>NW_006399764.1:14580042-14580802 GCF_000299155.1 Elephantulus edwardii | reverse complement strand
TTCAGCTAAGATCCATCTAACATCAGCAACAATATCCCTAGTACCATGACCCCTTCTAAACCCAGCCTGGACTTCTGGCAGTTCTCTGCTGATATGCTGTTCCAGTCATTTTTTTGGATAATCTTCAGTAGAATCTTGCTTGCATGTGAAATCAATGTATTGTTCTGTAGTTTCCACACTCAGTTGGGTCACCCTTCTTTGGAATGGGAACGAATATAGATCTCTTCCAGTCAGTTGGCCAAGTGGCTGTTCTCAAGATTTCTTGGCACAACTTGGTGAGCACATCCAGGGCAGCACATGTCAATTGGTATACCATCTATTCCTGGGACCTTATTTTTTGCTGTTTCCTTCATAGCAACTTTAACGTCTTCCTTCATCACCATAGGCTCTTGCTCATATGTTATTTCATTAAATTCTTCTGTATCTGCCAATTCCTTTTGATACAATGACTCAATGTATATTCCTTCCATCTTCTTCTAATACTTCCTGGATCATTTAATATTCTGCCTAAAGCATCCTTGATTATAGCAACTCTAGGTTTGAATTTGTTTTTTTTTTCAGTTCCTTGAGTTTAAGAAATGCTGAACGAGTTTGGCCCTTTTGATTTTCTGACTCTAGCGCCTCGCATATTTCATTGTAATATTTTGCTTTGTCATTCCGAGCTGCCTTTTGGAATCTTCTGTTTAGCTCTTTAGTATCCTGAATTCTTCCTTGTGCTTTCGCTTCTCTACTACGCTCCAGTGCAATCTTCAGAGTTTCT
>NW_006399764.1:14571533-14579427 GCF_000299155.1 Elephantulus edwardii | reverse complement strand
TTGCATATGAGTAGTTGGTGGTCTGTTCCACAATCAGCTCCCGGCCTAGTTTTCACAGCTGATATTGAGCTTCTCCAGCGGTTTTTTTCCACAGATGTAATCGATCTGATTCCTATGCATACCATCAGGTGAAATCCATGTGTATAACCTGTGTTTATGTTTCTAATAAAACATATTGGCAATGAGTAAGTCATTGATTGTACAAAATTCAATCATTCTATCTCCAGCTTCATTTCTGTCACCAAGCCCATGTTTTCCGACTACTGATTCTTTTTCTCTGTTCCCAACTTTTGCATTCCAGTCACCCATTATTATCAATGCATCTTGATTTATTTACTGCCTCTGAAAACCCACAGCAGGGTCAGCTATGAATTGGTTCTAACTCTAAAGTACACACAACCATAAATGAATTCTAAAGAATTACCAATAGTGGGAAGATAAAGCATATTTCTGATGATTCAAGTAAAAGCCCAATAACTTAAATTAGTACTGTGTGGAAATAATGCACAGATTGGCTTCAGGTTGTCAGGGAACAAACTATTATAATGCATCCAGGATTGATTACCCAACTTAGATGGGTCTATATTTTAAAGTTATTTGGGTATTATAAAAATAATTCCTACTGGGTAATGACTATAATGTAGAAACTACATTGGACCTAGATTACTTAGATCAAAATCTGTTACCATGGTTGCAGATTATTACATGTTTATAGATGGCTTTTGAAGTTACATTTTGTTGAGTTTGCTAAGCTTCAAAGCCATGAGGAAAGAGATTTCTCCTTGCTGGGTCCTGATGGCCTAGAGGTAAGCTGTGCTGCCAGCCTGAGGGGATGTGGATGGACACTCTCCTCCATAAGATTAACCGCCACTGAAAACTTGCTGGAGGGTCAGCTGTGGGTCAGTTGCAACTCTACATACACAACAACAACAACATTGTAAAATCTAACCTCTCTGGTGTTAAGAAGGCAGGGTTGGAGGTGGTTATGCAGTGATGTAGAATTCTACAAGATATAATCTGAGGTAAGCTCAACCATCAGTTGTAAAGGGGATTAGAGAGTGAATTCTAAGAACCTTAATTAGATCACAACCCTGATCTGATGTTGAGGGAGTCTCCCTCGGGTGTGATCTGAAACACTTCTTATCTCACAAGAGATAAAAAGAGAAGAAATAGAACAGAGAAGGGGGAACCCTCAGAACCCCCAAGAAAGATGACCCGGAGCAGAGCACGCATGAAGAATCCAAGAAATTCTGAACCTATAGATCGTGAAGAAAACGGGGACCTTCCTCCAGAGCCAGCAGAGAAAGCCTTCTGGAGCTGATTCTCCGATTTTGGACTCTAGACTCCTGAACTGTGAGGGAATAAATTAAAGTCTTCTTCTTGTAGCATCCTAGAATAGGGTCACTAGGTAACTAAGACATAGACCAGAGAACTGATGCCTTTCACTTCAGCTGGCATCAAATAAGAGAGCTCTGATGGCCTAGTGGTAAGGAACTGTGCTGCAATCCCAAAGGCACCTGGTTTGAATCCACCAACTACTCTGTGGGGGAAAGATAGGCAGTCTCCTCCCATGCAGTTAATGGTCTCTGAAAACCTACTGGAGGGTCAGCTATGGGTCTGTCCCAACACGACAACACTCAACAACAAACAAATATTCAAAATAACATGGACCGCCAGAAGGATGAACAAATCTGTCTTGGATGGGAGTACAGCCAGCGTGCCCATAGGAGGGAGAATGGCAAAGCTCCGCCTTGCTTCCTTGGGGCTTTTCATCAGAGGAAACTGATGCTAGGGAATCATGAAAAAGAGGCAGGTCCTCAACAAGACGGACAGCCACGGTGACCCCTACAGAGGGCTCAGGCGTAGCAGTGATCGTGAGGCTGTGGCAGGACGAGGCCTGAGATCTGAGTCACGGTCAAGAGTCAACTTCACGAGAGACCTAATAGCATCAGGGTATTCAGTGTGTGACCGCCTTGTCTAGACTTGTGGCATTGGAGGAACCATCAGGACTTCCCTCCACTCAGAGACCTGGTTGGGTGTGGATGTGTGAATGTAGGTGTGTGTTTAACAAACCCCTAGCTTTTCCCTATCCTCTCAAAAGAGATACAGTGGTCATGAGAGAGCGACCTGACCACAGCATAGCTCTCTCACAGCCAGGGCCTCACCACTTAAAAGCCACAGACAGAATCACCTCTTGAGTTCAAAGCTACTCCTTAGCCTGAGACACAAGAGGAAGAAAAATCAATGCTACTTAGAATATTAGGGCTGGAGAGAACTTAAAGATGACAGGTTAAGAAAAGAAGAAAGCTTATCTACTTCTGGCATTTCACTTAAAGGAAAAAGCAAGTAAAAAACAAACAACACCCCCCACACACACACACACTGGATAACAATACTTAGAATAAAGACATAGGGTAGATCATTGTTTTGTTTACCCCTCTTTTCAGGAGTTTTTCATTAATTAGTGTTAGGTTAGGTTAGTGGGCTTAAAGAAGAAATCCAAGAGAATGGGAGAAAGCTTAATGCAGCTTTATTAAAGGGGGGAAAGGGGAGCTCGCAGGTGAGTTCCTCATCCTGGAGAGGCAGAATGGGCAGTCACACTGTGAACTTAGTGGGGAGGATTTTTAGAAACAGAGTCTTTAGGGAGGGACATTCCATTCTGATTTAGGAGCCTCCTGCTAGCTCAGCCAGACATGCAAGGCCGTTTGCTCTTTATATCAGCAGCAGGAAACGCCATCAGCATTTGAGTTCTGAATTCTTCATTCTTCTCTTTGGTCCCCTTTGCCCAGACTAACAATTAGGAACTGATTTAATGACAGTTAAAATTAATATTGAAAATGGAGAACAAAGAATCAAGCTCTTTGGTCTACGCACTTTCGTCTTAGGTAAAGGTATTTTCTAAGTAGATACATGTGATGTTGTTATGTGCCATTGAGTCATATGCGAATCATAGCGACCCTCTCTGTACAACAGCTCTGAACCCTGCTCTATGCTGAACCAACCTCATTGTCTCTGACATAGCTACCCTGATTACTCCAGTAACTGAGTCAGTCCATCTCCTCCAGGGTCTTCCTCTCCTGCACTGTTGCTCCTCCCTTCCAAGCATGATGTCCCTCTCCAAGGACTGGTCCCTCCTGACAACATGCCTAAAGTATGTGAGATAGAGCTTCAGAATCCTTGCCTCCAGGGAGCAGTCTGATTTCACTATCTCCTGTTTGTTCTCTTAGCAGTCCATGATATATTCAAGAGACTTCCAGCACCACAACTCTGAAAATCTGCTGTCAGGGACCTCTCCAGAGCAGTGATGTCAGTCTGGAGAATAAGGTGCAAGTGATCCAATGTATGGTCTTCACAGTTACCTGCTATGCATCAGAGAGCAGGGCAATGACTAGCACCCCTGGCATACACCTTTCCTGATTTTGAACCATGCAGTGTTTCCTGGCTTTTTTTTGTGGAAAATAAGAAGGTGGAAGGAATGCACAGAATCACTATACCAAAAAGAATGGGCTGACACAGAAAAGTTCATGAAACTACATATGATCAAGAGCCTATGGTGGTAAAAGAGGAAGTTCAAGCTGCTTTGAAGAAATTGATAAAAATGAAAGGCCCCAGGAATTAACAGCCTACCAATTGACATATTTCAACAAACACATGCTGCTCTGGATGTGCTCACCAGGTTGTGCCAAGAAATCTGGAGTACAACCACCTGGCCACTGGAGTGGAAGACATCTGCATTTATTTCCATCCCCCCAAAAATGGTGACCTGACAGTGTGGAAATTATCAAACAGTATCATTAATATCACATGCAGGCAAGATCCTGCTGAAAATTAACCAAAAACTACTGGAACAGCACATCAACAAAGAATTGCCAGATGTGCAGACTGGGTTTAGAAGAGGCCATGGTACTAAGGGACATTATAGCCAATATAAGATGGATCTTAACTGAAAGCGGAAGTACCAGAGGAACGTCTATCTGTGTGTAATTTACTACGCAAAGGCTTTTGACTGTGTGGATCACAACAAGCCGTTGCTGACTTTGAGAAGAAAGGGAATCCAGAACACTTAACTGTGCTTATGTGATATGATTGTGTGAGATATGTATAGATAGATACAATGTTGTGTGCAGTCAAGTCAAAACAAACTCATAGCTGACCCTACTGGGGAGTTTGTGGAGGATTTAAATCACATGGGAGGAGATTGGCCATCTTTCTCCCAAGGAGGAGCAGGTGAATTTGAACTGCCTGCCTTTGGGTTGCTAGCACAACTCCTTACTACTCAGCCATCAGAGCGACTGGTGAAAGACCAGCAACCTCTAGGTTAGCAACCCGTCATGGAACGTACTACACAGCCAGTGCTCCTTTAGATAGATGTAGGCTTATACAAGGCAAAGTCTAGTCTAAAGGCTTTTGTTACAAATACAGTTATTTAATGAGAGTTGGGTTTGGGGTTTGTTTGGGTTTCTTTCTTTCCCCCCCACAAAGTTTGCTTCTCCTTGTGATACTAGAGTGTCCAGGTGTGAGGATGCTGTTGGCTTTTTGATCCTTACTCAGTCTGAACTCTCAGTAGCTCTCCATCTCAGCCTGGCTCAGTACATGGTCATTATACAGTAGACGGTGTTGGGAGCTGCTGTCATGACGTTGGGTGGTAGTGGTTGTGTAAAGGCAGTGGCCTGGTCACTGAGGTGTGGTTTCAATCCGCAGATTGAGCAGGTGAGCCAGCTCTCGGCACTCGTTCAGGCCCAGCTGGAGTACCACAAGCAGGCAGTCCAGATTCTGCAGCAGGTCACCGTCCGACTGGAGGAAAGGTACTGTGCGGTCCCTGCATTCTAAATTTGCATGTGGATGCTGTTTGAAGACCAACTTCAGCCAAAATTTCTGCTGATCCTGGACAGGCTGGGTTGTTTGGTTTTTTTAGTGAGTTGGTTTTTTTTTTTGTTTGTTTGTTTGTTTGGGTTTTTGTTTGATTGGTTTAAGTGAGTCTTGGCTTTATGAAAGCAGCCCTGGTGGCCTACTGGTAATGAGCTGCACTACCATCCAAATGCATGTGGTTCGAATCCACCAGCTGCACCATGGGAGAAAGATGAACATTCTCCTCCCATGTGATTTACTGTTTCTGAAAACTAGAGGGTCAGCTGTGAGTCATTTCTGCCTCAGTGGTGCACAACAACAATACTTGCATGCCACTTGCTTGTCAGGATATGAGGATGCTAATGATAATCGCTGTGACTGGCTGAGGGTGTGTTCTAATCAGATACTGAATATGTATGAGCTACATATCTTTACCTTACCTTCCAGGTGTGCAGACGGAGGCTCACGGAGGTTGACCACCTAGCCCAGGGTCACACTGTGGTGGGATTAGGATTCACAGTCGGGCATATCTGATTTGAGAGCCCGAGACTTTACACACTTGTGTGTCCCTGAGTGGTGGTGAATCCTCCACCTCTACCAGAGCTGCTTCCATCTGCCTGTCCCCCCACCTACTCAGATGCAGCTTGCAGCTGTAATCATAGTGTGTCTGCGTCTACCTGCACAACCATATGTGGTGGCTCTGCCCTATAATTCATATATATATAACGGATATATTTTATTGAGCCTGATTAAGTGGAATGATTCTGCTAAACATATATTCATTAAAGCATCATCTGAGCAGCCTTCATTCCAGATCAAGGTCACAGCAGATTCTCACAGCTGCTGGGATGACTAATGCATAATGAAAACCCCAGTTCATGTCAGGCCATTGGGAGCCTCACTGCCAGCCTCCTCCTGAGTGAGCATTGTGGGTCGTCAGTCAGTGCACCAGGGTATCTATGTGTGTAGCTCTCTGAAGCCTCTTGAAAGGCTTAACTACACCCGCTTCAGAACACTGAAGGTATTACATGGCTGTGTGACATTTGTTGAATATAAAGGGACCATTTTCCTTTTTAACCTCTGAAATATTTTCAAAGAAATATCATTCCACAGTCACCACCATGCCTACGCTCTCCCGACCCTTGTGTGTCTGCTGTGGACCTGGCCTGATGAATGCCTGGCACTGCAGCATTGAATTCAGAGGCATGCTAAAGGCATTTCTTGGTCATCCCTTTCGCCTTTCTTGCTCCACTCAGTGTCTCCGACTTTTGTCCGCTCTCCAGCACACAGTGGTTCCTCCCTCCCTCATGCTCTCAGTGCATTGACTTTCTGCCACGCGATTGTCTGGAATCCTTCTGAGCTGGCTCCTACCCCTTCATTATCCCCTTCCTCAGCTTCCCTATGAAAAGGTGCTCCTTCCCGTACCCTGAACCCCCGTGTTCCTGAAGTTCTTTGTACTAGTCTCTCTGACAGCACCTAGTGCAATTTATTGTGTAAGTTACTTTTCACCTTCTCTACAGCCCATAAGCAGCATGGAGACAAGAACTAAGTCTTATCCATCCTTGTTTACCCAGCATGGTACATATTTGTATATATTTGTATGATGAGCACTGACCAGATGAAGACGGAAGTGTGGGGCCTAAGACAGTGAGGGTCTCATCACAGGCACGTCACCAGAAGGACTAGCGTATACGTACAGAAGAAATCCAAGGGTCTTTGTCAGACTCTATTTTTATTGCTAGAAACTAGAGGGTATTAGTAATAGGAGACTGTGAGTCACCCACTCATTGGATTCTGTGGCTTTCCTGTCACTTGTTAATTGACTGTCTGATCTTTTTCTTTTCAATGCAGAATAAGGCAAGCTTCCTCCCAGCCTAGACGGGAGTATCAGCCAAAACCTCGGATGAGCCTGGAGTTCCCCCCGGTGGACAGCACTCAGCCCAATGGGGGCCTGTCCCACACGGGCACTCCCAAGCCTGCAGGTGAGGTGCTTAGGTCTGCAGACCCTGTGACTTGGGCCTGGGGTCCTACAGATGATATTCCAGAAGACCCTGTGACTCGGGCCTGGGACAGGCCCTACAGATGATTTTCCAGAAGTTCTGGAAACAATTCTGTTAGACCTCCAAAGCAGCATGTCCCTTAAGAGATGGTTTCTTGAGGCAGAAGCTTTTTAAAAGGGGCCCTTCCCCATTTCTCTCACTGACCTTGACTTTCCTCCTTTCCCTCTGCTTTCTCTAGAAAACTCTGTTGTCTGTCACCAGAGCACGCACTCATTCAGCTTCTCCGACACCTTTTGGTATAAATCACTTTCACTCGTGAGTTTGACGCTGCAGCTCCCTTCTATTTCCTCCGCTTTTCCCTTCCATGAGGCCTGTCCTCAGGAGAGCGAATGATGCCCGGGCCCCTGTGCGCTCACACACAGCCCCTCACACCAACCTCGCAAACACGTGATGAACAGGCCACTCAGCACGGCTGGATGAGTGGGTCTCGAAGGACGCCTGCAGCGCCTCCTCTTCACCCTCCAGCCCCTGTCACTGTGCTGAGCTGGAGGCTGGTGCCGTAGATGATGGGACTCGGGATGATGATGCCATAGATGATGAGCGTCAGGAATGTTGCTCCATAAACACCAGGCATGGTTTGGGCATATGCAGCAGCCATTCTGACACTTGCACCTAAGCGTTTATGGGGCAGAGACAAAACACAAACCTCTCTGATTTCCATGGAGTCAGAACCTGCGCTTAACTGACCTCCCAGCAGGTTTTCAGAGGCGGTAGCAGCATGGGCAGAGACTCCCCATCATCCTCCATGGAGCCGCTGCTTTACCTGAAAATACAGTCACCACCTGTCGTTAACAGCACGGCTTCCTACAGACCACATCACCAGAACTCCTTAACGTGTTGAAGTTGCATTAACTCTCAGCAATTTCTTGGAGATGAGAGAATAGTTTTATAATGGCTGTGACTTGGAAAGACATGCAGCTTCCTCCCATTTGCCTGTGCCCCAGGTTTTGATGTTTCCTCACAGGGAGCAAGTTTTCAAAAGTGGC
>NW_006399764.1:14569127-14571395 GCF_000299155.1 Elephantulus edwardii | reverse complement strand
GGGAGCTCCCTGGCCTGCGTGCTGGCCTTTGTCACACATGCCCAGCCCAGCCCCGGAGTAAGAGTAGCAGCAGCACTTTGAAGTCTGTTGTCTCCAGACACTAGACATGTCATTTACATATACCTGCACATATCCCTGCCCTGCAACCCAGCCTGAATATACTTGTCATTGTCAGTTTTCTGCTTTCTCTAAATAAAAACTAAATTACAGTGCTCCTTTCCAAAGTTACTTAAATGGCCTGTGAGTTGTGTACACATTTCCGAGTCTAGATATCTATCTATAGCTGAGTTCTGGTGGCTTAGAGGTAAGAAATCACGCTGCCAATGCAAAGGTGCACAGTTTAAATCCACTAGATGCTCCTGGGAAGAAAGCTGAGTATTAAATTCTCATGCAATTTACTGTCACTGAAATCCCACCAGAGGCTCAGTTGTGTGTTTATGGTACACAAGAACAACATGTCTATCTATACATACCTATCTCTCTACATAGTCGTTGTTGTGTTTTGTGCAGCCCAAGGCAGAATGGACTAAAAGTTGACCCTCCAGTGGGTTTTCAGAGGCAGTAAATCACACAAATCCCGCAGAGCAGCTCGTACTGTGCTGAAAGAGGGCTCTAATGGCTTAGTGGTAAGAGTTGCACTGCCATCCCAAACTTATGTGGTTCGAATCCACCCTCTGTTGCAAAGGGAAAAAGCTAAGCACTCTCCTCCCATCATTTATAACCTCTGAAGCCCACTGGAGGGTCAGCCATGTGTCAGTTCTGACTCAACACAACAACAGCAGCAACATTCTGTATTACTAGAGTGGTCATTTTCAGTACTGAACCAATTGTCAAGTTGACTCTAATCCATGAGGCATGGTGTGTGTTGGAGTGGACATGTGCTCCCCAGGGTTTGCAAGGGCTGATGTTTGTACAGTTAGTTGCCAGGCCTTTCCTCCAGGGGCCCTGTGGTATAGTTGAATTTCTAGCCTTTTGGTTAACAGCCAATTAGGTTAACTGTTTACATCCCCCAGGAGGACTCCTCATGATAAATAGGTTCCCCTTAAGTTAGAAATTCATCATTATTTTACTTCAGCTAAATTGTATTTTAGACATTCCTCCAGTATGCTGCTTGTATTTGTATATGAAACATTTTACCAAGTGTAAATGATGTAATTTTTACTATAATCTTGTTTAATAGCCTGAACAGTCCTATGAAGTAAGTCCTACCATTACTGCCAATTTCAGACAAACCCTGAGACTGAGAATAAAGTGCCTTATCTCCGACCTTGAACCTAGTGTTTATATTATTTCATTTCACTGCATTACAGCCACTTCCCAGAATCTTTAGTGATTATTTTTTAACGAGTGAGAATTGAACTATTGTCCATGTTAACTGTTCTTTCAAACACAGAGGTATTTGAAATAAGAAGGTATTTAATATGAAGGTGTTCTGACCACTCAGGCTCATGAACCTAAAGTTCCATTCAGACTCCTGCAACCACTGGGTGCCCCCCTATGGGCGTCATCAGGGCCTCAGACTTGGCTGGTCTCTTGTACATAGCATGAGGATAGATGATGTGAGGGCTTTTTCATGCTGAAGGCAGAAATGAGAACACGCAGGGACCTCCAGCTGTCTGCAGGCTGGAAGAGGGCAGGCTGGCTGAGTGTCAGGTATTGGGATGTAGTAGCAAGAGGAAGATCTAGGTAGCCAGGCAGGTGTGGTAAGGAGTAGATACTGTGGCATTAAATGTTGCTGTGCTTCTGTGTTCTTCTCTTCCCATTTTTCACCCAGGTGTCCCAATGGATCAGCCCTGTTGCCGAGCTCTGTACGACTTTGAACCTGAAAATGAAGGGGAATTGGGTTTCAAAGAAGGTGATATCATCACACTCACCAACCAAATTGATGAGAACTGGTACGAGGGGATGCTTCACGGCCAGTCAGGCTTCTTCCCCATCAATTATGTGGAAATCCTGGTCGCCCTGCCCCATTAGAATGTTCTGCTGGCTGGCTCGCCTCCTCTTGACCCAGATAGTTCCGTTTAACCACGGCTTTGGCAATGCTGCTTAAACACATCCCAAGTGCAGGCCACAGTGGATTGGGTCATCCAGCTCCGCTGAGTACCTGTGGGTGACGTGTGCATTCCCACAGGGTCATGGTGAAGGATAGTATCTTCGTACCTGGTGGGCATGGCATGTGCTTTTTAAACACCGTCTGAGACCAGCCAGTAGCCACAGAACTGCTGTTCACTCAGTTCTCAGGAGGCAGTGGCTTCTTAGAAAATAACC
>NW_006399764.1:14543659-14568957 GCF_000299155.1 Elephantulus edwardii | reverse complement strand
TCCCTCACCAGCAAATTCTCTTCTGGTTTGAATGAGGTGGTCTCTTGCTATAGAAAAGTGTCAAGTGTGTTGAGTGTGGGTTCGAAGCTTCTCTGAAAACAATCACCTGTGTTCCCCACCCCGTATATGCCAGTTTCTGAGGTGCAGCCTGTGTTGTTGCATTCCTGCTGTCCGTGGAATGGGGAGTCCCATTTTCTTTCCAAGGATCCTGATTAGCAATGACCACGTGAGAGGAGCTGCAAAGAGGAAGTTCTTCCTCCGGAGGACTTGGGGAAAGATCTCATTTCAAAACTTCCCTGGGCTTCTCGCCAGAACCAATTCTAAAGGCAACAATGAAAGTGGGTATGGTTCTCTTCACCTCCACCTTATTTATTAATTACATGTTCCCTGAGCCCATTTGGCCCAGAGGCACAAGGCAAACGAAACCCTAGAATTCATCTTCACACTAGTTCATAGACCAAGAATCAGTACTACATCTTTTCCTTTCTGCATTGACCTTGTGTTCTTTGAACATCATTTGTGCATATTCTGCCCTCAATGAGGACCAAATAAAGATCATTTTTGTGCTTCGCAGTTTAAGATACGTGGCTGCAAATGCAGAGCCCTCCCCCGATTCAGCCTCTACTTCTCCCTCTGACCCTTCCCCTGTCTTCCTTCATTTTGTGTGTACAGTGCTGTGCGTATGCGTGTTTTCTTTTGTATCCGTCACTGGAGTCCTGTTCGTTACCCAGAGTTCTATTTATCTAGCTGTACAGGCTCTTTCAGAGGTTTATGTGCTGCTTCGGATGTGCTGCCCGCGATAGTGGACCATGTGGAGTGAAAGGCAAACCTTCCCGCTTACTGTATAAACTCTTACCATGGGAGCATTGCTGTTTCAAATAAATATCGCTGAAGACAGACCCACAGGCTCCAGTCCTTTATGTTGTGTCAGTTCTGTGGGTCCAACAGGGAGAGATTGGGGGCTCTTCCCAGTCCCCCTAGATCCTGACGTCATAGAACACTCCATGCACGGATGAGCGGGTTGTCATTCAAAGTGGAAACCATGGAAGAGTCCACAGATGAATTACTAAAATGAATAAGTGAATTTCATAGGATTTCTGGATTTAAGATTAAAATCTACTATATTTATGTGTACTACTTACAATTGATGAGGAAGAAAAATGTAATGTAAACATGTATAATTTACAAATGCATCTAGACCCCACACATGGAAATGGCGTAACAATTATATGAGAGTCACGCATAGAAAAGGATGAAATATGCTTGCAAGAAAATGAGGAAGGAAATCTCTTGTTCATGGATCAGAAAACTCCACATAGTGAAAATGCCATTTCTTCCTAAATTTATAATTCAGTGATATTTCAATTGAAATCTGAGAGAGAGAGTGAGTGGGTGTGTGTGTGTGTGTGTGAGAGAGAGAGGGGGGGGTGGGGGGGTGGTGGGGGAGGGAGAGAAAGGCACATGAGAGGAAAGGGTAAGAATCTACTGTAAATTTTATAAAGAGGTCTTTTTCTTGAACAAATTTAGAGTACATCGGATGACTCCTTAATTCAGATATTAGGAAGTTGTTGATGTGAGAGGAAAGCCAGTGAACTTTACAGATTACAGAGTCCAGACAGAGACATACTGACCTTCAACCATATTTGGACAAATTCACGTTGCACGTTCAGGTGTGACTGGGCCCGTATAATACTGCTCCCGTGGTCCCCAGGGATGGAGAGTGCACCAAACAGAGCATCTCATGATGAGCCCAGGTCAGAAGGAGCAGAGGTTCCGTCACAAGCGTGGACCCATGGGGCAGTGTCAGGTTATTAGAAAGCGTCCTTTGGAGACCATAAATAACGTATTTAGCGCACCCAACACTGCCGGAATGAGTGACAGTCAATTCCTCTTTATAAAACTTTAAATATAGAAAAGAGCAGTCTACAGACCACGGATGGGGAAGTTGAACTCAAAACTCTTGCGTTCTAAGTCTAATAGTTAGAAATGAGAATAGAACTAAAATGAAACCACATTAAGAAGTAAAGCATGCTTGGAAACAACTGTCTCGTGTTCTAATGGGTCTTAATGAAAAAGCCCTGAAAAGAATTGTTTTCTTAGTTTCTCTTTGCTACAAATCAGTCCTCTGTAGGAATAATTTTTCACCCAGAGTCAGCTGGCTCAATGCTGACTCTCCAGTGGGGGGTTAGAGGCAGTAAATCGCAGGAATGTTTATTGTCCATCTGTCACCTGAGAAGCAGCTGGTGGATTCGAACCACATGCCTTTGGGTTGCCAGAGCAGCTTCTTACCATCAGAGCTTTCTATAGTAATGATAAGACCAACAAACGGCATTTCCCTGAGACTGCATAGTATGAGATATAGACCCTGGAATGTCACAAATCCTGTAAAGCATATGTTGCTAGTAACCGAGCGTATCCCAGGGTGCGCTCTTCAGGACACCTTTTAGTTTCTAGACCTTCTCATCAACCAGATTAAGAGCTACTGTCTACGCTGCAAATGGTCTCTAATTTAAATGGTCTCTGATTTGATGAGATGATGCTACAGCAGTAGGAAGGAATCAGAGGTTCAAAGGAAGCAGCCTTTTACAGCTGTAAGTGATGGTTGGCAAAGACTTGAAATGTTTCATGGTGGGTTAACCACGTGAACCAATTCCAGGCCCAGACGCTGAGAGTTAAGAGATGCTTAGATTAACTGCCTCTGAAAACCTGCCGGAAGGTCAGCTCTGGCTTGGTTCTGACTCAATGGTACACAACAACAATAAAAATTTTATTTATAAAATTGGATTTTAGATGGACAAAGTAAACTGAGAAGTTCTGAAACATTTAAAATTTGTTCTGTTTTCTTCCAATTTTTTTTTCCATGGATGACTGGAAAACTTTTCTTTTTCTAAATAAAATGTAGTATAGCTGCTGTCACTTTCCCATTAGGATTGGCATGTAGTACTCTCATGGGCTAGTGGGTAGGGAATTGCATTTCCAGCCCAAAGGTAACCAGTTCAAATCCACTGGCAGCTCAATGAGGGAACGATGGGCCATTTCCTGCTGTGTGGTTTACAACCTGTGAAAACTTGGGGAGGATTGGTCATGAGTTAATGAGAATGAAGCTACTCACTCAGTTCAGTGGTAGAATTGATTCCTGAGTCACCTTCTACACACCCATTTCTGGGGATTTACATATTGGCAAGAAGCTCTGCTGCAATCCCAAACACACGTGGTTCGAATCCACGTGGTTCCTCGGGAGCAAGATGGGCAGTCTCCTCCCGTGCAATTAACTGTCTCTGAAAACCTACTGGAGGGTCAGCTGTGGGTCAGTTCTGAGTCAACGGTACACAACAACAACATGACACTAAACAGACGTAAACAGTTTCCAGGTTGAGAATGACTAGTGGGAAAGGGCTGACAATCTGTTTCTAAGAAGCAGCCTTCACCAAGGAGCTCAGTGATTCATTCCTGCCTTGTGGGGTCACCAGGAGCCAGCCTGACTGCCACTGATTGTGACGGTTATGCCTGTACAGAAGTCACAGCGTTGCAGTAATGCTGCTGGGGGTTCTGTCCATAGCCTTGGGATCTACCTGGAAATAAAGTTCTTCAGAGGGACCCCAGATATATAGCTCCCTCCCCAACCTAGACTCACTAGGCACAGAACCTTAGTTTCTCTTTGCTACAAATCATTCCTCTGTAGGAATAATTTTGTTCACCATCCTTGCTAAAAATGACTTTTTCATTCAAGTGACCCAGTACAGGAGGACAAGAAAATTCATTCTATCACTGCTCAAAACGCATTATCACTGAGGTTTTTGGGGAAGAGCTGGAAAATCTATTTCTAAAAGCCCTCCCCCTCCCCCAGCAACTCATGTGCACCTGGTCTTAATGGGTCAGGACTCGTGAGAGATGGGAGGAGCCTGGAAGGGAGTTTCCCGAATTTAACCTGATGATGAGAGTCACCTGACAACTTGGACAGGTCAGATTTTTAAGTTCTCATTAGACACTAACCCAGAATCAGAACGGTCAGCAGAGGGGCCGCGGAAGCTGTGTTCACTATGAAACAATCATCACAGTATTTGTAAACCTTTCACAGGTGTAGAATCTCAAAGGAGATTCTGTTAAACGAAGATTATGATTGAGCAGGTCTGGGTTAGGGAAAAATCTGCATTTCTAACAAGCTGAGTCCTGAACCTCACGCAGACTAATAACTGTCTACTAGATAACTGTTTCCAGGAGAAAGATGGACAATCTCTTCTCCGGTATTCTCAGTCTCTGAGTATTTGCAGATTGCTGGAAGATCAGCTGTGAGTCATTCGGACTCCATAGCTCATAACAATTAGATGTTTGGAAGATCCAGCAGCTTCCTGCTGCCTCCAGCGTTAAACACAATGAGAACACAAACGTGCTCACCAGTATTTCTGGAGCGGCTGGCCAAACCCTCAGTCATTAAAAGGTTGGACTACTATATATTACCTTTTAGTTTTGCCCTGAAAGGAAGGGGCTCTGACGGCATGGTGTGTTATGTTTTGCTGTTAACTGAAAGGTCAGAAGTTAAAAAAAAATCTGCCAGCTTTTCCCAGGGATAAAGGTAAGCAATCTTCAGTCATAAATATTCATCACCTCAGCCTTGGTTTGAATTTGTTTTGCTTTGCTTTGCTTTTGGACACCGGGGGTGGATACCATAATTTGATGGGATCTGAATTGCCCTCTGCTGGTTGAAAGGAAAATATTTTAATCATTTAAAAAAATCATAAATGTCCCTGATTGTTTCTGAAGCAGCTTTCTAGTCTCTTGTAATCATGTGTAAGGAGAATTTAAAAGCTCTCTATTTCTAATATTTTCATGCCTAAGATGTGACTCATTTCACCAGTCACATTCAGCATCTTCACAAGGTTCTTGTCACAAACCTTCCACCAACTCCCACAGAAGACCATACAGAATGTTTAGTAAAGCTTATTAGACATTTGAAACACAGGACATTATAAATACAGCTTCACGTTGCTTAAATAGAATATTTCACAGGTTAAGTACACACATAAAACCTCTGCATATACCTATAAACAGTTGTCCAAACAGAACAAGATATTTCTGATAACTGCTTTGTTTGCAGTGAAGATCCGCTTGATGTCAGCAATCTTATCCCTTTTCCAAGTCTTCTGAATCCAGATTGAATTTCTGGCAGTTCTTTGCTTCTGTCCCGCTCCAAATGCTCTCTAATTTCAGTAAGATTTTACTTGCATGTAATAGAAATTGCATTGTTCTATGATTTCCATATTTTATTGGATCATTTTATTTTGGAATGAGCGCAAAGAGGAACCTCTTTTATTAGGTTGGACAGACCGCAGTCTTCCAGGTTTCTTGGCTCTGATGCACGAGCAGCTCCACAGCGTCATCTGCTCCTGAGACATTTCAGCTGGGATTCTCTCAGATCCCACCGCCTCGGTTTTCGTGGCCTCCAGTGCATCTTGGACTGCTTCCTTTAGTGCCATTGGTTCTTGATCATATGCTTCTGGTTGTTCTTGTTGATTGTCTTCGTGTTGAGCTCTACTCATAGTGACCCTGTGAACAGAAGGCCTGAAGCGCCTCACACCTATCGACACTTATCAAAGGTCATAGAGTTTCCGGAGGCATGTTGTTCAGGAGGTGGATGCCACTCCTGCTTCCAAGTATGCTACTTCCTGAACTTGTTGAGCATTGGTGAATTTTTGTTGTAGTTGTTACAGTGACTCTGTATATTCCTTTTACTTTCAGTACTTACTGAATCATTCAGTATTTCCCCATAGAATCCTTCACTACAACTTAAGGCATGAATTTATTTCTCTTACATTTTTTTCAGACTGAGAAATGCTGAACATAATATTTTCTTTTCGTTTTCTAGCTGCCTTTGTAAGTTTCATGACACTTTGCCTTTTTTGTGTTTTTTTTATAAATTTGTATTGTGATTTTAGTGAATGTTTATAGAAAACTTTGATTTCCGTTCATTCATTGTTGCACATTTTCCTCCATATCCCCACCAGTTTGCTTAAAAATATAATCATTGTTGCATGATTATGCACCCCAATTATGCACTCCTCCCACCCGAGTTCACTTTGCTAGGCACCTCTTAGTCTGCACTGTGGTCATACAAAAAATGCGTAATCATACATTCCTTTTATCCACTTCTTTCTTTCATTTGTTCCGATACAGTGTTGACTAACACTTGGTCTTCTTGAGCTGCCTTTTGAAATCTTTTGTTCAGCTGTCACTTCTCTTCCTTTAGCTTCTCTGTGTTCTAGAACACGTTTCAGAATTTCTTCTGACTTACATTTTGATCTTGCCCTTCTTCCCTGTTTTTCGGAGATCTTTTGCTTTCTTCTTGCATAAAGGAATATATGAGGAGGTGCATACGGTAAATAAAACACACTGAAGTTTAGCCTTGTAGATATACTGGTACTTCTAAACAGGGTTTATGAAAAATGCTGATAATGTTATAATCTAGGTGTATTTTTTAAAAAAATAAACTTCTGCTGAAACTGACCAAAAATGTCACAGACATTTTCACCTCCCCTCTCTAACAGCGTCACTCACTCTGTGTGCTACATATCCCTCCAGTGACGCTACTGGTTCTGTTCAGCATTTTCAGTGCAGACTGGTCGCTACTGAGAGCAGTATCTGCAGAAAGAATGGGGCTCCTGCTCGCCACACCTGTTGAGAACAGGAAGACATCAGTGAGGGGCAGTTTGCAATGGCTGCGTGTTTGTGCCGCAGAAATTACTGCCTTAGACTTTGAGAACGCCTCAGCGCTGCAGCTAACCTCCTCTCTCTGAAGCTAGTGTGGAAAGGAAGTGCCAGGTGACAGTTTGGACAGAAGCCTCACTTGGTTCCTTCAAGAAAGGCTATCTTGAAGACAGAAAAAAAAAAAAAGATAAAATGGTTACAGAGTATCAACAATATTCTTAGAGGAAATGATTTATAAAGGAGTTTTATTCCGGTGTAGTTTATCTACTGTAACACGCATACTCAAAACATCTCTTTTAAATGACTGCTGGTTCGTTTGCAGAGCTGTGCAGCCATCCTTGACACCCACTTTTCGTGCCTTTCCCTCACCCTCAGCAGATCCCTGGGCCCATATGCAGTCAGTCTCCATCTTCACCCCACCTCTCAACAGCCACTCTATGTTCAAGTGCAAAAGTGGAGGCATTCCAGGTCAGTGGAAAAAAGAATGAATGGTTTTGGTGGAAAATGGCGCTGGCTTAATGGAGCACTTGTCTGGACAAAGTCCACTGCATGCCTTTACCTCATGACTCTCTTACCTCTTCCCTGATTGGCGTTATGCAAATCAGCTTCCTCCTCTCCACCTCATTTGCTGTGGGTCCTCCACAGTGAAGCTTCAGGGAGCTTCCCCAGCTGCATTGTCAGTCTGGTTCCTGGAGCTGAAGGCTGGCTGTCACTGGAGCGTGCGCTCTTCTCAGCTAGCCTCATGTTGTTCGTACCCATCCCTAAGTCAATGCCTTGAAATCTACAACACTTCCTTCAGTCCATATATGTTGAACTGGTCTTTCACCTATACAAGTGGTTTTGCCTCTACTTCTCTGTTCTCAGATTACTGAGATCTGACTCTGGTCTTTAGCCTCCGATGCACAACACACAGGCTATGGGTCTGGTAGTACGCTGGGCTGGGGGTGGGGCGGGGGAACGTCCTTGCAGAGTCTCCACGACCGAGAAGGCCACTGTCCTCTAGCAGAGGGAGGGCTCACAGGAAAGTGGCCATTTGCAGTACTGAGCCCTGTCTACCTGCATGGCCTCGTTCCAGTCTTCTGGTCTCACTCCCCCTTTGACGTAAGACAACAGTTCAAACTGTCCGTTGAGTTTGCATCCCTGGAAAACGGAACTTTGACCTCCGGAATTTTGTATCTCTGGCTGCAGGACATGAGAAGCTCTTAAACCACAGCCAGCCACAGTCCTCAACAAGAGATGGGTTGACACGGTGACTGTACCAATTGGCTCAAGCGTGTCAGAGACCATGGAGATGGGACAGGATAGGGTGAGGTTCTGATCTGTGGTTCAGGGTGTACTTATGACTTGATTCAATGACCTCTAACAACAATAACTATCTGTGTAAGATCACATGCTATCCAGACTTTAGCTTTGTTGACTTTGTTATTGTTGGGTACCATTAAGCTGGCCTTCCAGTGGGTCTTCAGAGGCAGTCAGTCAGTCACACAGGAGGAGATTGTCCATCCTTCTCCTTTGCAGCTGCTGGTGGCTTCGAACCACGTGCCTTTGGGACTGCAGTACAGTGTCTTACCACTAGACCAGATTTCTCCCAACACGCACAGAATTCCCCTGTTGATGTCGGTGGGCACAGGAACATTCTTCTTCACACAAAGCCATGCCTCTGGGGGGCGCTGTCAGGTGTGCATCCCTGGGGAGGGAGTAGATGGTCAGACACACTTGATGCTTTTTCTTCAGGGTAGAATCACAGGGCCATGGTGACTGGTGTCCAGTTGCCACTCTCTCCTTCCGGGGCAGCTGTCTTACTGCACGAGCGTGCTGTGTTGGGTGCCGTGGGGTTGCTGTGATTCACAGCTGCCGCAGAACAAGAGATTGGAACTTAGCTGTGTGCACCATGACCCTCATGGACTCCACAAGGCCCAAGCCCGCTGTTACAGTCACGGTGCCAGTCTGTCTCATTGAGAGTCATGGAAAAAGACGTCATGGGAATGTGCTTGTATTGTTGCCGTGTGCCATTGAGTCAGAACAGGCCCATAGCTGAACCCTCAGCAGGTTTTCAGAGGCACTGGAAAAAATTGCCCATTCCTCTTCCATGGAGCAGTTGATGGATTCGAACCACATGCCTTGGGTTTACAGCACAGGTAAAATCATAAAAGTAAGCAAGAATGATTTCTCCTCCAAGAGAGACAGTGGATGTTTTCTCTTCCATTGGACCATGACTGTAGCTGTAGCTGTTTTGAATATATTTTGAAACTCACACAACAAACCTGAGAGAAAGATGTTATGAGGTGGTGGTTGTTGTTGTTGTGTGCCGTCAAGTTGCCTGTGACTCATAGCGACCCTATGTACAACAGCCCTAAACCCTGCTCTATCCCTTGCCAATCTGATTGTCTCGGACACGCCCATCCCCATTACCCCAGTGACTGCATCAATCCACCTCATTGAGGGTCTTCCTCTCCTGCACTGTCCCTCCACCCTCCCAAGCAGGACGTTTCTCTCCAAGGACTGACCCTGTCTTGTAATATGTCCAGAGTATGTCAAATGGAGTTTCAGAATCCTTACCTCCAAGGAGCAGCCTGGCTTCACCCTCTCTAGGATGAACTTGTTTTCCTAGCAGTCCAATACTCTTCTCCAACAATGCAGGTCAAAGGCAACAACTCTTTTTTTTTTTTTTAAACAACTCTTTCTATAATCCCTAGTCATTGCCCAGCTCTCTAATGCATAGCAAGTAATTGTAAAGATAACATCCTGTATGAAATGCACTTTAGGCTCCAGAGTGACATCATTGCTCTTCAGTACTTTGGAGAGGTCTCTGACAGCAGACTTTTCCAGTGCAATGTCTTTTAATTTCTTGGCTGCTGGTACCAAGAGTGTGGAGACAAGCAAACTGAAGCTGTGAACAGTCTCAATCTCTTCACCCTCTACTATGATGCTGCCAGTTGGCCCAGTGGTGAGAATATTTGTTTTCTTGATATTGAGCTTCAATCCATATTGAAGGCTACAGTCCTTGACCTTCTGCAGCAAGCGCTTCAGGTCCTCCTCAGTTTTAGCAAGCAGGGTTGTGCCATCTGCATAACACAGATGTTGATGAGTCTACCTCCCATGTTTACTACTACTATATATGTATATGTATATGTATATGTATATGTATATGTATATGTATATGTATATGTATGTATATATATGTATGTATATGTATATATGTATATGTGTGTGTGTATACACACACACACACACACACACATATACACAAAGGGGAGCTTTTTATGAGAAGGCTCTTTGGTAGACTTCCAGAAATTTAGAGTGTATGTTCAATGACATACATGTCTAACAGTTGTGTGGAATACACTTACGTCCCTTTCATAGGCCCTCAGGGTCTCAAAGATGTAGTTTTTCAATACAGCTGAAACTGAGGTGTGATGATGAGAGGCCTTTAGGACTGTTGACTGGATAGGAGATGCTAAATAGACAGAAATCAAACTGTAGTTTCAAATACAAGCCTAAAATTGAAAGCACTTGGCCAGATGCCTCCTCTTTCCTGCAAAGAATTGTGGGAGCATGCTGTTTCTCAGGTGGGCAACCCTGTGTGACAGGCCTCAGAGGGACTGGCTGCAAGGACTTAGTTATTTAGCGGTGGTTAAACATTCACTCAAGCAATGTGGGAAGCCAGCTGGCCTCAAACACAGCTGAGCAAGGGTGGAGCACCCGATTTGTGTGTTCTCCCTGTGAAGGTGAGCTCTGCACAAGCTTGCTTTAATCTCATTGTGCTTCACCAGAGTTCAGTGTGTGCACTTGAACGTCCAGCGTCACCATATTCTAACAGCCTCGTGCAATTATTTCCACCCTGGGGACATTCCTAAAAGGAGAGCTTGAATGGGCCTCTTTCCCTGAGCATTGCTGGAGAGAGTGCATGAGGCAGCGGTGGCGCAGTGGTAAAATCCTCACCATCTACATGGGAGACACAGGAGAGTCACTCAAGTGGCAAGTCTGTCATTTTCCTGACTTTGAACTTGCTTCTCTCTATCAGCTTCCCTCAGGTTCTAGCTCTGCTGTCCCTAAGGGAAGCACTCTGCTGCCTATCTCTGTGTCTTGAGAATGTCCCTTCTGGTGAGCTCTGGTGGCCTAGTGGCAAGAAGCTGCACTGCAATCTCAGAGGTACATGGTTCGAATCCACCAGATGCTCTGCTGGAGAAGGAGGAACAATCTCCTACTATATCAGTCAGATCTGATTTGACGGTACACACAAACAAAAAAAATAATGAAATAAAATAAAATTTTTAATAAAAAAGAATGTCCCTTCTGCTACTGGAGCCTCAGTTTGCTCTGCTATAAAATGGGATGTTTCTACAACCACCAAACCTCCTACGGTTGTTGTAAGAACTCCATGGAAGAAGTCAGGGAAAGTGCCAAACTGGGTGTTGATGGAATCCCTGGGGCCTTCCAGAGGTGCCCCAGGCACACTCAGATCTTGGGAAAGTTGTTACTTATAATTTAGTTTTCATACAAAATAGAATGTGCCTGTCATTAACCAACCTAAGAGACTCCCTGCCCTTCCTGAATGGGCACTCTTCATTTTTGCTTTTTTTTTTTCAGTATTGTTATTAGATTTAAGATTCACATAAAAGACATGTTCCCATTTTAAAGTGTATAATGTAGTGACTTCATATTGAAAATTCTGTTTCACCATCATTCCAGTTCATTCCATCACCCCAGGAAACCTCCATACTCAGTAAGCATCCATTCCCCACCTTCCCTTCTCTCTAGGTCCTGGCAACCAGTGTTCTACATTCTATCTTTGGAGAATTCCCTATTCTGGCTTTGTAATCTAAATGGAATAATATACATATTTTTAAAATTCTGACATCTTTCACTTAAATATTTTTTTAGCTCCTCCAAGCTCTTCCAATCTACACTCCACCACTAATACTATAACTATCTGTATTCCTCTGCTGCTCATAGGATTTTCAGAGGCCTGTTATTTAAGAAGTGGATAGCCAATCCTGCTTCCTAGTCTGTCTTAATCTGGGAACTCTACTAAAAGTGCCCCCCAGGGGTAACCCTTGTAGCATTTGACACACCAGTGGCACAGCTTTCAGTATTGCAGAAACCCACTATTGGGCATGTCAGTATCTACTTACGGCATAATTTTAAGATAACTTTTGTATATGCTTTGAGATAAGGGTTCACATTCCTTGTTTTGCATGTGGATAGCTGGTTTTCCCAGCACCGTTAGTGGGACAACCTCTTTCCCCACCCTCAATTGCGGTACCTTGGCATTTTTGTTAAAAATCACCTCATCATAGGTGTGTTCTGTATTATTTTGGAGCTCTCACATCTAGTCCACTGATTCATTGTGTGGCTCTTTCACTCAGCAATTTTATTGAACTCATAGGGTGACTGGGCTGAGCACAATGGACAGCACTGACAGGAGCGCCTGCTTCCCCCTTGTGGCCATGGGTAGCAGTGCAGCAACTGACAGGAAAACTCAGTGCTGTTAAGAATCCTCTCACAGCTGACCCTCCAGCAGATTTTCTGATGCTGTGAATCAGAGTTCAGGGCTATTGTACACAGGGTCGCTATGAGTCGCAGTTCTTCACTTGATATTTCTAAGATGCAAATGTCATAGTAATGAGCCCATATTCAAATTAAAATCTCCCACTGATTCCCTCCCATCATGGAATGCAGTATAACAATGAGTGAGGTTTTGGATATAAAGAACAGAATGTAGAACCAAGAATAGATTAAACTGTGTTAGTTTTGGTTGGGGTTTTTTTTTTCCCCCTGTTGTACTTGTTAGAATAAAAACCAAGAGATAGATAGGTCTTTTCTCTTACAGAGCAGCTAGTGGATTCGAACCACATGCCTTCAGATTTGCAGCACAACTCCTTACCACTAGGCCACCACAGAAATATTTTTAATAATATTATCAATAGTTTAAATATGTAGATACTGTCTCTGCACTTATTTCCCCTATGGTTTTGTTTGTGCCTGTTGCCAGTAGAGGGAGCTCTGGCCTTTGACTGGTGTGTCTGTAGAAGTTTACTTTTTTTGAAAGCAATTAACCTTCGTTTTTCAATGCAAGAATTTTTTTTTACAAAGAATAAAGCGAAATGGGGAGGGGGTAGGACAGAAAATGTGCAACAATAAATGAATGGGAATCCAAGTTCTCTATAAACTTTCATTAAAATCTCAATTTTTTTTTTAAAAAAACCTTGTTATTTTTATTTTCTTCCTCAAAATGTTCCAATTTTAGGTTTCCTAATCAAAAGACTTAAATCATACATTAGACTTAATGTTAGATTTCTTTGTATAAATATATTCACGTAATCTGTTGATGTTAATTAATAGCACACTTTCATGTAATTTCTGAAATTTTTGCTTCAGTGATAATCACTTTCAATTCCCCTCCTTGGGCAGAGTGCATGCAGGTGCCGCGTTCCTGGCAGTAGCAGAAGTACTCTGAAGAGCCTAATTTGGTACCTTCAAACATATAAGAAACTTTTATTTCTTACCTGCTCCAAAACCTCAACCTGTCCACTGACCTTTGTGGGAAATGAGGGAGACCAGGCTGGCCCAGCATGGTTATGATAAGTTGAGAGGTTAAACATGAATGTTAGTTCAAGACTGGAGGAGGGTGAGGTTGGGCTAAGTCCTGAGGATAGCATACCACCCATTCCTTCAGGTTTTCCTGCATGTACTAAGTATTCAAGGACCTTCTATGTACCTAGGAATCTCTGGTGGTGTAGCCCAGAGGGTGTAGTACTGCTAACCCCAATGTGGCGACTCTTTGAAGCTTTGGATCCACCAGCCAGTGACACACTAGAGAATGATGGGCGGTCTCTGTGTGACTGACAGCCTTGGACACCCAGCAAGAAGTCAGCTCTGAGTCGGTTGTGAATCGACGGCAAGGAGTATGAAACTGAGCCTGGCACTATTCTATCCATTGTATCTTCACTGAGATACAGCAATATGCAAACCAGACTAAGACTTGGCTTTTAAGGAGCTGATATTCCAGGGGGACAAATGCATAAATAATTTTTTAAAAGTGTGTTAAAATATCAGTTAGTAAAAATACAATGGGGAGACAAATAAGACATAACGCAGCCTCTGGCTTCTTGAGGAACGGCAGGTATGAGGGCTCCGGGCACTTGTGGTGGTCTTTTTGCCCCACGTGGGGGTTGGTAGAGTGGACCTGCCAGATGAACTGGGGGTCTGTGGCCAAAAGTTTGCCAGCATTTAGGCATGCTGGGATGGTAAGATACGGAGGGCCTTTCATTGTTTTTGTTCCAACATTCCTCTAGGTCGTATAGCCCTGGTGCATCCACTTGCCATACAGTGGTCACTTGTGGTTGCCATGAGGCTGAACACTGTGACACTGATGTGTCAAATGAGTTAATGGTTGGTTATCCAATGCAGACAGTGTGGGGTGGAGCTCCCCCATTAAAACAAGCTTGGAAGCAGCAGTGGCATCCACTTCCATAATAGCTTGCCTCCGGAAACCCTATGAACCTGGGGAGAGGATGAGAGACACACAAGTATTGAGGACTCTCCTTCATAGAGTTGCTATGAGTCGCCTGTGAGTTGATGGCACTTAACAACAACAACAACAACAACAACAACAACAACAACAACAAAGCATTAAAGGAGGGTGGTGAGAGCTCAGTTAAATTCTTCCTTTCTGGGCAGGAGACCTGGATGACAGAGGAATTGATGCCTTTGAACTGTGGTGTAGAAGGAGAGTACTAAATGTCCCATGGACTGAAAAAAAAAACACAACAAACCCACACACACACACACAAAAAAACCACAATAAGCAGCTATGTCTTAGAAAACGTACAGCCAGAGTGCTTCTCGGAGGCAAAGGTGAGAAAGTTTTGTCTCACAGTCTTTGGGCATGTTGCTAGGGGGATCTGTTCCCTGGAGAGGAACATTGTTCTTGGGGAGGTGGAGGTCCAGCAAAAGAGAGGAAGACCCTCTATCAGGTGGAATGGCACAGTGACTGCAGCAATGGGCTCAAGTGTGTCAGAGATTGAGGATGCCACAGGATAGAGCAGGGTTCAGATCTCTTGTTCATAGGGTTGCTGTGAGTCGTCCTCAAGTCGGTAACATGTAACAACAACAGGCAGGAGGCCATGGTTTGATTCCTGATTGGTGCACCATATGTGTGGCCCACGTCAGCGAGAGCTTGTGTGTTTCCAAGATGCTGAACAAAGGGTCAGACTCGAAGAGGGTGTTGTCATAGCTGGTGCTGTGGAGAAAAGAGCATTTTAGACAGAAGGCTCAGCACGCGTCAAGACGGCCATGCAGGACACTGTGTGGTGTGTTTGAGGAGTTCCAGACAATTGGAGGAGACTGGCGCCTACGAGTTCAGTCACAGGAGAACAGGGGAGCATTGAGGAGCAGCAGGCCAATCCCAGGGAGGGACTGGGGTTTCTTATTCAGTGTGGTGGAAGCTAATAGGGAGGGGGGCCTCTGGACAGGGGATTGACGTGACCTGATTTGCTCCTGGCTGACCCTGGGTGGGGCGGTTGACAGTAGAAGCAGAGCATCTATTGAGAAGACCATCAAGCACAAATAACAGGCCCAAGATGCTGGTGCCCAGACCAGGGCGGAGGCAGCAAGGTGGCACACGTGGGTCACATCTGTCTGCATTTGAAAGATGGAGCTTCTGGGACTCGCTGATGGATTGAGTTTATAAAGGATGTGAGGGGAAGAATTACCAGATCCAGGGTCGCAATTCCCCCTTTCTTTTCTAAGGATGCAATTCAAACTGAGGCCAAATTAGTCATCCATCCTAATCCCTTTTGCACTCCAAGCTGAACAACTCTTTTTCTGTGCTGTTTTCAGTAATGAGGGTCTCTGATTTCCAAATTACAGAACCACAGAATAGGGACTTCCTTTGTTGCTTGGTGATAGACAGCAGGCTGTTAGGCTTGGAACAAACGCTCCAGGGATCTGCCTTTACCCTTGATCACCTCTGTTTTTATCTTTCCTCTGGTATGGCAGTGTGTTTGTTGAAGCAAACACCCTTTTCATCCCTTTAACCCAAGAAGAACTTTCTCTGTCCCCTCTGAGAAAGGGCAGTGAAGCCTCCACTGGCACCTGTTATGATTGTTGTTGTTGTTTTTATGTGCCGTCGAGTCATTTGCGACTCACAGCGACCCTACGTACAACAGTCCTAAACCCTGCTCTATCCTGTGCCAATCGCATTGCTTCTGACACACCCATCCCGATTACCCCAGTCACTGAATCAATCCACCTCATAGAGGGCCTTCCCCTCCTGCGCTGTCCCTCTACTCTACCCAGCATGATGTCCCTCTCCAAAGACCTGTCTCTCCTTACTACATGTCCAAAGTATGTCAGACGAAGCCCCAGAATCCTTGCCTCCAAGGAGTAGCCTGGTTTAACCCTCTCTAGGAGGAATCTGTTTGTTTTTCTTGGCAGTCCATGGTACATTCAATACTCTTTTCCAGCACCACAGCTCAAAGGCGTGAATTATCCTTCTATCCTCCCTAGTCATTGTCCAGCTCACTGATGCATAACAAGTGATTGCAAAGACCATGGCCTGTATCAGGCGCACCTTAGTCTCCAGAGAGACACCGTTGCTCTTGAGTACTTTAGAGAGGTCCCTAACTGCAGACTTTCCCAACCCAATACGTTTTCTGATTTCCTGGCTGCTGGTGCCAAGAGTGTTGACTGTGGAGCCGAGCAAACTGAAGCTGTGAACAATCTCAATCTCTTCGCCATCCATCCTGATGCTACCAATTGGTCCAGTGGTTAGAATCTTTGTCTTCTTGACATTGAGCCTCAGTCCATACTGAAGGCTGCAGTCCTTGACCCTCTGCACTAAGTGCATGAGGTCCTCCTCAGTTTCAGCGAGCAGGGTTGTGTCATCTGCATAACGCAGATTGTTGATAGATCTTCCACCAAAGCTTTGGTCAGGGCTGATGGCTGTCTTCTTGGGACCTGTGCGCATGGTTCAGAAAACTGCTACCAAGTGATGCCTTCCTTTCCCAAAAAGCTAGGAGTTTCCAGGATAGGCAATCGAGAGCATGTATGAACAAAGGCAAAACCAAATTTTTTAAAAGAAAATGTTTATGTGAACTTGAATCTCACTAAGAGCTATACCCAATTAATAGCATTGCCCACTGACAGCTTTGTGATTCTCCATTCTGTCTCTTCCACATAGAACTCTTTCTGTCCTCACTGCAGAGTTCCATGTTGAGCCTCCAAGCCTCAGGTCAAAGTGCCTTTTCTGAAAAGTCTCACAGCCTCCTCATGTCAGACCCTGTCTGTGATGTCATGCTGCTGCTGTTGGGCGCCACTGGGGTGACTACCATTCATAGTGACCCTATGAACCACAGATCTGAACCTGGCCAGGGAAACAACGAGAATGGATCCACAGCCGCTACCAAAGGGCACTCCTAGAGGACCAAGAACTGTGGCATTCCTGGTGACAGGAGACGCTCAGTGACTGCTAAAACCCCCCTGTGTCTACCTGCAATGAGAAGAACACTAGAAAGCTGGAGGGCCCATTCACTTTACTGGATGCCTGAGGGAAGCCGAGTTAGGCTAGAAAGAGTAAAGAAGCTTAGTAAATGCAGAAAAGCATGAAACCCTGAAAAGTTAATCCACCAAGTGTGTGGCCCAGAGCCTCTGCCCAGAACTCCCTCACATTAGCTGAAAGAGAGAGAGGAGAGAGGGAGGGAGGGAGAAAGAAAAGGGGGGAGGAGAGGAGAGGAAAGAGAGGGGAAGAGAGAGAAAGGGAGAGAAGGGAAGACAGAGAACAAGAGAGAGGAAGAGAGGGGCAGAGAGAGAGAACGAGAGAGAGAGAGAGACAGAGAAGGTACGTGTAAGCTACACATGTGAGGGCTGAGGGCAGGTGTGTGAGTAGGATAGTTTATAACTTTATTTTTTTGTATGATGATGTGTTGTTTGTGTGTCTTTCTTGTCAGATTTTAAACTATTTAGGAGAAATAACCATATATTGTTGCCAATAAATGAGAATGATTGTATTAAACACAAGGTGAATGAAAGGCAGTGTGAAAAACAATGAAAACAAACTTTGCGTGCATACCAATATAAAATAAAAAATAAAAACCAACACCCCCCCAAAAAAAACCCAAAAACAAACCACAAACCAACAACCACAACAAAAAAACCCTAACATGGAACACTTCTTAATACAAACACAAAATCTGTCCCAGAGACCATGATCCTAAAACCTCCAAATCCAGTGACCCTTTCCATGTTTGGTTATAGGAAGCTTTCATTCCTTTGCCCCATGAGTGCTACAACAGGAATGGGATCTATTTCTAAGACACATGAATGCATATGTAGACATAGTGTCTGCCAGGCTTTACATGCTTGTGGGTATGGTTCCACTCGTGAATGCATACCTGTTCAGTGTGCCTGTCTGCCCACATCACCACTCACAGGCTGTTGGCTATCCCTGCTGCTGTAGGACTGTGATTACTTCTTTGTTTCTTCCAGTCCATGAGTTACTTGGAAATAATGGACTTCTATTTGGACCAAGAGTCAGTCGTCAGAACAGAGCAGGGCAACACTGCCTGGTTCAAAATTGGGAAGGGTATACGCCAGGGATGTGTCCTATCTCCATACCTTTTCAGCCTGTATGCAGAACAGATTATCCGAGAGGCTGGCTCTGTGAGGAGAAGCATGGCTTTAGGATTGGTGGACGATCTATCAACAATCTGCATTATGCAGGTGACACAACCCTGCTCGCTGAAACTGAGGAGGACCTCATGCACTTACTGCAGAGGGTCAAGGACTGCAGTCTTCAGTATGGATTGAGGCTCAATGTCAAGAAGACAAAGATTCTCACCACTGGACCAATTGGTAGCATCAGGATGGATGGCGAAGAGATTGAGATTGTTCACAGCTTCAGTTTGCTCGGCTCCACGGTCAACACTCTTGGCACCAGCAGCCAGGAAATAAAAAAAAAAATATTGCGATGGGAAATTCTGCAGTTAGGGACCTCTCTAAAGTACTCAAGAGCAACGGTGTCTCTCTGGAGACTAAGGTGCGCCTGATACAGGCCATGGTTTTTGCAGTTAGTTGTTGTGCATCAGAGAGTTGGGCAATGACTAGGGAGGATAGAAGGAGAATTGATGCCTTTGAGCTGTGGTGTTGGAGAAGAGTATTGAATGTACCATGGACTGCCAAGAAAACAAACAGATTCATCCTAGAGAGGGTTAACCCAGGCTACTCCTTGGAGGCAAGGATTCTGGGGCTTCGTCTGACATACTTTGGACATGTAGTAAGGAGAGACAGGTCAGAGAGGAGGGACGGCACAGGAAGGGAAGACCCTCTATGAGATGGATTGATTCAGTGACTGGGGTAATTGGGATGGGTGTGTTAGAGGCAATGCAATTGGCACAGGATAGAGCACGGTTTAGGGCTGTTGTACATAGGGTCACTATGAGTCACAAACTACTCGACGGCACATAATAACAAAAACGTGAAACTTGGTGCTACTCAACAGGGAACTATGTGGCCTCTTGCTAAGAAGCTGTGCTGCGATCTCGGAGGCACAAGGTTCGAGTCCACCGGTTGCTCTATGGGAGAAAGATGGGCAATCTCTTTACATGCAATTAAACTGTCTCAGAAAACCTCTAGGAGGGTCAGCTATAGTTTGGTTCTGCCTCAATAGTACAAAACAACAGCAGCAACATGGGAGGATCTTGAGAGACAGGTGGTCAGTCTTCTCCTGAAAGGATTCACAGCCTTGGAAACCCAACGGAGATTCCTTATGAGTTTGAATCTCCTGAGCAGTGGTGAGTAGTAGTGACAGGATGAGTGGGTGATGGACAGTCCCTGACCGGGACCTCTGTGGACAAATAAAATGCCACTCTTGATTCTAGCATGAATGTCAGGTAGTTGACATATTTTTCTGATACCCAAATGATGAGAACATTTCAGCATGCTGTGTTGATTTTAGCATGTGCTAGGGTGTAATTGCTTTGGTCTACAGCTGTTTTTCAGCACTTGACAATTTTACTCTGCCATTCTAAATTACTTTAAAAAGTAATTAGATTTAAATTATTTAGTTATGGGATTGAGGTTTAGATTTACTTAAATTCTCTTACATTTAAGCTCCTACAATACAGTGAGGGACTCGCAACTGCTTTAAAGAAATTTACTGATAGCTGACGTACCCAGAACATGCCAAACTCTGTGTTGCTTCAGCCTCTGCTTCCTGATGCTCTGAGGAAGGAGATGATGAGGACAGAGGAAGGGCCTTCAGGGATTCGACCTGGTGTGGGACCCACCCGGAAGTGCTGTGGAAGAAAGACCTGGCTGTCTACTCCTACAGAGTTTACAGAGTAGACAGCCCTCTCAGGCAGTTCTACTCGATAACCCATGGTTACTGAGTCAGAATCGACATGATGACACCCACCAACCATAGCGACAATGGAAAGACTAGGGAATGGTGTGTGTACTATTCTGGAAAAGACTACTTTTTTCTTAAGTTTTTCTTTTTTTAAATTTTGTATTGGTTTGTTTAGTTTGTATACATTGTGATTTGCACTAATCTTCATTCATATTGTGTGTCATGCAGTCATTCCTATACATTACGTTTTGTAAAATCAATCACCATTGGACCTTGCCCATCATTACTCAATCTTTTCAGGTCTCTACTGGATGCTTTCATTTCCTTCACCCTCTCCCTCCACCCAGCAAACAGTGCAACCCTGCAGTTTCACACCTACCCATCATCATCACCCCTCCACTCCCAATGCTGCTCCCCTTGGGTCTCCATACATGTTTTACTATTTATCCTTCTATTTTTACAATAATAAAATTGTCTTATGCAGTATTTGTTCTTATGAGACTGAGTTACTCTACCCAGCAAAATATTCTCCAGTCTTCCCCAAATTATGTAGTTTTGTTTTGTTTTGTTTTAAATCATTGCTCCTGAGTGCTGCAGAGTATTCCATTGTGTAAATGTACCATACTTTCTCAATCCGTTCTGTTGTGGTTGAATGTTTGAGCTGTTTTAATTCCATGACAGTGAGAAATAACATATCACAATCTGTGAGATATAACGTTTCTCGCAGAGAGAAATGTGTACCTCAAAAAAATTTTAATAGAAAGGAAAAATTATTTCTACCTGGTGGTCTAACTTCATCTTGGAAAGGTGGAAAATTATACTCAAAGGAAATGAAAAAAAGAAATAGTGGAAACAATTAGAGAAATTAAAAGAAACCAATAGCTTGCTGTTTTGACAATATTAACCAAATTAAGACACTTTAAACTAGGCTGAAAAAAAAAATAGAGAAGATATAAATTGCCAGTTAAGTTAGAACTGACTTGACACTTATTTTGAAAAGGTAACTTTCTCCCAGTCTGTGGCTTCCCTTTTTACCCTGTTGGAGAAATTTTGGGATGTGCATAGGGATTTGATTCTTAGAAGGTCCCATTCATCTATTTTATCTTCTCCTGGCTGTAGATTTTTCAGGATACTTGGAACACTGTTTATGTTGTGGGTTAGGACTACTAGAGTTCTTCCAAGCTTTTCTTTAATGAAGTTTATAGTTCTTGGTTTTAGTCCTAGATCCACGATTTACCTTGAGTTGGTGAGGTGTGGATCTTGCTTGAGTCTTCTGCAGATATTTTTCCAATTTTGCCAACACCATTTGTTAAAGTCTGTCATTTCTCCACTTAACTGATTTCACCTCCTTGTCAAAAATCAGTTGACCATACATAGAAGGGCTGATTTCTGGGTTCTCAATTCTATTCCATTGATCTATGTGTCTGTCATGTACCAGTACCATGCTGTCTTAACCACCACAGCAGTGTAGTAGGATTTGAAATCAGGGAGTGAGATGCCTCCTACCTTTTTTCTATTTTTAAGGAGTGCTTTGCTTATTCGGGGTTTCTTTCCATTCCAAATGAAACTGGAGATTACCTTTTCCATCTCTTTGAAAAATGGGATTGGTATTTTTTATTGGGATTGCATAAAAAAAGAAAAAGAAAAGGAAACTTTCCCCCAGTGCAATTGTTATACTGGGAACAATTTGAACATAATAAAATGTCATGTCTATTTTGATGTGATTTTCTTCACAGAAATGCTAGGTGAATGCAGAAGAGCGCCCCTAGAGGACGTGAGCTGTATGGAAATACAGAGTGCACCAAGGAACATGCCACAGACATCTGTAACAACCGCACAGCACCATGTGTGCGAGGAGCCACCACAGTCCACAGCTGGTGCTAGAACTTCTGGTTTGATGTCAAGCAACCCTCCTTCCCTTTCAAAACCACGTGCCAGCTGCAACCCTTTGGATGCCCCATTTTCATGAACAAACTTCAAGTCTTTTACCAAGGTAAAGTGCCACCTTTTTTTTTCTTTGTAGCTACGTAAATATTTCTTAAGAATGCCTGGGGCACATTAGACAAATGCTGGGTGGGGTACCAAGCAGGTATATGGAGGTTAGAATTCACCAGCTACTCTGCTGGGGAAAGATGGGGCACAGTCATCTTCCGCAGAGACCCACCGCCCTGGAAAATCCTCAGGCTAGTTTTACTCTGTCTGAAGGGTCATCGTGAGTCAGAATCAACTAGGCAGCAATGGGCTTTAGTTTGGTTTTGTGGGTATCTTAACCACTGTCATGTGTGTAATAAGGTCCAACTTGGCTAAATAGTTTTCTTCTTTAATATGTCATGAGACATTTTTGAGGTATAATGCAAATTCAAGTTTTACCATAAAGTTTGTGCCTTTTGTTGTACAAGTCTGTATAATACAGTAATTTTTAGAAAGGGTGGCCTAGTAGCAAGAAGTTGTGTTGCAATCTTCTGTGTGTGTGTGTGTGTTGCAATCTTGAAGGCATGTGGTTCGAGGCCATCAGCTACTCTGTAGGAGAAGGATGGGCAATCTCTTCTTGTGTGATTAACTGTCTCTGAAGACTGGCTGGAGAGTCAGCTATGGGTTGATACCAACTCTACACTACACAACAACAATGTGGCATTGTAATAGAATTGACTCTCCTGGGTAACCAGGGGCTTTGGAAGTCCATGATCTCCACGTCTCCCTGGTGCTTTGAGTTTACCAGCTGACCCACAAGAGAAAGATAGGCTTTCTCTTCCAGTGAGAGTTGCAGCCTCAGAAACCAATAAAGGGTCAACTCAAAGGTAAGAGTTTTTGAGAATATGGTTACTATTAGGTGTTCTCAAGTTGACTATAACTCACACAGATCCTCAGAACAACACATCTGAACTGCGCCGTATCCTTTACCCTCCTGACCTGTCATACTCAAGTTCACTATGGTAGTCAATGCATCAGTCCATCCAGCATAGGATATTTCTTTCTGGCTGACCATCTACCTTTCCCCAGATGAACTCTCTTTCCAAGGATTAGTTCCTCCTGAAAATACACCCAAAGTAAATGAGATGCAGTTTCACCATTCCTGCCTCTAAGGAATACTCTGAATGCATTTCCTTCAAGATAGCTTTGCTTGTTCTTCTAGCTATCCATGGTATATTCAGTACTCTTCACCAACACCGCATTGATTCTTCTTCTGTCTCCCTTATTTACTGTCCAACATTCAGATGCTTAGGAAGCAGTAGAAAAGACCCTGATTGAATCAGGTGTACTCACTCTAGTCTTTAAACTGGCACTCTTAGTCCTTAGAACGTTGGATACATCTTGGAGAGCAGATTTCCCCCATGCAACATGCCTTTTGATTTCTTGACTCTTGCTACCAATGGCGTGGGTTTATGTAAAATTAAGTTGTTGACAATTTCAATCTTTTCTCCATCCATCATGATGGCACCTATTGAGAATAATAGTAGTCGTTTTAAAATATTTTGTTTTGCTCTTAGGTTTTTTGTGTTTGTTTTTTTTTAATAGTTGTTGTTGTTATGTGCATTGAGTAGGAATCAACTTATGGTTGACCCTCCAGTGGATTTTCAGAGGCTGTGAATGACAAGAAAAAAAGATTGCTCCTTTTCCCCTCATGAAGCAGCTTGTTGATCCAAACTACTTGCCTTTGGGTTGACAGCACAACTTTTTTTACATCTAAACCATCAAAGCCTCCTGGTAGTAATACAAGGAATACCTGAGTGGTGCTTTCAGCTCAGTACTCTACTCTTAACCAAAGCTTAATGAGCTGCTTCCACAAAGCCTACAGGGTTGTGGTGAGTTGAAATAGACTTCATGGAAACTACCATAGTAGCACAATGGTCTTCTTAGTTGGCACCAAATGGTTAAGTGCTAGACAAGTAGCTGAACGACTGGTGGTTCAAACACATCCAGAGGTGCTTCAGAAGATGGACGTGACAATCTGATCCTGTAAGGTCATGGCCTTGAAACCATGTTGAACAGACCTACTTGACAGCAACTAACAAGAAAAACAACCGTAGCTGCAGGTTCGTATTTTATGTATCTCCTGCCATGTGAACTATACAGCATGACCTATGAAAAGTTGTTTTAGAAATCTTTAACTGGAATATAATCAAGATTTTAAGTCTAATCTCTAGTGTAAAGAAAAATAGCAACATGAGAAATAAGTTAAATGGCACCACAGGAAAGTATAGATAAATATCTATAAATGATTGTGTGATAACCCAACATGATTTGTAAATTTTTCCTTAAATGAAAAAAAAAACTGATTTTTATAAAATGACACCCCAGGAAAGCCTATAGATAAATGCAAATGTTATATATAATTGATTAGATAATTGTCTAGGTCTAATTGATTTAAAGTTTAAAGGAATCATCCATAAAATACATTTCCAGTACCACTGAAATAAAGGAATAGAAAATATGATGTGATATTATGAAATTATTCTTAATTTTAAGAATAAATAATGGCATTATAGTTAAATTGTGAAATTTTCTTTAAAGATAAAAACTTGCATAATTTAAAAGCAGAATGCTATAATGCCTGATAATTCCTTTAAAAATTCAATTTACATAGAAATACATAAAAAATATAACCCAAATATGAAAAAAATACTGTGATTTTCATTATACTATACTTTCTACTTTTTTATCATAGTTGACATTTCTTTTTTCATGCTTTACTATTTGTATAACTGTACAAAATTGGCATGTAGACTAGAAATCCTTTCCCATGCTGTCTGTGCAGATGTCCTGGCTTCAGATGGCCTTCAGATCTCAGGATCTGTTTATCCTGCCTGCCCCACGATACGATCCTTTCTCCCCTTGCCCTTCAGTCTCTGTTAATAGAAGAACTCTTAGCACAGGTGCACGTGCCCATCTTTGAGATTCCTTGAATTCTTCTAAGATATAAAACTACCATTGTATTCCTTTCTCCAACCACACAAAGGAAACTCGCCATAATTTTTTCTTTCTTGCTTGGATTTTTTTTCCTCCTTTGGAAAAAGGAACAATCTGATCAAAGGAAATCAAATGAGAAAAAGAGTGGAATTGTGCTTTTGTGCTTAATTATCATTGAGAAGAAATCTTCTGGTAGTTTAGACGTAAAAGAAAAAGCCAGCCGGGCGTGGTGGCGCGCGCCTGTAGTCCCAGCTACTCGGGAGGCTGAGGCTGGAGGATCGCTTGACGATCGGGTGTCCGCACTAAGTTCGGCATCAATATGGTGACCTCCCGGGAG
>NW_006399764.1:14527606-14543559 GCF_000299155.1 Elephantulus edwardii | reverse complement strand
AAAAAAATCCCTATTCACAAACTATACAATAAACCCACACCCATTAAATAAAACAACATACCAGATTTTGAGTGCTCACTTCTCTAGCTATCCTATCACCTTCTTTTTGAGATCATTCTAAGGCTGACACCTTTAACCAGAGGTTAAAGGGCACCACTTCAATTGTCAGTTAGATGAAATTCTTTAGGGCAAATCAGTTTTCTATTCAACCATTTAGGCACATTTTCTTTTGTGGAACTGACTGAAATCCCTTTAACGTAGCAGCATTCATCTTTCTGCCCCTTTCTACCATCTGAGCTTTGTTTTGGCTCTTCTTGGTCTCATAGAGTCAGTTTTGCCTAGAGTTCTCCTACGAGGAAAAGATGGCAAAGCTTCATCTTTCATACTCTGGAAATGTAGCCAAGAGAGGCCATTCCTTGGAAAGAAACATCATGTTTCGGAAGGTAGAAGGTCAGCGAAGGGGAGGAAGATCCCCAACGAGAGGAACTGACACAGCGACTACTGACTAGTGCATGTGGTTATGGTCTTTCAATGAAATATTTAATATATCCTTTGAACACAGGAGAGTGAACTATAAAACATGTTTTAATTTGCATGTATGCCTAAGTAATTCACTCACTGACAAAATTATAATATACTTATATATTTGGAGATATAATTAAGTTCTTTAAAATTGTGATTCGTTTTCATTGTATTGATAGTTTAAAGAAAGGTTCCTAGAAAAAAAAATTCTAATCCATCAGATGGAAAGTTACAAGTAAGAAAAAGTTCTTTTTGGAATTAAAAACAAGGAAAAGAGAATATTGTGCTTGACTGGGATAATGCAGCAGTACCATGTGTTATGACATACCTGTAAAAGCTATCCCTCTTTTTACAAATGCACATTTTAAAAATAACTCAGCTGTGGTAAAATTATTACTTTATTTACAGTAATAATTAAAAAAATAAAACTACCATTCTGAAATTTATCAGCACTTGATACATTTAACAAATACTGAAAGGAGCAATTGTCACTGTTAGAATAACTGTAGAGCTAAAATCAAATCAGATTTAAGAAAAACTTCAGAAAATGTTCAGAATGTATACACTTCCATGCATTTTCAGCTGAATACAGATTTCACCTATAGCAAAATGACAACTGTGAATCAAAATAAATGTCAAAAATATTTAAACCTGGGACACTGTAATTAAGCAAGAAAAGTCAATATTAAGGGCAGACTATTTCTAGGAGAGAATTTGCAGACTTCCTTTATTGTCATACCTATATCCAAAGTTAATCTTTTAATAACAATTGCCATTAAGTCATTCATACTTCATTAATTTACTCTTCAAGTTGTATGTCTCAAAAAACATATTCATTTACATGTTTTGACTGAATTAAAATTAGTCAAAAGCCATTTACTTCAGAATCTTAAGAAATATAAGCTGTAACTTATCAAAGCATAGTCCATACAATATATAATTCTCCCAGTCAGTTTTTATATACTTCATCTGCAAAAACTTATTTTACAAGCAGGAGTTATGCCTTGTTTCTTGAGTAAAATTCCCTAAGCCTAAAACTTTAATAAGAGATAAGCAAAAACACTGATTCCAGTACCGGGTGCTACCCACAATGCCTCATCGGGCTTTGATAAAAACAGAACCATCAGGTGTGGCAGTGCAATCCTCTTTCTCACTTACAGTCTCTACAGACCCTGAAGCAGATACAATCACCATGGTCTTGTTTGCGGAAATGGTCTTCTGTTTCTCAGCAATAGCCGCACAAACAGCAACAATCTCATCACTTTCGAAGTCATAGTCGGGAATCGACTTTGGTGAGAGGTGTGTTTCTTCTGCTGGTGCTTCCCTTTGTTCCAGCCTCTGGGCAACCTTCTGCTGCTCCTGGAGTGTTCTTGCCCAGGAAAGGTCTTCTTTCCATATCTCAGAGTTCATTGGATCGATGTGAAGGGCTACTTGGAAACTTCGAATTGCCAAGACTATCTCTCCTAAGCCAAGCTGAGCACGGCCCAAAGTCTGCCATGACTCCTGCTGATGAGAAGGATGTAGTTGCGAATGATGAAGGGAACTGGGCTCATGCCATTAAACGTAAGAAAGAAATTCTCCTTGAAGGTTGTGCTGAGAAGAGTAAGCAGCTGAAGGATGAAGGAGCCAATTTGGCTGAAAATAAAAGGTATCAGGAGGCACTTCAGAAGTGGGATGAAGCGCTTCAATTAACCCCAAATGATGCTACCTTGTATGAGATAAAATCACAGGTTCTCATGTCTCTTCATGAAATGTTCCCAGCAGTGCATGCAGCAGAAATGGCTGTCCAGAGAAATCCACACTCTTGGGAGTCATGTCAGTTAGTTTAAAGACTAAGGTGTGCCTGATACAAACCATAGTCTTTTCAATTACTTTGTTTGCATCTGAAAGTTGCGTAATGAATAAAGATGGCAAAAGAACAATGATGCTGTTGGTATGTGTTGTTAGGGAAGAGTACTGAATATCCCACGTCCTGTCAAGAGAGCCAACGTGTTAGACTCTGAGCAAGTGCAACCAGCGTGCTTCTTAGAGATAAGAAGGGTGAAATTTTGTCCCACATCCTTTGGAAATGTTGTCAGGAGGGGCCATTCCATGGAAAAGGATACAGTGAAGGGAAAGATGGAGAGTCAGAGAAGGAAAGGAAGGCTCCCAACAAGATGAATTGATGGTAACAATGGGTGAGAGTCTATTAGAGGTTATGAGGATGGCACCAGGTAGGGCAGGGCTCAGATCTGTTGTTCTCAGAGTCTCTATGCGTCTTTTATGAGTCAGTGGCACATAAGAAGAACAATAACACATGAGTTAAGTCTTTGTAGACTAACAAGGGGTTTGGACAGCTCACTAATAATGCAAATAAGATGTTTGACACCCTTGTGGGTGTAAGATCCTGCAAATAAGATGTATAGAATAATAACTGGAGGATTGGTCAGTTTTGAAATCCTGCTGGGTTTGAAAAAAATGAACTGATCCCAGAGTCAATCTCATTAATAAATGAGATCTGGGAATGGAAAGAATTCTTTCCGCCCAAGGACTGTGTGGAGAACTGCCTAGACCCAGGAATGGGGGAGAGAGGAAGAGGAAAACAGAGGACTATAACAATATTCTTGAATATTATTGTTGTTACAAACTACCGAGTCAATTGTGACTCATATTACTAGAGTTGACCTAAAATAGCAAGAAGCAACTGCAAAGAAACAGTGACAGCAGAACCAGGAGTCTGGTGCCGGATGGCATGCCGGGCTTGCCAGCCCATGGAGGAAAATGGTTACAAAGAACATGGCAACTCTTAGATCCAGAGGGCACTTTCAGGAAGGAGGTTTCCTTGAGGGGTGAGGTGCCCCTGAAACCTTACCAGAAGTGAAAAAGAGTTTCATAACACTTACCTGAGCAGGACAGAGCCCAAGACAAGGGTCCCAGCTAGGTGCCGACTGAGAGGCCTGCTTGTGGGGATGGTAAAAAAGCTGTATCTCAAGTTGTTCCTGATCTTGGACTTATTACTTCTCTAATAATGTCATAGTCATGAGCGTTATGATTATAGACTGCAGCTTCTCTATTATTACCAAAAAAAGTTAAACAAAAGTCTTTAGTCCAGGAGAGATGCAGTGTTGTTAGAAGGGCAGCTGGTGTAAATATGGGTGGAAAGGTTGACAGTGGAGATATGTTTACCGTCTATTTAATAGGAATCAACCTTCACCCTGAGTGAGGATTTTCTCTCTCCCTGTGAAGTGAGATATCAGATGACCCTTCCATGCCATTTTATGTAGTCTAGTGGTAAGGCATTGTACTGCCAACCCAAATGCATGTGACTCAAATCCACCACCTGGAAGATGAACAATCTCCTCCCATCTCATATACAGCCTCTGAAGACAGGCTGGAGGATCAGCTATGAGTTGGTTTTGACTTGACAGCACACAGTGACAACACCACCTTGACAGTGCTGAGCTGTTGGATCTGAACCAGGTCTTCAGAAAATAAATAATACTTGAGAATAACAGCACAAAAGGCCAACCCCGTGGCATACTCTTTCAGTGACTGGAATAATAATAATACAAAAAAATTAAAAATCTCAGAGATTAGAGGTGTGGGGATAGACATCCAGCAGAGAAGTTAGAGCATTTAGGAATGATTATAATAGCTTCCTATTTTCCCCTCTTGTATATCCAAAAATAGTTTATGCTAAATATAGCATAGCTAGCTAGGGATGTTATAAAATAGGGCATTGGGTGTGGGAATGCTACCTCCATCCGGATTCCTTCCCTGGGTAAAGAAATGTCAATTCTACAGATAGAAACCAACGTCAACCTTCACAAATGAATGCGGGGTCTCTTTTCTTCAGAGAGAAAGGTTAGTTTAATGTATATGCAACATGTCTAAATACAGAGAGTCTTTCTTTTTTTAACTTTATAAATAGACACATCACTGCTCTAAAGTCGGAACTGGCTCATAGCTAACCGAGGGCATTTCCAGAGGCTATAACTTGCACAGGAAGAGGTTGTCTATCTTTCTGTGGAGCAGCTGGTGGATTCAAACCAACAGCTCCTGGATTGGAAATACAACTCCTTACGTACTAGCCCACCCCTTTCTTTAGAAATGGAAGGGATTAAAGTTAAGAAAAGTTATCCCAGAATCCTGATTATTATTTTATTTTATATTAGTTTTAATGAACATTTACAGAGATTTTGGGTTTTCATTCATTCATTGTTGCACTGTTTTCTCTACCCTCCTCCCCAGTTCATTCTTCTTCACCCCCCTTGAATGTCTGTTTTAATTGTCCAATTGCCACAGTGCTTGGCTTGTCAAAGCCAGTTCTGATTAATCTCCTTTGTCAGTGTGTCTTTTGCCATTCCCTATCACTCCTCCCTGAGACAGACTTCACCCTGATTCATAAGGAAAAGGGGGTGGTGTATTCTCTTAGCTACTTCCTGCTGAAAAGGGACAAATCCTGATTTTATGCAGGGGAATGTCGATGTAAGTTACCTAAGGTCTCATAGCTGATTGCTGCTAGAGGTAAGATTTGAAGTTTGATGTTTTTCCTATTAGAACATGCTGATTCTCTTAACTTATTATCTGCCCCCCCCCAAACAAGGTTAGAAATAAGTAAATGCAAATACTGTTAGCCACTGTTAGTTGTGACTTGTGGTGATGCCTTGTATAATAGAATGAAACCATTCATTATCTTGTGCCACCTTCATAATCACGGCCATGGTTGAGTTTAATTAGATAATATTGTGTGTGATCCATAAGGTTTTCATTTGCTAATTTGCAGAATTTCTAGGAAGACTCCCCACTGCTCCCAGTCTGTCCACTATGGGTAGCATTGTTGTTTGATATCCTAAAAGGATAGCTTCCAGAATTTCAGTGACAAGATATAAAACTGATAGATGAGGGATAGAGTCACATGAATGATGTTATCGTTGCTGTTAGATGCCATCAAGTTGGCTGTGGCCCATCGTGGCCCTGTGAATGACAGATCTGAACCTTGCCATCATCTCAGGATTTATTTTTTAACACCCCCTCCCCATTTTCTTGTTGTGTACTGTCAAATCAGATTCGACTGGCACAGGAGGAGATTGCCCCTCCTTCTCCAGCAGAGCATCTGGTGGATTTGAACCACTCACCTTTGGGATTGCAGCACAACTTCTTTGCTAATAGGCCACCAGAGCTCCCTCTCATGATATCTTTTATATTCAAGCCCTCTGTTGCAGTTGCTGTGTGTCAATCCATCTCATTGACGACCTTCCTCTTTTTGAATAACTTTTGGCCTTTCCCAGCATGATGCCTTTTTCCAAGCACTGGCCCCTTCTGACAACATGCTTAGAACAAGTGAGACCAAATTCACTGTCTTTGCCTCTAAAGGACACTCTGGTTATACTTCCTTAAAGATAGATTTGTTGACTATTTTGGCAGTCCATGTATATTCAATATTCCTCACAATTCTATAGTTCAGAGGCATTACTTTTTCTTTGGTCTTCCTTATTTATTTTCCAACTTTCAGATGCAGAGAAACAATTTGAAAATACCAAGAATTGGATCAGGCACATCTTAGTATTTAAACTTAAGTCCTTGTCCTTGCTCTTTAGAACTTTAGAAAGGTCCTTGACAGCAGATTTTCCTCAATACAACATGTCTTACACACACACACACACACACACACACACACACACACACAAATAGGTTTGCATACAAAATTTGTATAAATTGTGTTCCATTGACATACATTGCTTCATTTACATGGTGTTTCATGTGATGATTCCCACATATTGTTTTATAAAATAAATTGCCGTTGATCTCTGCCTGCCATTACCCTGCCTTTTCAGGTCCCCACTTGATCTTTCAGAATTCCTTCACCTGCAGCTGCTTCAGTGCACTAAACTGCGATGCTGTGATTTCCCCCCTCCCAACCCTCAGCTCCACCACTCCCTCCCCTGTGGCCCTTGTACTTTCATGCACATCTTATTAGTCATCCTTGTATCTTTACAATAATGGCCTCATGAAGTATTTGTCTTTATGAGACTGAGTTCACTCAGCATAATGCTTATATTATGTAGTATTTTTTGAAATCATTGTTGCTGAGTGTTGCAGAGTATCCCATTGACGACACATCTTTTGTTTCCTTGACTACTGCTACCAAGGGTGTTGGTTGTGGATCCAAGTAAAATAAAACCATTGACAATGTCAATCTTTTCTTCATCTGTCATGCTGTTGCCTATTGGCCCAGTGGTGAGAATTTTTGTTCTTTCTTATTCATGTAACATGACTAGCATAGAGTTAAAGTGCAAAAGAGTTTGGCCTAGTTAGAATCGTGAGGATAGGGAGAAGAGGACTGTAGCTAGAGATGGAACACAACCAATGAGATATTCTTTATGTGGTGTGATCAGTGGGTGAAACAGAGACAGATCCAGGAACATTATCAGAGGAGCAATCCTGGATAATTAATGCTGTGAATCTGATTTATGTACTCAGGCCAGGAACCACTAGAAATGGGAAATGTGATGGGGGTAAGTCATTCTCTGCTCTGTGCTGTGAAGGTGAGCTGAGGGAGTCTTTCCTCTCAGGCTCTTTTCAGTTAATCCTGTGTGCCACGTTTAGCAGAAATCCTTTGGGACACGGTGGAAACCCTTTCTATTTATGTATTTGCTTGATTTAAAGAAAAACACTCTATTTATTTATTTGCTTGATTTAAAGAAAAGCACCCAACTCTTGTATTGAACTATTTCCAAATTTCCATATACCTTTTACCCAACTTTCAAGCATTTTAAAATTGTCCCAATTTGCTTTATAATTCTTCCTCTAAATCATATCCAAGTAAGTTGATTTTGCTTCTTTATTCCATTAATGTGATGAGTGACTAGTTTACTGGTCATATGTTAAACCAATTTTGCTATCTTCCACTGGGCCATAATGATTTAATATTTTAATATGTAGCCAGATTTGAGCAAATATTTTATTGGGGAATTTATTAACATACTTGAAGTGCATTAGTTTGTCACTTTTCTTTCTTGTTCATGATATTTCCTTTTTGTTTGCAATTATACTTGCAAAAGGTTTAGCATAGTTGCTGCTGTTTTCAAAGAATTAACTGTTTTCTTTTTGTCTGTTTTTTATCAGTTTCTTTTCTATTTGATTAGTTTCTTCTTTTATCTTTGTCATACTGTTTTTTTCTCTAATAACTCAGTTTACAGTTCTTTCCCAAATTTATAAAGGTAGAAGCATTATTTATTGATTTTAATCTTTTTTCTTTTCTAATGAAAACAATTAGATTAAACATTACTCCCTAAGTGCAATTTTGTCTGCTTTCTACCACTTTTTATATATGCTGTCATTATCATTTTGTTAAAATAATTTTCTACTTTTTATGATTTCTTAATCAGAAGTTTCTTATTTAATAATTAATATTTAGAGAGACTTTTCAGCTACACTTTTGTTATAAAATTCTAACTTAAGTTTATTTTAATCAGACAATGTGTTTTATTTTATTCAGACAATGTGTTTTATTTTATTTTAGCCCTTTGACATTCATTAGAATTTCTTTTGTGCCCCAGCATATGAAGTTTATCTTGGTGAATGCTTTGGAACTATTTAAAAACAATGTATATTATAGAGTTGTTGGTTAGATTAGATTAGGTTAGCTGTTCCTGTTCTGTACATTGTCAATCTCAAATTTTTTGGTTTCAGGACTCATTCATAGGCCAGATTTCAACAAGGATTTAAATGGTGTTTCAATGAGGTTCCTCTCCATAGTTGACAGAGTAGTAATTAAAATTGAAAATATTAAAACCACAATTATAAGCCCACATTCCACTAGCCTTCCGAGTGATGAGGTCATCACATATCACAGGACCTCTGGGAAACTCAAGATAATGAAAACAGGAGACAGTTGCAGCTCTAGTGGCCTAGAGGCAAGAAACTGCATTGCAATCCCAAAGGTACAGAATTCAAGGCCACTCCAGGGGAGAAGGATTGACAGTATCTCTTCCTGGGCGATTGACTGCCTCTGAAAACCCACTGGAGGGTCAGCTATGGGTCAGTGTCGCACCTCCAGTAGGTGTCCAGAGGCGGGAAATCATCTGAGGGGGCACCTGCCCATCTTTTCCCACAGGAGTAGCTGATGGAGTTGAACGGTGTGTCTCTATCGTGTCTGTATCTGTGCGTGTTGTAGCACAACCCTTACTACTAAGCCACCAGAGCTCCTTTGCTTCTCACTTACTAATCCCCAGAGAAGTTCTAGCTACGAGACTGTTGTACAGAGTTGGAATTGACCCAGAGCTAACCCTCCAGTGGTTTTCAGAGGCTGTGAACAGCACAGGAAGAGAATGCCCGTTTTACTCCCTCAGAGGCGCTGGTGAAATGACTTCGTCTTTTTTTTTTTTTAAATAATATTATTGTGTGTGTGCATGTGTGTACTGCCAAATCATATCTGGCTGGTACAGGAGGAGATTGCCCCTCCTTCTCCAGCAAAGCATCTGGTGGATTTGAACAGCACACATCTGGGATTGCAGTGCAGCTTCTTGCCACTGGGCCACCAGAGCTCTCTAAATGACTTCATCCTTTTGAACTTCAGTTTTCTCATCTATAGAGAAGGGATGGGAGTACTTGATTTTCAAGTTCTCTCCTAGTTCTCACACTGTGTGTGTCTGGAAGCTATAATAAGGGGCCCCAGTGGTGCAGTGGATAAAGTATCTCATCTGCTAAATAAACGGTCAAGATTTTGATCCTGTCTGCTTTGCAGTATCAGTAGGTAGTTTGTTCAGTCAGATTGACTCGACAGCAATGGGTTTTGTTTCATGGTTTGTGTGCTTTCATAAACACAGGGACTTTCATGTGCAGGAGACCAAGGCTCAGACGCTTGGCTTCAAAGGGAGCTGTGATGACTGTTTTAGAGTAGGAAGCTGTTAGAATGGGAGAGGCTCTGGGCGGCCAGGTAGAGCCAGGTTGTCCTAAAGCTATTTAGTAGCCCAGCCGGAACTAGTTTTCATCCACCTGGTTCTCAGTGACTTTTCCCAGGAGAGAGCCAATGTCCTTTCCAGATGAACGTTATCTTCCTATATTTCTTTGATTTGGCATGGAGGAAAGGATGAAGGAGAAAGAGTAGGCACTAAGTGAATCATAGGTGCCTGTGGCTTATACATTTTCCTCAGCACATGGCAGCCTGAGACTGAAGGCACGATGCCCATCTCCAAACCCCAAACCAAACCCTCAGCTGTTGAATCAATTCCAATCCACGACAAACATCCACTGGATTTCTCAAGTTATAAACCTTTGTAGAAAGTCACTGTGTCCTCATCCTTCTCCTGGAGATTTAAACTGATGACCTTTCAATTAGCAACCCAACACAAAACCTATTGCAGTGTGTGTGTGTGTGCGCGCGTGCACATGCATGCACATCACTAGGGTCTGTCATGGGTTGAAAAAGTGTATTTCCTTTGTCTATCTTTTCCCACTTGTCTCTCAATCACTGAGCAAATTCAGCACAAGCATCAGCTTTCAGGGAAATCCCTTTGCAGTCAACAAATATTTCATTCCCACAAAAGCCAAATATAAAAGGAATTACATAAAAGTCAAAACGCAGTAAACACCCTGCAGACCCATGGACTGGTTTCCCTGGCCCCAGACTGCTTGCCTTATGCTGTCAACCTGTGGGTTTACATGTTCCCTGTTCCCCCCCCCCCAACTTCCTTCTTCATCTGTAGATCCCAGGGGATGAAGTTGGGTGCCAATATGTTTGCTATCTGCTGCTTGAAAACTTAAGTAACGTAGATTTTTTTTGTAGGTTGTTAAGTTGATTTCAACTCCTAGTGACCCTCTAGAATAAAAGAGAACTGCATGTCGGATCTCCTTGCGGTTGTTATGACTCACAGCTGACCCACCAGCAGGTTCTCAGAGGTAGCAAATCTCATGGGAGGATATTGTCCATATTTCTCCCATGGAGCAGCTGGTGGATTTAAACCACATACCTTGGGGGTGACAGCACAGTTCCTTACCACTAAACCACCAGAGCTCCTAGAATTTCCTAGGCTTGAAGATTTACAAAAGGGGTCTAATGATACAGTAAGTAATGTAGTGGATTGCTAACTAAAATATTGACAGTTCCAACTCATCCAACTCCATAAGAGAAGCAGATGCAATCACCTCCCATACAGACTGAGCCTCAGAAGCCCAGTGGACGGTGGCTATGAGTTAGAGCTATCTCAGAGGTTTTGGTGTTTCATCTTTATAAGAACAGACCTTCAGGGAATGTCAAATGGTGCAGCCACTGTGGAAGGCAGTATGGCGCTTTCTCAAAAAGTTGCAAATAGAGATACCATTTGACCCAGCAATTCCACTACTGGGAATATACCCTAAGAGACCATAACTGACATCCAAGCAGATAGATGCACACCCATGTTTATCGCAGCTCTGTTCACAATAGCAAAGAGTTGGAAACAACCCAGGTACCCACCAACAAACGAATGGATAGAGAAGCTGTGGTATATTCACACAATGGAATACTATGCTGCATTGAAAAACAAGGAACTCATTCAATATTATTCAAAATGGGTGAGCCTGGAGGACATTATGCTGAGTGAAATATCTCAGTTGCAAAAGGACAAATATTGCATTGTGCCACTGCTGTAAAATGGGACTGATATCAGGGTGGGGGTAAGACTGAGAAAAACTGGATAAATTGTGTGTGCTGCACTGAAACAGGTGAGGGACTGAATAATTTAAAAGCGATTTATGATAGGTTATTATGGTTATCACAAGAGTCCACAATTAAGGTTGCATAGTGGAATGTACTTGGGGTGGTAGGAAGGGTGTGGGGGAATTGAGTACCAGGGAAAGAGTGTTTCTTTTACTTTTGAAAGAGAGGAGTGAACTGGGAGGCAGGGGGAGAGGGCTGGGCAGGTAGAGAAGTACAGCAATGAATGAATGGAAATCCAAATTCTCTGTAAATGTTCATTAAAATTATTAAAAAAAAAGAACAGACCTTCGGACTTTCTCACATGGTGTTGCTTATGGATTTGAATGACCAGTCTTTCAGTTGGCACCTGAGTACTTAACCATTGCCACACCAAGCATTGGCCCGCCCCATGGCACCATGTATGGTCTGTTTCTTTATTGTGTGCCATTTGGTCTTTTCTGGTGCACACAGGACAGAGAAGAATTGCTCCCTTTTGCTTACTAGTCTTCTTTATAGGCCCAGATCCCAGATCTTTCTCCTGTGGAGTAGTTTGTGAGTTTGAACCACTGACCTTTCTGTAACAATAGCGTGCTTGCTCATTGTGCCACAAGAGCTTTTGTTGCAGGTTTAGAACATTGAATCAATGAAAACTGGAAAGCTTGAAATTTACTCTTAGGGTAATAAGGGCCCTAATACTTATTTATAATTGATACGTATCATCGAGTCACCTGGGAGTCATAGCGACCCTATGTACAATAGCTCTGAACTCTGCTCTAACTTAAGCCAGTCTCATTTGTCCCTGACACATCTATCCTAGTTACTGTGTTAATACATCTCATCTGAGGTCTTCCTCTCCTGTACTGTCTCTCTACCCTCCCAAGCATGTTGACCTTCTCCAAGGACTGGTTTCACTTGGCCACATGCACAAAATATGTGAGAGGTTTAGGCTGGTTTCACCCTTTCAAGGTCAGACCTATTTGTTTTGTTGGTGGTCCATGGTTTGCACGTTCAAGAATATTCTTCAGCACCAGTACTCAAAGGCATAGATTCTTCCTCCGTTATCCTTAGCCACTGTCCAGCTCTCTGATGCATAGCAAGTAATTGCAATGACCATGGACTAAGTCAGGTGCATCTGAGTTTCTAGGCTGACATCATTGCTCTTCAGCACTTTAAAGAGATTCCTCATAGCACATTTTCTTAATGTAGTTCATCTTTTGGTTTTTTGACTGTTGGTGTCAAGAGCATTGATTGTGGACCCAAGCAAGATGAAATTGCTAACAACCTCAATCTCTTCTCCGTCTACCATGGTGCTGCCAGTTGGCCCAGTGGTGAGAATCTTTGTTTTCTTGATGCTTGAACTTCAGTCCACATTGAAGACTACAGTTCTTGACCTTGTTCAGTAAATGCTTCAGATCCTTTTCAGTTCTAGCCAGCAAAGCTGTGTTATCTGCATAATGCAGGTTGTTGATGAGTCTTCCTCCAATCCTGACACTGCACTCCTCCTTATAAAATTTATCCTTCAAAATGCTTTGTTCCACACAAAGATTGAAAATATATGGAGACAGGACACATTCCTGATGCACTCCTTTCCTGATTCTGAACCATGCAGTATTTCCTTATTCTGCTCTGATTAAGTGAACCTATTTATAATACCAGCTCTTCTATATTAAACAGTTAGTTTATGCAAAGGAATATTTGAAGTTCTCTATGAGCACAAAAGCCTTTAAATTTTAAACAAACAGACAGGATTGTTTCTCTGTACTTCTTGATAAAGAAAATGAGGTTCACTAAACGTAAGTAGGCTTCAAGATTTTAGAAAATAAGCTGAAGAAGAGTATTGAATGTACCGTGGACTGCCAAGAAAACAAACAGATTCAACCTGGAGAGGGTTAAACCAGGCTCCTCCTTGGAGGCAAGGATTCTGGGGTTTTGTCTGACACATTTTGGACATGTTGTAAGGAGGGAGAGGTCCTTGGAGAGGGACATCATGCTTGGGATGGTGGAGGGACGGTGCAGGAGGGGAAGACTTTCTATGAGGTGGATTGATTCAGTGACGGGGGTAATCAGGATGGGTGTGTCAGAGGCAGTGTGATTTGCACAGGATAGAGCAGGGTTTAGGGCTGTTGTACATAGGGTCGCTATGAGTCGCAAGCGACTCGACATATAACAACAAGAACAACAAAGTTGAGTCAGTCCTCTGAGACTTTCTGATTTTAGAGCTGAGTTTTAATTTAACCATTGCACCGTCATACCTCTCAAACGATTTCATCTTAATCCAATGTTCAAATCTTCTACAGTATCACAGTCAGTGAGTCGTCCTTTCTTAACATGATGGAAAACTCACTCCCACTATTTCCTATTAGAGTCACTTTCTGCAGCTTTTACCTATGAGCTGTACTGAATTATTCAACATGGCTTTCCTAATCATTGTATTTTACTTTTCACCACATGGCTGTATAATATTTTACCATGAAGGTCATTTGTTGCCCCACAAAGGGGATTGGATAGTTTCCTAATAATATAACAAAGGTAACTAACATCCTTTGAAGGCAGAACATGCAAATAAGGTGTTTAGACTACCAACAAGGGAATTGGTCAGTTATGTCATCCTGCTAGGCTTAAATTGAGCAGAGATCAAGGCAGAAGATGGGGAGCTCACCATCATCAAGAAAGAAGAAGCAGAGGAGAAGCACATCCTTTGGGACTAGAGATTCCTATGGTAGACCTAGACCCTTCCAGAGCCACAGGTGGCACGAAACCACAAACCAATAGGAGACAAGGCTGAACTAGAATTGCCGCCAGAGCCAGAGTCAAGGGCCTTGACCTTGTCTCATTGGCAGAGAAGTGGGATGGAGGTGCCATAATTGATGGACTAAAAGCTTTGTAACATTGACCCAGAGCTGAGAGGCAGGGTCTGGAGGATCTGACAGTTAGAGGGCCTGTGAGCATGTGTGAGAAGCTATCCTGACTGAAGAATTGTATTCTGAAGGTCTCTGACCTCAACTGTAACCTGTTAACTTCCCTAATATCTCTGACAACAGTGACCATGGTCTGTGAGTTCTGCATGACCATTGTAATTCAGTAGTAGGGTAGCAAGACCCCTGATAGGGAAGGTTGGTGCTAGAATTGGTAAAAGTAGGCACATGTCTGTCCTCAGAGAAATCAGTTTTTCACTGTTGACGTCGTTGATGGTGACTCTTCTGCCTTGTGCAGGTCAGACAATGGCATCCCCTTTGCTGGTTGCATTATTTGTATAGTCGCATAGTTCTACTTGTCCTGGGACTCCCACCAAACAAGTTAAAAGTACATCACTGCCATTGGAATGGAAAAAAAAAAATAATGCCTGTTGCTCACTGAGTTTTCTTCCCTCTTATATAAGCTGTCCCAGTTCTTGACTAGTTCTTTCTAGTTTTGTTTGGGGTGTTTTTTTGTTTGTTTGTTTTTTTAGTTCAGTTTTAAGTCTCCCTGGCATTTGGCATTTCTTCTTTAACCATGCCTCACATCACACTACTTTTTCCTAAAATGTTATAGTTGTTACTTACAACACAGAAAGGAACAAGAGTGTCCCTTTTCTCTCTCTAGTAAGCTTCTCTTATTATTGCCTTAATTTTACTTAGCATTTGCAGTCACATTGTTGCTGTTGTTGCAGTTATGTGTCATCATGTTGCCAGTGACTCATAGTAACTCTATGGACAACAGCTCTGAAGCCTGCCCTATCCTGAGCTAGTCTCACTAACTCCAACTTACCCCCCTAGCTTTTGTATCAATCCAATTCATTGGGGATCTTCTACTCTTGTGCTGTCCCTCCAGCCTTTCGTGCATGATGTCCTTCTCCAAGGACTGGTCCCTCCTGGCCATGTTCCCAGAGTCTGTGAGACAGAGCTTCAAAATCCTAGCCTCCAAGGAAAAACATGGTTTCACCTTCTCCAAGATGGACCTATTTGTTTTCTTGGCGGTCCATGATATGTTCAAGACTCTTCTCCAGCACCACAACTCGAAGGTATCAATTCATCTCCTGTTATCTTTAGTCATTGTCACATTTTATGATGAGTTACTTTGGGAAACCTGTTTTTATTTCTTTATGGTTCAGATGAAATAAATTTAAAAATCACAATTGATCACATAGGGCTTCCAAACATACTTTACAAATCCATCTTATATATACTTTTCTTCTATTTTTAGATTAACTGATTGACCTTACACCTATTTCAGGAATCATTTTCTGTTGTGTACTGTTGTCAAGTCAGAACTAACTCATAGTTGACCCTTTACTGGGTTTTCAGGGGCAATAAATCACACATGAGGAAGTTGCACATCTTTCTTCTGCAGAACAACTGGTGAATTTGAACTGTGCACCTTTGGGTTGCCAGTGCAACTTCTTACCACCAGGCCACCAGCGCTCCCTAGGGAGCTTTATCTTTTTTCAAGATAAGCTTTGACTACTAGCTGAAAATTGGCCATTCACACCTACTGAAAGGCACCTTGGCAAACAGTCCTGGGGATTTGCTTCCAACAGGTCATTGCCATTTAAACTATCTAGTAGTTCTACTCTGTGTACTTGGGGTCAGAATCAAATCAATGATAATTGACAACAACGTTTCCTGATGATGTTATTCCTATTTATTGTAGTCTAAATTGGGGCATAGATATCTGTTGTTTAAAAACAATGTCCTCTGTGCTGAGTGAGGTATCTCAGTCACAAAGGGACAAATGCTATATGGTGCCACTGTTGTAGAATGAGGCTGGCATTGGGGTGGGGGTAAGACTAAGA
>NW_006399764.1:14495008-14527341 GCF_000299155.1 Elephantulus edwardii | reverse complement strand
AGGGTGCAACAATGAATGAATGGAATTCCAAAATCTCTGTAGATGTTCATTGAAATGAAAAATAAACAAACTAAATTAATAAAACAAAACAAAACAATTTACTTTTGAATAATAAGAGTGGCCTTTCCTCAAGAGTACGTACACACACACACACACACACACACACACACACACACACACCTTGTCTTGTGGTGAAGACTGTGGTGGAACCATGTGGTCTAACTAAAAAGGACACTACTCTTCCCTCTGACAGATCCCCAACCTACATATATGACCACAGAAGATGCTCAGGAACACTGTCCACCCCAAGTTTAGCCTTGATCTTGTGGAGCTGCAAAAAGGTCTCCTGGTCAAGGTCTAAAATGACCTCGTCGGGTTCTCTTCCACCCCTGGCTGCCTCTCTCATCTCCTGTTTATTTGTGGTGGGAAGAGATCATTTTCCAAAGTGAGTCAAACGTAGATAGACTCTGCTCAACCCTGGCCAAGGCATCAAAATGTTCTAAATCTGCCTGGGGACTCAAATTAGTTCTGGATGCTTTCCTGTCACTTGAGTGCAGGGCTTGTTTCTGGCGTTCATACTTACAGTGATAGAAATTGTTATTGCCTGCCCCACTGAAGTTTTAAAGCCACACAAAGATGTTATTTTGAAAAAAGACAAGCTATCAGTTTTCCAATATCTATATTTTTTAAATTTATTTTATACTGTTTCTGTACAAAATTGTATACGTTGTGCTCCATTCACGTATACTGTATTTCACACATTTCTTCATTCACATTGTGTTTCATACAATCATCCCTACACGCTGTGTTGTATAAAACTAATAACCATTGATCTATGCCCAAATCACTCCATTCTTTCAGGTCCCCACTAGATCTATCCTACTGCCTTAACTCTCTCCCTCCACCCACCAGTATCTCTCTTTCTTGAGGTACACAAGCAGTAGGTCTTCTCTCATGCCCTTAAATCCTAAACCCCCTTTCTTAGCCAGGCTCCTGTCCTGTAATTCCACCTTAAAGCAACTTAATCTGTGTTTGAGGTTGGAGCCTTCTTCCTAAGGACCAATCCAGAAGGCAGAAGCTGATTCAGTGGGATGAAATCTGCGCCACGCCTGCTAGGCCTGATTTTTAACACATGTACAGAACATGTCTTTAGCTGTCACTGAAAGATCTCACAGTTTATGGGGAGGAGCCATGTCCTGAGGACCAGCAGTGGCCATGCCCAGCACACACCCACTTAAAACAGGCTGGGAATCCAGCTTCCCCTCCCCCAGAGTGAAACACAGGGCCTGGAGAGCAACTTCACCCACTGCAGTCAGGAAAGATCTGGATCCAAGGCCTGGGGACACTCCACAAGGACTCTGAGAAATATGTATCCAAAACCAAGCTTGCCACCCAAACCTTTCCCTCTTTGGACTAAACTAATGAAGTGTGATTTGAGTCCTTGCCAAAAGATCATAGAAGCAACTGAATTCCTCAACACAGGAATTTCCCATTTACTGGGCTGCATGTCAGCTCAGTTTCTGCAATAAAGACATTGAACATTTAACTGGCATCGTCTAAGCCATGGCATTGCAGTAATCACTTTTTTATCTCCTTTACTCTTTACGCACATTCTACAAGATTCACTTCTTTACCCCATGTATTATTGCATTGGGTAAATCAGCTGTAAAGGATCTCTTTAAAAGTTCTTAGATGTTAGGGAGCTTTGGTGGCCTAGTGGCAAGAAGCTGCACTGTAATCCCAGAGGTATGTGGTTCAAATCCACCAGATTCTCTGCTGGAGAAGAAAAAGTAATCTCTTCCTGTACCAGTCAGATAGAATTTGAGGGGTACACACACAAAAAAATAATAAAATTTTTTTAAAAAATTAAAAAAAGAGCTTAGATGTCGGTTTAAAGACTAAAGTGTACCTGATCCAAGCCAGGACATTTTCAATGGTTTCTTATGTATCTTAAAGTCAGAAAATGAATAAGGATAACAGAAAAATACATAATGCCTTTGAACTGTGAGGCTTGCAAAGAATATGGAGTATCCCATGAACTTCCAAAAGAGCAAAGTCAATCCTGGAGGAAGTGTAACCGGTGGGCTTCTTGTAGGCAAAGATAGGGAAACTTCATCACACACGTTTTGGGTCTATTGTCCAGTAGGTGCCAGTCCTTGGAAAAAGACATCATGCTAAGAAAAATAAGTCAATTAGAAAGGCAAGCATCCTCAGCAAGATGAACTGATGCAGTGACTGCAGCAGTGAACTTGACCAAAGAGGAGATCATAATGATGACACAAGATAGGTTCTGCTCTGTTTTTGATAGGGCCACTGCAAGTCATAGTTGACTCAATGGCACGTAACAACAAAAAGATGGGAAAATGAAGCTCAGAGAAAGTAAGGATCTTCCTCATTTGCTGTGAAGTGGGTGCATTGAAGACGTGGCAGAGAAGCCAATGGATATCAGGTCTCTGGAGTTTTCTTTGCTGTATGTTGTCTCCACTGGACCATCTCAAGCCTGTACTACCAACTTGTCTACCAACTGGCCAATCGAATGACTACAGATGCCACCTAATGTTGGGTTTGTTGTGTGTCATCAAGACAATTTCCACTCAGAGGGACATGGCAGAACAGAGTAGATACTGTCTGATAGTGTTTCCTAGGCTGTATTCTTTGCTGGTGAGGGGAGCTCTGGTGGCCTAGTGTGTTGCAAGCCAAAGGGCTGCATTTTCTCTGGCCATTCAAATCCACTAGCTGATCCTCAAGTTAAACTATTCTCCTCTCATTAGGATCTACCGCCTCAGAAGCTTGATGGAAGCTCTCTGAGTCAGAATCAATTTGATAGCAGTGAGTCTGAGTCATCTTTACTGGAAAGGACCCCCTGCTCTTTACTCCCACCAAACCGTAGGTGGGGTTAGAACCACTGACCTATGGCTTAGCAGCAGCGCTCTCAACCATTGTCAGTTTTTGCCCCTTACCTAATGCTACCTCAGGGAAAATGAGTCTTCAAGCTTTAAATGCAAATTCTGCAACTTTCTCTGAGAAATGGAGAGGCTCTGTTGGGAGAAACTCTCACCTAGTCCCCAGCTGGTCCAGCCACCCTCTCCTGGCCACCTATCCTGATGACTGAAGCCCCAACTTGCCCTCTGACCATGACCACATAACCCCAAGCGAGAACTTCCCCTGGGGCCCATCAGCCTTGGGAAGTCTGTTCTGCTGCATTGCTTGGGTTGTCGTTGAGCGGACTCTGACTTAGAGATCCATAGTACAGCAGCGTTAACTGGTGTCCCCAGGGTTTTCAATGGCTGATTTTTATCAGAACTGAATTACAAAGCTTTTCTTCCAAAGTGCCTCTGGGCATACGCAAACTCCCACCTTTTTCTGTTTACAGCTGAGCTTATTACCATTCATACCATTTAGAGACTCCCCTTCAGAAAAAAAGGGCTACTGATCTCAATTCCCTGAGAGATCCGTAGGAGAGCTCTCGTGGCCTATCAGACAGCAGGGAGTTTCTGCTAATTCAAAGATTGTAACTTTCTGGTGTTTACATTCGCCAACTGCTATGAGGGAGAAAGAGACACTCTTCTCCCATTCGATGTAGAGCCTCTGAAAACCTGTTGCAGGGTCAGCCATATATCAGTTCCTACTTGAAGATAATGGGTAAAGGCTCTGGTTCTATATTATGTGATGCATCAGGCTACTAAACAAAAGGAGATCAGGCCCAAATCAACCAACTGTTCCACAGGTGAAAGACAGACTGTCTCCTCCCTCTAAGACTGGTAGCCTTGAAACCTGGTGGAGGGCTGGAATTGAGTCTGGCTTTGGTTTTGAAGCCCATCTTATGCAGATGGCACAATCTTGCTTTCAAAAAATGAAGGAGACGTGAAGCATTTCCTGATGAAGCTCAAAGCATCAGAACATCTCCAACAAAGCAAAAATCCTCATAATTTGGCCAGTAAATACCAACCTGAGAAACAGAAAAGATTGAAGCTTTGAAGGATTTTATTTTACTTGATCTCACCATCAATATCCATGGAAATTACAGTAAAGAAATCAAGCAATTTATTGTGTTGGGCAAATTTGGATCCATGGATCCCGTAAAGAGCTGAAGAGCAAGGATGTTGCTCTAAAGACTAGGGAGAGCCTGACCCAAGCTGTGATATTTTCTATCCTCTCATATGCATGTGAAAGCTGGATAATGAATAAGGAAAGCTGAAGAATTGGATTGTATGTTGAATATGATGATGATGATCATGGTGACGACGACTACGCCATGGAATGTCAAAAGGAGTAGTGAATCTTTCTTGGAAGAAGGACAACCGGAATGCTCCTTGCAATTGAGGATAGAAACTCTTTTTTTACAAATTTTGGGCCTAGTATCAGGAGAGGCAAGTTCTTAGAGAACGGTATCGTTCTTGGTAGAGGGTCAGTGAAAAAGAGGAAAATCCCCAAGATGGATTGACAACATTGGTGACGGCAACAGTGAACATAAACACAGCAGAGATTGTGGACTTGGCATGGTTGACAGGGTTTTGTGTTCTGTGATACATGGGGTTGCTATGAGCCAAAATCAACTTGATGGCAACTACCAACCACAAGCCATACAGTGTTTTCATCCTTTTTTAATCTTGGCTGGTGTGGGCCTTGAAGAAGAGGCATGGAGCAAACCCAGCTTCTCGTTTACCTTTCTGGGTCCACTCCGAGTTTTCCTGTCAACCAAGGAAGGATTTTTACCTCCACACCACATGATGGGGAAGCTTGCTTTTACATCCCATCTGTTCTTTCCTCATCTCTGGCTGATTTTATGGACCTTGTGATTGCTTTTTGCAGGCCTGACTTGTATACTCCAGCCCATAGTTTTTTCCCCTTCCACGAGCACAGCTCTTACAGACCAAAGTACTCCATCTTCAAACGGCCTTAGCCAAGGACTTGCGCTGCTCTATTTTGAAACAGCAGAAGTTTTCCGCTGAGGGCAGTGCATTTAGAAAGTCTGCTCTGCCGCCTGGCAATGTGGGCAAAGAAATGGAAAATAAAGATTAAAAATAAACCATCATTCAATATCACAACTTCTTGAACTGAGTCTTCACTGTTGCCAGAGCAGAGTCTGCCTCTCATTCTTTTTTTCTAGGTCCGTAATTTCCTCCTCTTTACTGTTCCTGTGCTCTCAACATTTAAATGCCTTTATACTATCAAACACATTTGAAAACTCAACAAAATCTTTACATAATTGGCTTTCTGGAGTCCTTGAGTCATATGAACCGTGAAAGCACTTGATTGCAAGTCAAAAGTTTGGGGATTAAGGCCCACCGATAGGTGCCTCAGAAGAAAAGTCTGACAATCTAATTTCAGATTAGTTCGAATCTGTTTCGTTGTTGAATCCCATGATAGCACAGTTCTACTCTGACATCCATGGGACCTGATGTGGAGTTAGAACCAAGTCCCTGACAACTGGACACCAGAGTATACCCATTCGATATCTCTCTTCCATAGGATTCCTTTAAAAAGGAACATATTCTTTATCCATAACTCAGTTCTAATTTCTAATCTGACTTCCAAACCCAGATTGATCTCTTCCCAGGATTTACCCTGGTCCCTTACTCACTTCTTCTGCCCTGGCCTCTCCTGAGCCCACATTGTCTTGATTTTCCTTCTATTTCTCTGTCCATTTATCAGTCTCGCTTGAAAGCTTTTCCACCTCTAGTCAGCCCTGAGACCGTGCCTGGTCTGGATTCTGTCCATGACCGTCTTTTCTGTTTCCACTCTCCCCTGAGAAACTATGAGATCAGGAATTCCTCTTTCCTATCCCCAACCTTCCATGCCACTCAAACAGCTGACCCTTTGAACTTAGTTTTGGTCCCTTTACCCTCGTTCCCAGTTCAGATGTATTCCGTCTCACACAATGCTATAGCATCAGATGCCTTGTCCCATCTGACTTGGGTTCCTTGGCCTCCTAATGATCCTTTTTAGTGAAGCCAGGAGCTGTTTTTAATGCTTCAGGCTGCTGTTGACACTTGTTAGACTTTGCAGGGTAAATCCAGTCTCTGCTGTATGATATGCCCAGTTCTTGGAGACCTGACTTTTACTGAAACTTTGCCCATCACTGATAGCTTTCTCTTGGACTCACTGTTCTACGCACTCATTCCTCTGTATTCTGCTTCCACTTAACTTCCTTCATTTGATTCATGAACCAGGACGTTTTGAGTAAAGAGAGCAATGTGAGTTGTTGTTGGGGAGAGAGATACCCTTAGTTTGGGCATCCTAAAATTCCAAACACACACACTACTTCCGCTTCTCCTCAGTCCAACCCTTTCTGTATTCACAGATGGCCTTGTGCGCAATTATGACACTTGATTATAATTGCCTACTGATTAACCTATCAAACCCCTTGGACTGTGAGTTCCTAAGGGCAAAATAGTTTTACATACGCTTTGTGTGCCCATAGTCCCAACAGAGACTAGGACGGGATAGGCACACAGGAAATGATGGTTGACAAGATGACGAATGGACATAATTTTAACAAAGACATTAATTCTATTAAACTGAGACGTAAGTACTATAATCTTTTAAAAATTAAAATCTAAATTATTTAAAAAGAACCGTGGTTGTTTCTTTAAACAGTCTTGATTGTTAATGATAACAATTTTTTTACTTTTATAGACCATCATCTCAATATGGTATTATTGAAAAGAATGCTTTATTATTTGTATATTTCTATTTGAAAATGAAAGTTTACAGTACAGAATAGAGGAAATGATAACCTGCCATCTTGAAAGAAATCGTTAGCACAATTCATAGGCTTGGAGGCGGGGGTGGATTGGAAATGAAAGCATGTTATGTGAGTTTCTGGTGCAGGTGTGGACCGGTGGGGCAGCACTTGCTCTGGGCCACCTCTCCACAGCCCCTCTTCCTGTCCTGAGGTAGAGGCACTTAGAAACGGAAGTGGTTATACAGTCTCTACGGCCTGTTTAATCTTTAGCCTAGTTATTGAAGTTGCCAAAAAAGGAGGCCAATTAGTTCCAGGTGTGAGGCTGGGGGTCCGTGATGTGGAACTTCCCCATTGGGAAGCTGGCTCCCACCTGCCTGCAAAATGCCCCCCGTGTCATTACCAAGCCTCTCTCTTGTCCATGAGCCGGAAAGGGAAGGCCGATCTCTTGCTTTATTTCAAAGTCAGTGTCCCATATCTCCTTGAGACTCAAGGATGCTTTTACTAATGTTCCTTTCATAAAATCAGATTTCAGTGCTATTTACAATAACTCACACAGTTAAAAGAAAAACTCAAAGTGCAATTTCATTGCAAAAAAAAAAAAAAAGTCTTCTCTCTTCCCTAGCTCAAAAAACGATGTGATGTGGTTCTTTTTTGCCCAAATGGGTGATTTTTCCCTGAGGAGAATGATGTAACAGTTTCTTTCTCCATGAAGGAGTATAAAGAATAACTGAACCAAATTTCATGTCCTGTAAAAACCCTTGCTTAATGCTTTCCAGCATAGGATACTTGCCTTATACACCCCTGCAACGTTCCCAATTACAGTGTTCCTTTCGCCAGCCCCTGGGAAAACCAATTTTACTATTAGATGTATACACTTGTGGATCCGTGTTTTCTTTTTCAACACAGAATCATGGCAAATGCTCAGCAGCTGACGTATCTATGGGAACTCAACATTGTTCATTCTTTAAAAAGCTCCCTATAGTATCAAATATAACAAAATGCTCAGGCACAGAAAGGCAGCCCCAACTCCCTGGATGCCTGAGGCTCACCCTATCCACCCCCCCCCCACCTCCTGCCAGGTCCCGAATCCCCATGATTTAAACAGAGGCCTGTGACCTCAGACTTGAACTTTGGGGAGATGGTCCCCACCCAGATATAGAGAGCATCTATGAACAGAACATAAGGATTTGATTAGGCAATGTGTTCAGGAGGTTGGGCTGCTGAATACCAAGAAATATACTCTCATTCTTATATAGCATATAAATCCAGTGAACAATTTAGGGTTGATTAAGAAATATTGGAATTCTATAGCATAGGGCATGAACTGGAAAAGACGCTTTTCATTATCCATTCAGTCTCAAAATGGAAACAGAGGTAGTGCCTTTTGCGTAGCCCTAGGGTGTAACTTTAAAAGTAGATGTATTGAAGAATAGGAATGGGTAGCTATGTGCCTTCTGCCATGGAAAGTGGAGATCACAGTTACTAATCAGGTGTCAGTGCTGTGCGAACGTCAGGATGAACTCCAAAGAGGGCTCCTGATTGTATGCTGGTCAACTTGCACCATTTGTGCAGCCCTGACAAGGAACAACCATAAACGGCAATCTTGTAATTGGTGCAGTATAATATTTACTTTTGTCATCAACATTTCTAAAATTCTCTATGAAACATGTTTCTAATAAAAAAACAAGACAAATCATCATTGCAAACTCTGTCCAACTCATAGTGACTCTTTGACACAAAGAAATTACCCCATAATGCTTCAAAAGTTCTGTTACAGAAGCAAACCACCAGACCTTACCGCTATGGGGCAGATGGTGGATTTGAACCAAAAATCTTCCAATCATTTGCTTTGAAGCTCAACAAGTAATCATTGAACTTCCTGGACTCCTTATTTCTGTAATGTAACCACCAATCTTTCACATGGAGAAAAACACAGAACATAAGAAAATATTGTGATCTTTGTGACAGCAGGGAGATCCCTTAAAAATAATTTATTTTAAACCAAAAGATTAGCTTTTTAATCCACACAAGCATTTGGCAACATCTTTCCATGAAGATTGTTGTTTTATACCTACACTTCCATTCTAACCCAGCGCAGTCTTAAAGGACAGAATTAAACTGCAGCATTGGGATTTCAAGTCTGTAACCTATTTTTAACATTTTTTTAAATTATTAATTTCAATGAAAATTCACAGAGACTTTGGATTTCCATTCATTCATTGTTGCACTTGCCCTGCCCACCCCTCCCCACCCAGAACACTCTTCTCTTTGAAAAGTAAAAGAAAAATTCTTTCATGGTTTTACAATCCCTCTCTCCAGGTCCGGTCCACTCCACTATGCAGCCTTTGTTATGGACTCTGGTCATGACAAAAAATACCTAATCACATATCCCTTTTAAACAGTTTTCTCCCTCATCTGTTTCAATGTAGTATACATTATCCCATCTTTCTCAGTCTCCCCCCCACCCCGATGTCAGTCCTGTCATGCAGTATTTGTCCTTTGTGACTGAGATATTTCACTCAGCATAATGTCCTCCAGGGTCACCCATTTTGAATAATATTGCATGAGTTCCTTGTTTTTCAATGCAGCATAGTATTCCATTGTGTGAATATACCACAGCCTCTCTATCCATTCATTTTTTGATGGGCACTTAGGTTGTTTCCAGCTCCTTGTTATTGTGAACAAAGCTGTGATAAAAATGGGTGTGCATATATCTGATTGGGTGGCCATTATGGTCTGTTTAGAGTATATTCCCAGTAGTGGAATCACTGGGGCAAATGATATTTTTATTTGCAACTTTTGGAGAAAGTGCCATACCACCTTCCACAGTGGGTGTACCATTTTATACTTCCACCAGTGGTGAATAAGGGTTCCAGTTTCTCCACAACAACAAATACTGAAGGTAACTAAAAACTCCAGTAATTTTTTCAGCAAAATAAAACATACTTCTGCTTTATATTAAACTGAGCTTGGTGCACTATAACCTTTTGGTACACTGTATTTGAAATTGCATTGGGAAATTCTACTGTTAGGGACCTCTCTCAAGTACTGAAGAACAATGATATCAGTCTGGAAACTTAAGGTGCACCTGATGCAGGCCATGGTCTTCACAATTACTTGCTATACATCAGAGAGCTGGACAATAACTAAGGATGATAGAAGAAGGATCGATGACTTTCAGTTGTGGTGCTGGAGAAGAGTGTTGAACATACTGTGGACTGCCAGAAGAACTGACAGGTCTGTCCTGGAGAGGGTGAAACCAAACTGCTTTCTGAAGGCAAGGATTTTGAAGCTTCATCTCCCATACTTTGGGCATGTGGCCAGGAGGGACGAGTCCTTGGAGAGGGACACCATGCTTGGAAGGGTGGAAAGACAATACAGGAGAGGAAGTCCCAGGATGAGGTGTATTGACTCAGTGACTGGAGAAATGTGATTAGGCCTGTGTGAGATGGTGAGACTGGCTCAGGATAGGGCAAGATTCAGAGCTAATGTACTTATGGTTGCTAGGAGTCCCAGGCAACTCGATGGCACAAAACAACAACAAACTTCTTTAAATGACGCTTCTTCTAATGAAGCTTCTTAGAATGTTTTAAGTGAGAAAACACAGTTCCTGTTTAGGTATTCTTGAAAGAGGAAGTGTACCTCAGAAAAGGGCTATTTGTATGAGCAGTGTGACACTGAATCCATTGGAAGAAAACGACTAGAGATGAAAGAAGACAGTTGCCATAGAACATGTCTTTCAAAGACACTCATCGTTTGAGGTAAACTGGAATTAACTTCACTTTCCATACATAATTTAGACGTTAACTATTAGGTGCTGTTTTTCAGGAAAGATCTGAAACCAATGGTAAAATCCGTTTCAACATCCTTCCTTCTGATAACAGACGGTCTTCATTTCCCTAAGTAAGCACTGGTGATTTGGGTAATATGACCTTCTGCTTTTTATGATCAAGGAAAGTCGTATGACTGCAGTGTGGAAGTTTGCCAATATCTCTGTCACACAAATGCATACATTGTACACATTGCATACCTCAGATTTTTATGGAATTAGATGGGAGTATAAATAAACACAATGTAAGAAAAAAAAACTCATTTCAAACACCCAAAATCAGCTTCAGAAAAATACTCCTCTCCGCAATGTTGCTAGATGTTTACTTTTTAAAGTTTTGTTTACCTGTGAAGCTTGTTATTCTTGATTTGGATTTTTACAACCTTTTCTATTTTAGCAGATTAAAAATAATAACAAAATACTTGTTTGGGAAAAATGATAAACTATAGTTATCCCTGGAGGAACACAGAAAAATATCCCCATCATTAAGTAGCATGATATGTTATCTGGGGCATATGAACTCTCCAGGGACAATTCTGGATACTCTTGTATCTGATCAGATATTTCATTTTAAAGGATGCTATGCTCTCATGGCCTACTGGTAAGAAGCTGCACTGCAATCCCAAAGGCATGTGGTTCTAATCCACCAGCAGATATATGGGGGGCATGGGCAATTTCCTCCATGTTATTAACTGCCTCTGAAAACCTGCTGGAGGGTCAGCTATGAGTCAGTTCTTATTTTAAGGCTTAAACAGCAACAAGATTAATGTACCAGTAGAAGGCACAGACATTTTCCAAAGTAGATGTCCATTGAATGAGTCATCTTTCATGTGCTATGCATCTTTATGACCATAAAAAAGACCTGAGCATTATTTTTTATTCTGCATTACGTACATGTTTATCCAGAATAATTTTCTCAAATTATATTTGAATCTTTGTAATTGCACTTTTCTTCTTCCTCTTCATGAATATTTTCCATTTCCCCTTTTTGCTGTGCTGTTGTTCTATTCTTTTTGTCTTTAGCCGTGTCTCTGAATGAGAATTTGTCATGTGGCAGTATCCCACCAGCCATAAATATTTTTGTTGACCTGCACCGTATCCTGCTCGCTCCTCTTTCCAATACTAAAGACTCTGCCCGGCATCCCCTTGGTCTACAGGGCATTTGGCATACCGGAGAATGAGATAAAGTATGCTTCTCTTTGCGTCATCTTACCTGGATCCACAATTAATACCCTTGGTACCAGCACTCAGGAAATAAGATGCATTGAACAGGGAAAATCAGCAGTTAGGAACCTCTCCAATTTATTCAAGAGCAATGATGTCAGTTTGAGGACAAAGATATATCTGATTCAGGCCATAGACTTTCTGATCACTTGCTATGCATCTGAGAGCTGGACAATGAATAGGGATGATGGAAGAAGAATTGATGCCTTTGGGCTGTGGTGATGTAGAAGAGCACTGAACATTTCATGGACGGCCAAGAGCACAAACTGATATATCTTAGAGAGGGTACATCCAGCATGCTCTTTGGAGGCAAGAGTGATGAGACTTTGCCTCACTTACTCTGGGCATGTTGCTAGAAGGGGCTATTCCTTGAAGTGGAACATAGAGCTGGGAAGGGTGGAGGGTTAGCAAAGGAATAAAACACCCTCTACCAGCTGGAAGGAATACACAGAGTCACTGTATCAGAAGGAATTGGCTGACACAGAAGAATTTAATGAGATGACATATGAGCAAGAGCCTATGGTGATGAAGGAGGAAGCCCAAATTTCTCTGAAAGAATTGGCAAAAAGCAAGGCTCCAGGAGTTGACGGCATACCAATTGACATATTTCAACAGACACACACTGCCCTGGATGTGCTCACTAAGTTGTGCCAAGAAATGTGGAGAACAGCCAGCTGGCCCACTGACTGGAAAAGATCGATATTTGTTCCCATTCCAAAGAAAGGTGACTCAACAGAGTGTGGAAATTATCTAACAATATTGTTAATATCACATGCAAGCAAGATTCTGCTGAAAATTATCCAAAAAAGTTTGGAACAATATGTCAACAGAGAACTGCCAGATGTACAGGCTGGATTTAGAAGAGGTCGTGGTACTAGGGATATTATAGCTAATGTTAGATGGATCTTGGCAGAAAGGCAAAGAATACCAGAAGAATGTCTATCTGTGCTTCATTGACTATGCAAAGGCTTTTGACTGTGTGGATCACAACAATCTGTGGCTGACTCTGAGAAGAATGGGAATCCCAACATTTGATTGTGCTAATGCGAAACCTATACTTGGACCAAGAGGCAGTCGTCAGAACATAGCAAGGAGACACTACATGGTTCAAAATCAAGAAGGGGATCCATCAGGGATGTATTTTGACTCCATACCTTTTCAATCTGTATGCAGAACAGATCATCAGAGACACTGGGCTATATGAAGAGGAATGTGGCATCAGGATTGGTGGAAGAATCATCAACAACCTGCATTATGCAGATGATACAACCCTGCTTGCTGAAACTGAGGAGGACCTAAAGCGCTTGCTGCAGAAGGTCAAGGACTGCAGCCTCCTATATGGATTGAAGCTCAACATCAAGAAAACAAAGATTCTCACCACTGGGCCAATTGGCAGCATCAGTATGGATGGTGAAGAGATTGAGATAGTTAATGGTTTTAGTTTGCTTGGCTCCACAGTCAACACTCTTGATAACAGTAGCCAGGAAATCTAGAGATGAATTGCATTGGGAAAGCCGGCTGTGAGGGACCTCTCAAGAGTACTGAAGAGCAACGATTTCAGGCTGGAGACTCAGGTGCACCTGATCCGGGCTTTAGTCTTCTCAATTACATGCTATGTATCAGAGACTTGGACAGTGAATAGGGTTGATGGAAAAAGAACTGATGCCTTTGAGCTGTGGCGCTGGAGAAGAGTATTGAATATATCATGGACTACTAGGAGAACAAACAGGTTTGTCCTAGAGAAGGTGAAGCCGGAATGCTTCTTGGAGTCAAAGATTCTGAAGCTTCATCTGACATACTTTGGGCATGTTGCAGGGAGGGACTGGACCTTGGAGAGGGACATCATGTTTGGCAGAGTGGAGGGGCAGCGAAGGAGAGGAAGACCTTCGATGGGATGGATCGATTCTGTGACTGGAGCAGTAGGAATAAGTGCGTTTGAGATGGCTAGGTTGGCACGGGATAGAACAGGGTTTAGAGCTCTTGTACATAGGGTCGCTATGAGTTGCAAATGACTCGATGGCACATAACAACAACAACAACAAACAGGTGGATTGACACAGTGACTGCCTCGATGAGCTCTTGTGTGTTGGGAAGTATGAAGATGGCACCAGATAGAATGAAGTTCAGATCTTTTGTTCATGGGGTCACTATGAGTCGTACTAGACTTGACGGCACCTAACAACGCTCCTCTAAGAACAGCCTTCCACTAAATGACAGTCTCAACTTCTTTCTCGTTCACAAAACTACAAAGAATATGTATCTTGAATGCAACATCCTTCATGCATCATGCATACAAGACTTTAAGTCTCAAGAAAGACCTGGATATAATTGTATTTATTCTGCAATTTGTATCCATGTTGATTCAGAATGACTCTTTCAAGTTAAATCTGAATGTGTAATTGCCTTTTTCTTTAACCTGGCATAGGCACTGCCTTCTGGGATGAGGTCAAAGTTCTTGAACTCACTAACAACCATGGCAAAACACTACTTTTGAGTTGTTAACCAATGGGGTTTCTTGCCCTCTTTTTTTTTTTTTTAGGAGGGGATCCTCTGAGTTTGTTTGAAGAAGGGGCACATGAAGTTCACATTGTCCCTACATGTATAGGTGCACACATGAGCCCCTTTGTCCTCTATATCTGCTTGAGCTCAGTATCAACAGGACATGCTCTGGATTACTACCTATAAAGGGCTGAGGTGATGTTATTCCTGTCAACAGTAGTTGCAGTGTCTCTGTTAGTAGACACGAAGGAGGCTTGCAGCTCACTTCTTTCCCCTCGTTCACAGTCCCAGTAAGCAGGTAGCCTCCGGGAAGGGATGCACCATGACCCAAAGCTTGCTTGGAGGCAGATACCAAAAAACCAACCAAATAAAACACAACCCAACAAAAACGCACCACATCAAAATAAATCGAAAAACCCCTCAAACTAAGAACATAAACAGGGTTGTGAAAATTATTAATGTACTTAAGGGCTAACTAAATGGTTGGAGATTTAAATGTGCTCAGAAGGGCCTTGGGGGGAAAACAGCTGGTGATTTGCCTTGGGGGGAAAAACAGCCTCTGAAAACTCTAAAGAGTACAGTTCTACTCCAACATACATGGGGTCTGTATAAGTCAAGATCAGCATGAAGACAGCTGGTAAACAAGACTATGCTAGGTGCTTCAGAGGTGAAGCTCAGGAGAGGAGAAACATCACTTGGGGCCTCAGATAATTGCTGATATATGCTTCAAGAAGCAGAGAGTGGATACTGTTCTGCCAGTATCCCTAGGCCAGAAAATATCCCTAAATATTGGGACAGGACTAGAGACAGGCATACACTCATCAGAGGCTCTTGAGTTCCCTGGTTTGTACTTGGGGCCGGAGCAAGAGGTGGCCTTAGACACCTCTGCTGTTTTTCTATTTAGCTTCTGTCTCTGTCAGTGAGGGCTACTATATGCAGACTTGACTTTGTTTCTTCAGAGTAGAGCCCCAGGCTGTTGCCAAGACACCAAGAGAGCGGGGTGCCCCCTGCCTCATTTAGGCAGATGATGCCTAAGGCAGCTACATGGGGGTTTGTGTGCCTGAATATGGAGTGAAAGGAAAAAGGAAACCATTGATTAAAGACAGCGTGTGAGCAGCATTGAAGACTCTGACGAGCTAACCAGCATTGCAGCATGGAGGAATGAGAAGAGGATGGAGTGGGTCTACCTCCTTCCTCTAGTGCAAAGAACGATTTATGATATTGATACAGATTCTTGAAAATCATTGCCATCTGGTACAAACCACTGACTTTTCCATTTGCACCTAAGCATTTATCCATAAAGATTTAAACCAAACAAAAGGAGCACACTCTTACTTCTTTAGAGTCAATTCCGACCAATAACCATCCTCCAGGGGGATTCTGGGCCTATAAACTGTGAGAGAGATTTCTCCCATGGAGCAGCTGGTGGATTCCAACCGCAGACCTCTTGGTTGAAAGCTTTGCACTTTAGACCCTGTCAAACATTCTTCTAAGTGGTATAGCACTGCATTGGTATATACATCTGTGCATTGCTGTACAGAGGTAACTCGAGGTTGCTGTGATACTAAACACTGACACTCATGTACCAAATGCGATAATGATTACCCACGGTGGACAGTGTTTGATGGAGCTTCCCGATTAAAACAAGCTTAGAAGCAGGAGTGGCATCCACTTCCGTAACGGCTTGCCCCTGGAAACTCTACGAACAGTACTCAGGTCTTTTGTTCATAGGGTCACTATAAGTCCTCCACGACTCCATGGCACTTAATAACAACATGGGATAGTGCTGCTTTGTCATATTGGTTCCCCATGTGTTGAGAATCAACTTGGCATCACCTACTAACCACACCATGCTTGTATAATCACCATGCTAGTTCCTCTCTTCTTGTTCATATTTAAAGTTTAATGCAGGAGCTCTGACCAAACCTCTGTGCTCTGATGAGTGAGTACACACTCCTCACCATTCATCTTTATTTTCTTCCCCCACCTCTGCAGGTGGTGGGCGGATCTGGGTGAACTCTAAGCACCATCCTTTGAATGAGCAGCCACGCACATTAACTGTTCACACCATCCAGGGATCCCTAGGGAATTGTCACAAGTCAGAGGCAACTTGACAGCTCTGCCTGGTTCTACTTCTCTAGAGAAACCGGAGACAGATTCTAATATGGTATAAGGAGCACTAAGCAAGCCTTGGGTTGAGTGTGAGGAACGTATTCAGTGTGACAGCAGGGGTCACATTTGAACAGGTCTTTTAAAGATAACAGTGTACCAGACTGGAGTCAGATAGGAAGGGGATGGACAGATTCACATGCACTGTGAAAAGAAAGAGCACAATTTAGTCTGTTTTATAGTGAGCTGGGTATGTTGATATTTGTTGTTATGTGCCATAGTCACCTGCGACTCATAGTGATGCTATGTACAACAGTCCTAAACCCTGCTCTATCTTGTGTCAATCTCGCTGTCTCTGACACACTTACCTCCAATATCCCAGTCACTGAATCAATCCATCTCATAGAGGGCCTTCCCCTCCTGTGCTGTCCCTCTACCCTCCCAAGCATGATGTCCTTCTCCAAGGACCGGTCTCTCCTTATAACATGTCCAAAGTATGTCAGATGAAGCCTCAGAATCCTTGCCCCCAAGGAGCAGCCTGGTTTAACCCTCTCCAGGATGAACCTGCTCATTTTCTTAGAGTCCATGGTATATTCAATACAACCTTAGAGATGTTGACTAAGTTGGAAAGGGATTGTGCCGTGGAGTATCTGGCCCACCGCTTAAGGAAACCAACCACATATTTTCTACTTAGTGTGAATTTTTGGAAATCTTCTAAGTTCATCTCCTAGGTGAACTCCAGGCTTGGTGTGGAGTTTAAGAAGACCTTTTTGAATTTGTATATATGTAAAACACTATCCTTCTCCCCCATTTTCTTGATTTCTACAGAGGGGGCAAAGTGAAAGGAAGGTAAAGGCAGGAGTAAATGTGGCAAGAGATGGTGGAGTGACTAAGGCAAAGGTTTCGCTGCTAACTGGGGTGGGTTTGTGAGGGAATGCAGCGGAGGTGGATGGGACAGCTAGAGTCTCTGCTGGCCTCGGTTCTGCTTTCTCTCCCACATGCCTTTTCTTCCTCTCATGTCACGTCTGTTGCATTTGCAACTTCCCCTACCCCAATTCTTTGTACTTTTTGCAGTTCTGTCTCCCTCCATAGCAAACTCCAAGAGATGGTTTAAAACTAGTGCAGGAGGTGGAAAAAGATCTCTCTTGGACATCATTCCATCACTCCACTGGTATGTGAGCACATCCACTTCTATCAATTATCTTAGCCCCTGGACAGGCTTGTCTTAGCCTCTCAAATGGTGCATGATGATTAGACCGGTATGACTTGTAAACCAGAAAATAAGTAAAGGTTTTTCACTCACATTTCTGTTCAAACAGAAGAGCCCATTCTTTAGTTACAACAAAAACATCATGAATGCCAAAGAGCACACAATTTTCATACTGACTCAAAAATGAAAAAAATCAAGAACCTTCTGTAATACGTGACCTTGTTATACAATCCTAGACCTGGGTGATTGATTCAATAATGGATGCTACCACCAAATCTATTATATCTGAACCACATGCATAACTGAATATGGACATACTGGGAAAGGCTAATAGTCCTCACCGTTTACACAGAGCTCTGGGAAAGGGAGCAATCCTAAATTTCTCACAGCTCGCTCTGCTGGTGCTGGCGGGGCCTTGCCGGGTTGCTGCCCATCAGATCCGACGTCCTGGGATTGCCTTTCAGAGTTCCCCTTCATCACTCTGTTGACATGCTGCAGTTTCAGCCTTTCCCCTGGATGACCTGTGTAAGCGCACCAGCAATACTGAGTTATTTTTTCCCCTGAAGATTGATTCAGCCAAGAACGTGAACTTCAGTGGCATTCTTGCATGTCTGCCATAGGGGCTTATGGGTTCCTGACCCGTTCTAGGGGCCAGGCAGAAGAAGGACCTTCCATGGGTATTTCACTGCTTACTTCTCTGTGATTCTGGGAATTCTCCCAGGCAGATGAGGTGTGTTTGTCTGGCTTTCATGGACCACTCAGTTAAACAACGTTTTGTATCTGAGGCTCCTTTCTCTTAAAAGATAATTTGAAAAAAAAAGGAAAGGAAAGGAAAGAAAGAGTTTGTGTCAGGCCAGGTACATCAACATAATCAGGATTCTAAGTTAATGATTCCCGAAGAAAATTCTTTACCCTCTTGGTTTAATTAGTAAAGGTGTAGCTCATCCCATCATGGGTACTATTTCCAAGTCAATAAATTGTATTTGAGATGAAAGATATAGAATATGGTAACAATTTCAATTCTGACCCCATTTTCTCAGGGTCTTATACAAATTAACTCTTCTGAATATCCCATCAAATGCCAAAAGAACAAACAAGTCTGTCTTGGAGGAATTGCAATCCCAGTACTCTTCATAGGCAATGATGGTGAAGCTGCTTCTCACATAATTTGGGTGTGTTGTCCAGAGAGACCAGTTCTTCAGGTGAGACTTGTGGAGGGAAAGGTGAAGGGTCAGAAAAACAGAAGAAGACCTGCAACCGGATGGTTTGACATGTGACTGTACTAATGGGATGGAGTGTGTCCGAGATGATGAGGATGGCCTAGGTTAGGGCAAGGGTCAGATGTGTTGTTTACACGGTCGCTACAAGTTGTACACAGCCATAGTTGTTCTTGCCTCAGAAACATCTAACAACATTTAACAAAGTAAGGTTATGTGAATATTAATTACAATAGTGTATGTGAAATACGTAGTTCAGTGCCTGTACCAATGAGGGAGTTTTTCTTTTGCTTTTCAAGGAGAGGAGCAAACGGGGGGGAGGGGGTTGTGCGGGGAGAAGGGTGCAACAATGAATGAATGGAATTCCAAAATCTCTGTAGATGTTCATTGAAATGAAAAATAAACAAACTAAATTAAATAAAAAATATATATAAGAATACATATAATATTGAACATAATAAATTTTATAATAAATATAATATTGAATATAATATTCAATGATAAAAATAAACATTCATTCACTGTCTTTGAGTTACTTCCCATTTACTACCTCCTTTGGTCTACCAAGGTTATGAATCATAAAGGAAGGAGAGTTCCCATCTTCCTTCCAAAGAATTGCTGACAGATTTGCACTATTGACGATGTGTGACCTTTGGGTTATCACAGCTCACTACGGACTATGCTTCCAAATGTAATATATGCGTGGGTCAGGTGGGCCACATACATTCAGCTCTCACTTCTCTCCTTCCCTCGCCCTCCTTCCTATAGCCTCCCTCTGTCTCTCCTTTTCTCCATCTCTCTCTCTCACACCAGCATGCTGGGACCAATGGGATAAGGGATGGGAAGAATGAGAAGTGACTAGACACCTGGACATTGTAGGTTAACCCTGGAAATATGTGGCTTCCACCTTTTTGTAAAATTAATTTTAATGAATGTTTACAAAGCCTTAGAGTTTCCATTCTTTCGTTATTGTACTTTTCTCCCTTACCCAAGTCCTCCCCCCCCAATTCACTCTTCTCCTTGAAAAGAAAAACTCTTTCATTGTTCAACAATCCCTCCCTCCAAGTCCATTCCACTGTGCAGTCCTCATTCTGGACTCCTGTCATGACAATAATACCCAATCACATATTCCTTTTAAACAGTTCTCTCCCTTATCTGTTTTAATGCAGTATAGGGCCACTGATAATCAGGATTGAGGGTAGACAGAGAAGGAGAGGAGGAGTGATGTGGCTTCCACCTTCTAAGTCATCATGGTCATTGCAGTGTGATGAATAGCTTAATGTGGATTTTCTGGTTATGATCTTTGTGACTCTCATTGTTTTATTGGTTAGGAACAAAACCTACTTCCTGCCATGTGACCCTGGACAAGCCAAATGCCCTCTCTGAGCTTCAGTTTCCTTACCTAGAAAATGATCATGAGTACCTACCTTTGTATTTTAAGGAGACTCCATGTTGAAATGTGAATGTAAATCATTATGGTAATTATTTTGCATTTAAAGGGCATTTGGCATAGCAGGTAGTACTCTGAATAAATTACACTTCTTGTCACAAGTTCCAGTGAAAAGGTATCTGACTTTTATCCTGAGGAAAAGTCAGAATGGATAGGTCTAAATTTCAGCCCTCCTACATTGTCCTTATGGCCTGGAGCTCTGGTGACCTAGTAGTAAGAAGCTACGCTGCAATCCTAAAGGCATATGGTTCGAATCCACCAGCTGCTCTCCAGGAAAAGCATGGGCCTTATCCTCCCACCTCTGGTCATTAACCACCTCTGGAAATTCACTAGAAGGTCAGCTATGGGTCGCTCCCAACTCGACGGCACACAACAGCAACTGTATCCTCATCCTCTGGATTTATGGAAAAATCACGTTCCCCACCACCTTCCCCAAGTTCCAGTATAGCGCGTCTTAACCACTGCCTTATGTCCTCAAGTTCTAGGTCCACCTACCAGCAGTTCCTCTTGTCCTAGCAAGAACTGAGCCAGTCAGTTTTGTATCACCTGGCACCTTCTCTGCCTTGCTGGGACTGATTGAACACACAGGACCTCACTTAAGGTTCATCCCAGCCTCCAAGACGAGAACACTGAGCAAATGGGCCAAGCTGGATGGCATGTCTCAAATCAGTTGCTACATTTATGCAAATGAAAACTCGATAACAGAAAAATGAATCCATTGCCATAGAGCAGGTGCTGACTCATGCAGACTGTGTATGTTACAGAGCAGAACAGAGAATTTCCTTCTCCTCCTCTAATTTTTTTTTTGATGGGGGGTGGTAGATTTAAGTGAATCTATGTCCACAAAGCCATCACCCACCAACCCACTTGGGTCCTGGTCTTACAGGCAGCAAGACAGCCAGGAGGATGAAACCACCTCAATCGTTCCAGCCCCTGGTCATGCATGTGCCGGAATCTGATTGGAGGGGAGGAGGACCAATCATTGACTCAGTGGCTGGTTCTCTTGGGAAGTTTGTCTTTGACCCTCCTTTCTAGTCCAGCCCTGCGAGGATGATGAGGTCTGACAGCTATCTGGCTGGAGGTGTGGCCAGTCTTCCCAAGTCTGATTGATGGTATTCGTTGCAGTTCTAATGCTGCATGTTCATGCTTTAACACTTTATCTATGTCCCTTTATGCGGTTGATAGTTGATATCTCCCCAGTTGTTTTTCAATTAACTCTGAATAAGGAGGCTGCTAACATCATGCACCAAAAGTTTGGAAAGATTTCAACCCCAATTAAACATGGACTGTATAGTATGATTTGATTTGTGGGAGATGCAGAAATGAGGGACGCAATCATGTCTAATATAAAACCAGGGACTAAATTTAGGTACCGAACAACATGGACTGTGTGGTCACCCACCTAGGAACAAGGTTATGCCTGTAAATTCCTGTGATCAGCCTGAGCTGCCTCTCCAAATGTCCAATGATTGTCCAAAAAATTTCCTACCAAACTATGAAAGTAGGGATGATCTTTTGGCTCCCTCTCTATGTGATAGTGGGCTAGAAAGTTAGGTCCTGGTCAGCTAGTCACAAGATCACCAGTTTGAATCCACCAACTGCTCTGCAGGAGAAAAACAAGGTGCTAAGACTTAAAGCCTCAGGAACCTGATGGAGCATTTTGAGAGTTCAAATCAACTCAACGGCAGTGAAAAAATCTTACTTGTAAGCTGACCTGTTTGTTGTTTATTGGTAAAAATGTGCAGCCTCAATTCCTAGCGAGCCACCCTACAGTGTATTCTTTCACCTCTACCAGGGTCTGGGAGTCATTCACAGACTTGATTGCGAGGTGTCTAAGAATATTGGTCAGAGTAGAGTGTGTCAGTTCTGGGAATCCTGTTGTTATACTAAACAATGTATTTACACTTTTTCTTCCCCATTCTGAGCTTCTCATGTAACATTGAACAAAGAGAAATAGCCAAGTCGGCAGTTACTAATCAGTTCTTTTCTTCCCATCAACTCCACAGGGCAGCCCAGCTGTTTTAGACTCAGAGCTCTCTGAGAGCATTCATTCAGACCTCTGTTGTATCTGATACCCAAGATTATCTATTTCTCCTGGATGTCCTTTTCTTTTTTGGCTGTATAACACTCATTGCCTTTCTTTTGTCTGTTCCTACCTTCCCAATGGCTTAGAGTTAGACACTTGGTTCCAAAGCAGAAGATGAGTGGTTTGAGTCCATCCAGAGACACTTCAGAAGAAGATTCTGGTGATCTGCTTCCTAAGTTTCTAATCATGGGACAGCAGTGGACTAGTAGGTTTCGTTATCGAAACATTTGGTAGTTTAAACACTCAGCTTCTAACTAGTTTGAACATATCGGTCCTTTAATGAGGAAACAAATCATGACACTCTGCTTCTGTAAAGATTTATGAGCATGGCAACCGTATGAGGATGTTCTGCTCTGTCCTGTAGGGCTGCTACGTGTTGAAGTGGACTTGGTGGCAGTGTACAGACATGGCCTGTTTATAGACATGGTGTTACTGTTTTGCTCCGCTTGCATTTAAAGTCGGAGAGCAACGATGTTTTCCAAAGGGAATGGGGTATGTGGTTTACCTTTAAACTCATTAATCAAATGAGCAGCTGGATGATGCATTAGCACACATAATTTCTAAACTTTGTGTCAACCTCTAGGCTGGTCAATCTCAAGTATCTTTCTGTTAGGTTGATGCAGCATCATCACTCTCTAATGTCTTGACACTGATGCTCTGAATTAATGGAAATTCCAAAGGACATCCTCAATTTAAGCTTATAGATTCCTGTAGTAACCCTACCCATTATAACTTGCTTTGGGAAATTATACCTTCTATGAACTGACATTTCAATCTCTGAACAGATGTTCTGCATGTTGTTGTTGTTGTTGTTATGTGCCGTCAAGTCGCCTGCGACTCATAGCGACCCTGTGTACAACAGCCCTAAACTCCGCTCTGTCCTGTGCCAGTCGCACTGTCTCTGATACTCCCATCCCAATTATCCCAGTCACTGAATCAATCCACCTCATAGAAGGTTCTGCATATAGATTGTAAAAGTATGGAGAAAATGCATCCCTGATGCACCCCTTTCCTGATTTTGAACCATGCGGTGTTTCCTTGCTCTCTTCTGAGGACCGTTTCCTGATCCAAGTACAGGTTTCATATAAGTACAATCAGTGTACTGGGATTCCCATTTTCCTCAAGGTGAGTGACACTTTGTTGTGATTCACACAGCCAAATGCCTTTGCGTAGTCAATGAAACACAGACAGACATTGCTCTGGTACTCTTTGCTTTCTGTCAAGATTCATCTGACATTGGCAATAATATCTCTAGTACCATGACCCCTTCTAAACTCAGCTTGTATTTTTGGCAGTTCCCTGCAAATGTACTGTTCCAGTCATTTCCAGATAATCTTCAACAGGATTTTGCCAGCATGTGATATTAGTGCTATTGTTTGATGATTTCCACACTCTGTTCGGTCACCTGTTGTTTTTTTTTTTTTTTTTTTTTGTTGTTGTTTTTAATGAAGATAAATATAGACCTCTTCCAGTCAGTTGGCCATGTAGTTGTCCTCCAGATTTCTTGGCACAACCTGGTGAGCACATTCAGGGCAGCATCTGTTTGTTGAGATATGTAAGTTGGTATTATGTAAAGTCCTGGTGCTTTATGTTTTGCGAAGTCCTTCAGAACAGACTGAACATCCTCCTTCATCATCACTGCCTCTTGATCATATGTTGTTTCTCAAAATTCTTCGGGATCAGCCAGTTCTTTTTGGAACAATTACACTGTATACTCCTTCTCTTTCCTTTTAATGCTTCCTGAATCATTCAATATTCTGCCTGTAACATCCTTAAGCATTGCAACTCATGGCTTAAATTTATTCTTTATTTCCTTTAGCTTAAGAAATGCCAAGCGTGTTCGGCCCTTTTGATTTTCTGACTCCAGTTCCTTGCACTTTTCATTATAATACTTTGTCTTGTCTTCCTGAGCTGCCCTTTAAAACCTTCTATTCAGCACCTTAAGTTCCTGATTTCTTCCCTTTGCTTTGGCTTCTTGGTGCTCTAGTGCAATATTCTGAGTCTCTTCTGACATTCATTTTGGTCTTTATCCTCCTTTTTTGGAATGACATTTTACAGACATAGAGAATGGAGTACAGAGGATGACATCAATTTGGAATGAAAGGTTTATTAAAAACAGCTTTCCTAGCCTTGTCTGACTTTGTCATGTGGATGGGTGGAGATATGCAAATAGGGTGTGCCACCCTATCTATAAGGGGATTGGCTAGTCTCGCCATTACATTGAACAGATCCAGCAGAAAAAAGGATGACCTTTCCCACCAGAAAAAGAGCAAACAAGACAAAGTAGTGTATTTTTCTGCGCCGGAGATAGTTGCTCCTGACAGACTAGGAGGGTCTGTGGGAGCAGCAGCCACAGCAGAGACCCAGAGAACTGACGTGAGAGGGAGAACCAGAGATCTGACATGAGAAAGGACCTTGACACTGCTACACCACTAGAACAAGATCTAAAAGCCTTTTCCCAAGTTTATTGGACAACTTATGGAGGAGAGGAGCAGTATTGGCAGGACTGACAACTCCATAGCCCTGACCTAAAGTTATGATGATCAGGGCTGACATACCTTGAGCAGATTTGAAAAGCTGTACTGACTATATTCTGTTACCAGCCTGGCTTATAACGTTTTGACTTCCCCAACATAGTTCTATGTGGTCTATGAGTTATAGCATCAAGTTTTGGACCAACTAAAGCAGTTAAAGTTGGTGTTGAGATTAATTGAAAGAGGTATAGGAGTGTGGAAGACATGTCTAACTTTACGGGAATTAGTTTTGTATTCTTGATCCTGTTGACTGGGACAGCTTCCCTTTGTGAAGTTGGTAGAGGCCAGGCATGGCCATCCCAAGGCAGCCTTTGCTCTTTTTACACCAATCCTCAAAGAACATTATCCAAATAGAGAGATGGCCTCACTTATCGAGTTGCTGCAGAGGAAAGGTGCACAATTTCCTCCCGTGTGATTGGTAGCCTTGGAAACAAGCTAGAGGGTCAGCTATAAATCAGTTTCAGCTCGAAGGCAGTGGTTTCGAGTTGTTCTGCTTATGTGATTGGTCCGTATCTTGTATTTCTGAACCAGAGACCAAATGCTGTGACAAGGTAGGGTCTTCCCACTTGCTCCCGGCCTTTTTTCATTGGGGAAGGTCAATGAGCTCTATCTTCAGTGGCTGTAGTACAAGGAATGATGGAATGTGTTTTTAATCCCTTTTTCCACGTCTTGCAGGGTCATAGATTCTGAGACTAGATTGTGCACGGTTCCTTTTTCTGGCAGTGGTATAGTCTTCATTGTCTTTTCTGCATTTTTATAGGTATTATGCCAGATTGTGGGGAGATGGTGAATAAAGGCTTCTAAGACAGATGCCATCTTAAACCCAACTTTCTCTCCGTCTTCTTTTCTTTAAAAAGCCCATTAGTTCAAAATATGGTTATGCTGATATCCTTGTAGATAACACATCATGTACATGACAAGAAAGAAAGGTCTATTCAACTGGGACGAATGCTCCAAGGCAGGAAGACTTCTAACAAGGAGCTGGGTTTGTATAACAAAGTTCCTCATTGTCTGGAAAGCCTGCATTGACAGAAAGAGTACATTGATGAAACAATCTCATATTTTAACCCCTTCACCTTATACAGAGGGATTCTGTAAATTAGAATGATCTAATGGCAGAGCTTAGAAACACCTGAATGAAAGAGACACACAACCCAGAGAGCAGATTGTGTTTCCTTCTCAGGGGTCAGTTACTGTGGGACGCTGACCAATTTCCCTGCCTCTCCCGAGGATCTGCACTGCAGCTCATTTCAAGCATATGCATCCAGCCCAGCATGACTTCATTATCAGGGGATGTGGGATGGGAGGAGGAGTGCCTTCCTGGAGTCCCAGGGATGTTGACAGAGCCGAGGCTCTGCTGCATGGGAACAGTGTGTGGACAAATGTTTGGCACAGGAACAGGGCTTGAGCTCCAACGTTTGAACTGCTGAAGTCCGGCAAAAATCCTTTGGCCAAAACTGTAGAGTCCTAACAGCTTGCTTTACAAAACCTGAATTTCGTAAGTGTCAGTCAAGGCTCACTTTGATGGACTGCCCCATGCGCTGGTGACCTTGCATAAGAGCTTTAGGATGAGTTTGACTGAGGGGATTAAAAAAGACACACCTTAGTGTACTTGCTTTCTGTTCTCTTGCTTCTCTTTCTCCAGGACTCAGAACCCAGGACCCGGAGCCTGGCCCCCAGGAGTTTTAGTAGAACAATATGGCTGGGTCAGGAGCATTGAAGAAGTTTGAAATCTCTTCAAAAGTCATTTTGCTGAGGCAACATATTAATTTTTAAAATGATCTGAACTAATTAGGTGTCGGGTTGTGCTAATGAGAAGTTGGTGGTTGTCTGCTGGCCCATGGAGACTCCATCCTCTCGGCAAGTCTCAGCAGAGGATTACATATGTGAGAATGCTCATTAGGCACTCTGTCGGGGCTGGCATCGAAGCTGTGTGGCCGGTCATTTAAACAATGTTCTCACAGATGTCATTTGTAGGGGCGAGAACAAACGTGTATGTTCAGGGCTGGATCGATGTGTAGGTTCTGAAACACAGCGTGCTCAACAGAGCTCTGGTGGTGGCGTCCACTGTGTCTTGTGCTCATAACCAACTCAAAGAGAACATGCTCTCAATTATTCAGAGTCTGATGGTTGGTTTTGTGATCTACCTAAGTGCTTTTCATTTCCTTTAGATTTCCTGTATTAAATTATCTTCCTTCTCTCCCCCTATGCGGTGAATGAGGGAGAAACTTGAAATTCACCATCAAATCAGATTCTTGGGTCAACTTCTAGCCACTACTATCTTATGAAGATCTAACAGAACAGTGTCATTGATTTCACATGCAAGCAAGATTCTACTGAAGATCATCCAAAAACGATTAGAACAGCACATCAACAGAGAACTGCCAGAAGTCCAGGCTGGGTTTAGAAGGGGTCGTGGTACTAGGGACATTGTTGCTGATGTTAGATGGATCTTGGCTGAAAGCAGAGAATACCAGAAGAATGTCTATCTGTGTTTCATTGATTATGCAAAGGCATTTGACTGTGTGGATCATAACAAACTGTGGCTAACTCTGAGAAGAATGGGAATCCCAGAACATTTAATTGTGCTAATACAAAACCTGTGCTTGGATCAAGAGGCAGTAGTCAGAACAGAGCAGGGCAACACTGCATGGTTCAAAATTGGGAAGGGTGTACGCCAGGGATGCATCCTGTCTCCATACCTTTTCAACATGTATGCAGAGCAGATTATCCGAGAAGCTGGGCTCTATGAGGAGAATTGTGGCATCAGGATTGGTGGAAGATCTATTAACAATCTGCGTTATGCAGATGACACAACCCTGCTTGCTGAAACTGAGGAGGGCCTCATGCACTTGCTGCAAAGGGTCAAGGACTGCAGCCTTCGGTATGGACTAAGGCTCAATGTCAAGAAGACAAAGATTCTCGCCACTGGACCAATTGGCAGCGTCGGGATGGATGACAAAGAGATTGAGAGTGTTCACAGCTTCAGTTTGCTCGGCTCCACAGTCAACACTCTTGGTACCAGCAGTCAGAAAATCAAAAAGCGCATCGCGATGGGAAAGTCTGCTGTTAGGGACCTCTCAAAGGTACTCAGGAGCAACAGTGTCTCTATGGAGACTAAGGTGCGCCTGATACAGGCCATGGTCTTTGCAATCGCTTGTTATGCATCAGAGAGTTGGACAATGACTAGGGAGGACAGAAGGAGAGTGGATGCTTTTGAGCTGTGGTGCTGGAGAAGAGTACTGAATGTACCATGGACTGCCGGGAAAACAAACAGATTCATCTTGGAGAGGATTAAACCAGGCTACTCCTTGGAGGCAAGGATTCTGGAGCTTCGTCTGACATACTTTGGACATGTTGCCAGGAGGGACGGGTCCTTGGAGAGGGACATCATGCTTGGGAGGGTGGAGGGACAGCGCAGGAGGGGAAGACCCTCTATGAGATGGATTGATTCAGTGACTGGGGTAATCGGGATGGGTGTGTCAGAGGTGGTGCGGTTGGTGCAGGATACAGCAGGGTTTAGGGCTGTTGTGCATAGGGTCGCTATGAGTCGGAAACGACTCGACGGCACATAACAACAACAACAACAAATCTGCCTTCAGCCAGTCTCCTACAAATTCCCTGAAGGTGAAGCCCTATACTCGAAGAAAGGGAAAAATAATATGCCAAAAATCCTGCCTTATCTGCACTGTCCCTTTTTGAAACAACCAGGTTGCCTTAGGTTGGTTCTAGAATTTTGCCCAGTATTATTTGGGTTTTTTTCCCTGTGGCACTTAAACTCTGAGTTGCTTTCAAAAGCTTAAGGTCATGTTTCAGCAACTACACAAAGCCAGGATTTTAAATCTCAGTGACTTACCAAAGCAAGTACTTTTTTTCTAATTCACAGGACAACAATAAGCAGCAGTTTTGCTGTATTCATTGAGCTCAGCTTCTAAGTTATGGGTGGAGTTCATGTCTACCTTCTGTGTCTTCTTGTTTTCAAATATAAGCTCAAGAGGCAGCCACTATCTGTAGCCTGTTGTCCAACAGAAGGAGGGCAAAAGTACGTTAGCGAATAAAACCCATCAATGGCTTTTTGTAAGCCTTTGCTGAAAACTTCCATACTGGCACTTCCATTCACTGTGCTTTGGTCAAAGCAGTTAATTCATAAGACCAAATGCAGAGATGATAGGTTGGGAAAGTACACAACCATAAACACCATTCATGATATTTTTCAGAAGGTAGAATTCTAAACATTGAGGGTCATTTACTCTGTTGCAAGTACAAGGGAGACATAGAGGGGGAATAATGGTCAGAAAATTCTATGGAAGATGAAAGCATGTTGTCAAAGGCAAGAAGCTCTTGCTGGTCCTATGGCTTTTCCTTATTGGCTATGACATCTAAGATTCAAGTCTTTGATTCCCCAAGATTTGTACACTGTTTTCAGGGACATTATCATCAAGTGCATCGAGGCCTTGGAATTCACAAGGCACACAGCTCTACATAAAAATTCACAAGCATACACATTTGCAAGTCAATCCTCTCGCACTTTCAGAGGGCCAGATTCTGTGTGCCTAGCAACAATTCTATTTCTTTGTGTGTTTTATCCTTCTTCTCAGCTTCCTTGCTAGACTCTAGGGAATTAGCAGGACTTACCACCAATTGGATTGCAGAACTGTTTGGCCCAGAATGAGGTTTGCTATCATCAGGTATGTAAAACCTTGCCCAGTGTAGTCAGAAGTTAAAACCAAACCATCATAAACCTGCAGGACTTATGACCCTGAAAGCCCTAGAGGGGTTTCCTGGACCAGACCTCAATGGAACTTTGCCCAAAACCCCAAATGGGAAATATATTTGAACTGATTCCGTGCAGTGTGAAGGCTGAGGCGGCAGCAGAATGCTTTTATAGACTGATACAATGATAGATTAGCACACATTTAATCCTGGACTGGGGCTTTAGGGGAGTCAGTTCCTCAGCCCCTCCTCTCTCTCAGTGGTAATAGTTCAGAGGGCTGGATTTAATGGCAATGGCAATTTTTCTTTTGTGATACAATTATTCTATATTTAAGCTAATTACTAAATCAGAAAGCAAGGAAGTGCCAACGGGATACTGCCACTTTGTGGTTGCCCTCGAATTGACTTCCACATGTAGGGACCCTGTAGGACAGAATAGAACTGCCCCTTAGGTTTCCAAGGAGGCAAATCTTTGCAGAAGTCGATTGCCACATCTTTCTCCCTCAGAGCAGTTGATGGGTTCAGAGTGCAAACCTTCTGGGTCGACTTGAAATGCTTCAATCATGATGCCATCAGTGCACCTAGTGGGATATTATAAAAACACACAGCTGGCAAGTTGCTTCCTCCTCCCAGGTCTAGTGGGTTTTCTAGATTGTACTCTGGTGGCCTAGTGGTAAGAATCTGCATTGTAGTCCCCAAAGCACATGGTTTGAGTCCACCAGTTGCTTCGCAGGAGGATGAGCATTCTCCTCCGATAAGATTAACTGCCTCTGAAAACCTTCTGAAGGGTCAGCTATAGGTTGTTTCCAACTGGATGGTGCATAATAATTACAGTGGAAGGAGCTGTAGTGGCCTGGTGGTAAAGAGCTGCGCTGACAACCTAAAGGTATACAGTTCAAATCCACCAGCTGTTTCATGTGAGAAAGATGGAGAATCTCATCTTTTGTGATTTATAGCCTCTGAAAACCCAGTGGAGGGTTAGCTGTGAGTCCATTCTGACTCAATGGTACATACACTAGATTACAATAAGAGGAGACGGCCCATTTTTCTCCTAAAGAACCATGGCTGGATTCAAACCACTAGATGGAACTCAACTTGCTACTGACTAAGGGACCTAGTTTAACTGGAATTGAAGACTAAAGGATATTATAGGTAGTTTGGTATTTATTTATTGTTATTGATTGCCTTTGATTCATGCATGATTCCTAACGACCCTATGAGCAAAAGGCCTGAAGCCTCTCTTCAACTATTGACATTTATCAAAGTTCATAGAGTTTTCAGAGGCATGATTTTTAGAAAGTGGATGTCACTCCTGCTTCCAAACTTGTCATAGTATGTTATTGTTGTTATGTGCCATTGAGTTGCCTGCAACGTATATCGACTCTATTGCAGCAGCTCTGAACTTTGCCCTGTCCTGAGCCAGTCTCCCTAATTCCGACACACCAACCCCCATTGCTCCAGTCATTGTATCAATCCATCTCATCCAGGGTGAGACAGAAGCCTCTGTCTGTCCACCCTTACGAGTATGATGTCCTTCTCCAAGGACTGATCTCTCCTGGCTATGTGCCCAAAGTAAGTGAGGTGCAGCTTCAAAATCCTAGCCTCCAAGAAGAAACTTGGTTTCAGCCTCTCCAAGACAGACCTATTTGTTGTTGGCAGTTCATGGTATATGCTCAAGACTCTTCTCCAACACCACAACTTGAAGGCATCTATTCTGGCGTTCTTAGTCATTGTCAAACTCTCTGAAGCATAACAGAAGACCATGGCCTGGATTAGGCGCACCTTTGTATCTAGACTGATATCGTTGCTCTTCAGCACTCTGGAGAGGTCCATGACAGCAGATTTTCCCAATTCAGCTTTATTAACAGGTAAAATACTTTGCATATTTAATAAGAATTTAATTTTAACGTATCCATTCGGTGTACTACTTTTTAGTGGCCAATTTATTGTGAGGACTAAGATGCATGGCCAAAAAGAAAATAAAAAGATACTTTAAAACATAAAAACATGTTTGTTAAAGATAGACCAATTATAGATTGCCTTGAGGAAGGGATAGAGACTAGTGTGTAGGCATTTGTGTTGCTAACCCTGAAGCCATGCCTCTCTGGAGGTTCGAATCCAACAGTGGCTCCGTGTGAGAAGGGTAGACACTGTCCTCCTGTGTAGTGTTCAGCCTCTGAGACTCAGCAGAGGGTCGGCTACGCCTCAACTCCAACTCACGGGCAATGAGCAGTTTTAGGGTTTATTTTTTAAGTTTTGAGAAATATTTAACATTTTTTATCATTATTCATGAGTGTTAATCTGAAGTATAATGTGTATGGATAATGAGATATTATAATCATGGAAATTATCTGGTAACATGTTCTACAGAAAATCTAGATGATTCTAAAGCCAAAGGGCTCAGCATTGTTTGTTAGGTTCCACAGAGATTCCCTGTTCTCTAAGAACTGCAGCAAAGGACCACAATTTGCTTTTAACTCATTCCAGATTTATGATGGCCTAAGCGCAGGAGAGGAAGGCCCTCTATGAGGTGGATTGATTCAGTGACTGGGATAATTGGGATGGGAGTGTCAGAGACAGTGCAATTGGCACAGGAGCGAAGTTTAGGGCTGTTGAACATAGGGTCGCTATGAGTCACAAGCGACTCGACGGCACATAACAACAACAACAAAAGAACTTCACCGAAGACGACATTCAGATGGCTAACAAACACATGAAGAAATGCTCAAAATCCCTAGCCCTAAGAGAGATGCAAATTAAAACAACTATGAGAT
>NW_006399764.1:14462722-14494908 GCF_000299155.1 Elephantulus edwardii | reverse complement strand
AGAACCTTTAGATAAAGAGCTTTCCTCGAACTATGAGGAGTTCTTTATGGTTATCTGTAGAAAACTCAAGCAAGACCCACATCTTACACCAGACATAAAAACCAACTCAAAGTGGATCAAAGACCTAGGAGTAAAACCGAGTATGATTAACTTCCTCAGAGAAAAGCCTGGAAGGACTCTAGAAACCCTAATCCACAACATGAACAGTCTCCCAAGCACCCTGAAAAACCTACAACTAGGAGAGAATAAAATAGATGAATGGGATCTTCTAAGAATCAAATCCCTATGCACATCCAAAAACTTCCAACTGGGTAAAAAAGGAAAGCCACGGACTGGGAAAAAATATATTTGTTAATGACATGTCTGATAAGGGACTTATATCTAGAATTTATGGAATACTCCAGCACCTCAACAAGATAAAGGTTTGCAATCTTTAAGATACTTATTGTCCCCCTACTTTGATTTCTAGATACTTCAAATTGCCTGTCTTGTCAAAAGCTATAACTATTAGCAATTAGGACTGAAGATATCTACATCCTGTTCTCATATTAATGGAAAATGGCAAGGAATTACATATGTATACAGTGGTTCTGCCAGGAGAACTAGAAGCCATGAAATTTTCTCCCAGAGGTATTCAGAAATTGCCCTGGGATTGCCACAATAGTAAAGGTTGTCTCCTTCAAGTCCTGGAGTTTACCTGATTTTTCCTTCTGGGGCTTTCCCTCCCATCCCTTGAGAAATGCTCTGGAAGGCATAAAGGAAAAAGGGGCAAGGGAAGGATTTAGAACTGAGCTGTTGATGGAGTGACAGGAAGAGCTCCAAGTGCTGTGTTTAGTTTGGAGTGCAGACCCACATTTTAGTTCCTGGAGAGGTCTAAAATCTCTAACTCCTTGGGCTGTTTTACCCTTTAAGATTTAGGTACAATTAGTTTGATATTTTTGTAAGATAGTACATTTTCTTTCTTCAAAAAAGAAATGTTACCTTATTTCAAAAAGCTTTTCTTTTTCAACAGTTCCTAGTGTCTCAATACCTTAGGCATTGGGCTGCTCACAGAAAGATTACTGGTTCAAAACTATGGACCACTTTGTGGGAGAAAGATGAGATAGTCTCCTTCCTGCAGAGATTTACAGCCTTGGAAACCTTGTAGGGCCATTCAGCTCTGCCTTGGCTATGAGTCAGGACTAAACCAACAAGAGTGGGGTTTCGGTTTGGATTTTTTTTTAATTCCACAAATCTAAAACATCTTTACCCAAATTAATCCTGCCTACAGCTTTCCTAGCCTGTTTTGTTGTTTTGGTGGTGGTGGTTTCTTTTCTTTTTTTTTTTTTTAATTTGTTGTTTTAAATTTCAAACTCCTTTTCATTGCATAGTTCAGTAAATGACAAAATCTTTGCCTCAAAATTTAATGAAAAAAAATCTATACTTGGTATAATATAGATCTTCCAAAAGTTTCAAGTTGCCTATAAGTAAAGGGTCAAATTTTTAGCTGTCAGGCTGAAATAATAGCTAATAATTGAGTCTAGGGATTAAAGTGCTTCTAATCCAGGTCATGGTCTTTGCAATTACTTATTATGCTTTAGAGAGCTGGACAATGACTAAGGATGACAGAAGAAGAATAGATGCCTTCGAGTTGTGGTGCTGGAGAAGAGTCTTGAACATTCTACGGACTGACAAGAAAACAAATAGATCTGTCTTGGAGAGGGTGAAACCTAGTCTCTCCTTGGAGGCTAGGATTTTGAAGCTCCGTCTCACATACTTTGGACATGTGACCAGGAAGAACTAGTCCTTGGAGAAGGATATCATGCTCGGAAGGGTGGATGGACAGCATAGGAGAGGGAGACCCTGGATGTGATGGATTGATATAGTGACTGGGTCAATGGAGGTTGGTGTGTTGGAATCAGTGATACTGGCTCAGGTCAAGGCAAGATTCAGAGCTGCTGTACATAGAGTAGCTATGAGTTGCAGGTGATTTGATGGCACATAATCAACAATAATTGAATATTGTTTTACCATGGTAAAAGGGGGGGAAAATTAAAGTCACCTGGCATGAAGTTGGAACTCATAGTTGACCCTCCATTGGATTTCAAAGGGTACACATTCTAGAAGAGAAACTTGTTCATTCTTTTCTCACAGACCTTCTAGTGGACTTGAACTATAATTAGAGTGATGCCTCTGGATTGGCAATGACATTCCCTGTAGACCAAAGCTCTCCAAGAGGAGAAAGATAGGTTTAAATATTAGCAGAATCCACGGTGGACAGTTTGCAACAGAACTTCTATGCTAAAATATACTTAGGAATAACGTTGCTGTTGTTGTTAGGTGTCATGGAGTCAAGTATGACTTATAGCAACCTTATCAATAAAAGATCTGAACCCTGTTCTATCCTGTGCCCTCCTCACACTTCCTGACACACAAGAGCCCACTGAGGCAGTCACCATGTCAATCCATCTAGTCGAGGGTCTTCCTTTCCTTTGCCAATCAATGTGGAATATACTAAGTAAGAATTGAGGTAAATTTTTAAGTTGTAAAAAGTGAAGTGGAACACATAAAAATTGATATGCTAGGCATTAGTGAGATGAAATGGACTAGTATTGACCATTTTGAATCTGACAATCATATGGTCTACTATGCTTAGAATGACAAATTAAAGAAGAATGTTGTCACAGTAATTAATTGAAAACATTTCAAGAGGTATTATGAACTACAGCACTGTCAGTGATAGGATGATAGCTCTATACAACTATGAGGAAAATCAGTTGATATGACTATTAGTCAATTTTATACTCAAACCACTGGCACATGCAGTCAAGATGCATTGATAATGATAGATAATTAGAATATAAAAGTTGGCAATAAAGAAGGCTTAATCATTGGCTAATACAGCATTTATGATAGAAATGGCATCATAACTCATTTGATAAAATTTTGCAAGATCAATAAATTCTTCATTTAATATATTTAATGGTTACCCAGGGTAGACAGTATTTGGTGGAGCGTCTTGATTAAAACAAGCTTGGAAGCAGGAGTGGCATCCACTTCCGAAATGGCTTGCCTCTGGAAGCTGTATGAATAGCACTCAGGACTTTTGTTCATTAAGTCCCTAAGAGTCATCTACGACTTGACGGCACTTAACAACAACAACAACAAATGGCAACTTTACATATCTTGCTGAATGGAATACACAAGATTCAAATCTATTGAATCTGTGAAAAGATGGAGAAACTTGATATAATCAGTTCAAGCTTTCACCAGGCCAGATGATTTTAAAAAAGACTATCAACTGTTTAAAGACAATTTCAAGGTGAAGTTGAAGAAAAACAAAACAAATGCACAAGAGAACATTTGGCTTTGAGTGTTTCCCACTTAAATTTAGAGACCATTTCAAGAAATAATTTGATACATTGAATGATAATCAATAAAGATCAGATGAATTTCAGGATGATATCAAAGACATTATACATGCACCCCAAACCCCTAATTTAATAGACAAGGAATAAAGACAAAAGTAGATATCAGAAGAAAACTATGAAAATTATAGAGCTAAAGTGAAAGGAAGAAATGAAGAGCTGAACAGAACCTTTCAAAGGGTGTTGTGAAAACAAAGTATAATGAAATAAGGAGAGACTTATTAAATAGAAAACCAAAACAAAAGAACAAACTCAGCATTTGTTAAACTGAGATAACAGAAGACTAACTCAAGCCTGTAGTTGCAATAATGAAAGATTTATGGACAAATAGTAAAATGGAAGGAATACACAGAGTCAATGTGCAAAACATTTGATTGACATTGAATCATTTCAGGAGGTAGCATATGATCAAGGACCAACTGTACTGAAGAAATAAATCCAATAACCGAAGTTATTGTTGAACAACAAGACCTCTGAAATTGACAAAATACCAACTGAAACAGTAAAATAAATGGATGCAGCACTCGATATGCTCACCTATTTATGCTAAGAAAATCAACGGGAAGAGAACAATATTTGTGCCCATTCCAAAGAAAAATGATCAAGTAGAATACAGACATTATTAAGCACTATATGTAATATCAAATGCAAGTAAAATTCTGCTGAAGCTAATTTAAAAATGATTGTCACAGTATTTTAACAGGAAACTACATGAAATGCAAGCTGGATTTGGAAGAGGGCAAAGGAATCTGGGATATTGCTACTTATATCAGCTGGTATTTCTGTCCGAAAACAGAAATACCACAAAGATGCTTATTTATATTTTATAGACTATTCAAAGGCATTTGACTATGTAGACCATAACACAATAAAGATGACATAGTAAAGAATGAGAATTCATACTATTTAATTGTGGTTGTGCAGAACCAATCCATAGACTAATAAGTAGTTCTATAAACAGGTCAAATGGTCACTGCATGGTTTAAAATTAGAAAGAGTGTACATCATGGTTGCATCCTTTTGGCGTACTTATTTCCATCTGTATGGTAAGCAAATAATCAATAAACTGAACTTTATGAAGGAGAACATAGTGTCAGGATTGGAGAAACACTGCTGTTAGATAACAACCTGAGGCATTTTTTGATGACTATAAAAAAACTATCACTTTTAATAAAGATTATTGTTGTTATGTACCATTGAGTCACCTGTCACCCATCGCGATCGTATGTACAGCGGCTCTGAACCCTTCTCTGTCCTGAACCAGTCTCACTAATTCTGACACACCAATTCCCATTGCCTCAGTTACTGTATCAATCCATCTCATCTGGGGTCTTCCTCTTCTGCAGTGTCCCTTCACCCTTCTGAGCATGATGTCCTTCTCCAAGGACCAGTCTCTCCTGGCCACGTGCCCAAAGTATGTGAGATGGACCTTCAAAATCCTAGCCTCCAAGGAGAAAATTTGGTTTCACCCTCTCCAAGACTGGCCTATTTGTTTTCTTGGCAGTCCATGGTATTATGTTCAAGATTCTTCCAACACCATAATTCAAAGGTATTGGCTCTTCTTCTGTCATCCTTAGTCATTGTCCAGCTCTCTGATGCATAGCAAGTAATTGTGAAGACCATGGCCTGGATTAGATACACCTTAGTCTCTAGACTGATATCATTGCTTTTCAGCACTCTGGAGAGGTCCATGACAGCAGATTTTCCTGGTACAATTCATCTTTTGATTTCTTGACTGCTAGTCTTAAGAATGTTGACTGTGGAGCTGAACACGCTATCATTGTTAACCACATCAACCTCTTCTCCATCTATCATGATGCAGCCAATTGGCTCAGTGGTGAGAATCTTTGTCTTCTTAGAATACACTTCAATATAAAGTAAAAAGTCCTCACAACTGGGCCATCATGATAAATGAAAAAGCAATTGAAATTGTCAAAGCATTTCTTTTACTGGAATCCAAAATCAATGCCTATGGAAGCACCAGTCAAGAAAACAAAGAACACAATACATGGGGCACATCTACAAAAGCTTCTAAAGCTAGTATGCCACACTGGGGACTAATGTACACTTGACTCCAGCAATAGTATTTACAGTCTCCTCGTAGTCAAGTGATAGGTGGGTCTTTCAAATGATTAAGGAAGAATGAAGAATTAGTGCCTTTAAATTTCAGTGTTGGCAAATAATATTGAATCTAACATGGAATTTTAGAAGAATGAACAAGTCAGTCTTGGAAGAGGCCAGAATGCTTAGAAGCTAGATGGCAACACTTTGTGTCACACATACTTTGAACATGTTAACAGGAGAGACTAATCCTCAGAGAAAGACATGATGTTTGATAAAATAAATCTCAGCAGAAAGGGGAAGTTTTCCAATGAGATGGACCAACACAGTGGCTCAGCAATGACTGAAACGTAACAGTGAACTGTGTGCATGGCAGATTACAAGCACTGTCTCCCACTGTACCTCAGTCAATATGAGTCACAGCTGATCTGATGGCATTTGGCCACAACAGTATTTCAGGATTCAATCACAAATTCTCTTGTGGTTAGGTACAATTTAGTCAATTCTGTTTCATAATGACCCAATGATATTGCGCAGACTTGAATGGGCCAGGAACCAATGGAACCATCATCAGCATTGAGACAAAAGAGTATCTGAAGCAAACTTTCATGATTAAGTACTCCAACACATTTCTGCTCTTCCCTCAATTAGCATTAGGCTAATGGACTTTCCCCCCAACCAGGTTTGATTTTTTAATTTTTATTTATACCATCACTCTTATTTATTCTTATTTATTTTTTTAAATTAATTTTAATGAACAGTTACAGAGATTTTGGATTTCCATTCATTCATTGTTGCACTTTTCTCCCTGCCCCCCCCCCCGCCACTGCCCCCAGTTTGCTCTTCTCTTTGAAAAGAAAAATTCCTTCATTGGTAAACAATCCCCCCCACCCCTCGACCCCAAGTACACTCCACTATGCATCCTTAATTTTGGACTCTTGTGATAACCATAATACCCTATCATATATCACTTTTAAACTGTTCTCTCACTCATCTGTTTCAATGCAGTATACATAATTATCCAGTTTTTCTCAGTGTTACCCCAACCCTGATGTCAGTCCCATTCTGCGACAGTATTTGTCTTTTTGTGACTGAGATATTTCACTCAGCATAATGTCCTCCAGGGTCACCCATTTTGAATAACATTTTGCATGAGTTCCTTGTTTTACAATGCAGCGTAGTATTCCATTGTGTGAATATACCGCAGCTTCTCTCTCCATTTGTTTATTGATGGGCACCTGGGTTGTTTCCAACTCCTTACTATTGTGAACAAAGCCTCTGATAAACATGGGTCTGGATATATCTGCTTGGATGTCAGTTATGGTCTCTTTGGGGTATATTTCCAGTAGAGGAATTGCTGGGTCAAATGGTATCTCTATTTACAACTTTTTGAGAAAGCACCACACCACTTTCCACAGTGGTTGTACCATTTTACATTTCCACCAACGGTGAATAAGGGTTCCAGTTTCTCCATAATCTCACCAGTACTTGTTGCTTGCTGTTCTGTTAAATTTTGCTATTCTGACTGGGGTGAGATGATATCTCATAGTTGTTTTGATCTGCTTCTCTCTTAGAGCTAGGATTTTGAACATTTCTTCACGTGCTTGTTGGCCACCTGAATGTGTTCTTTGGGGAAGAGTCTGTTCATATCCTGTGCCCATTTTTCAACTGAATTATTTACCTTTATCTTGTTGTGGTCCATCACTCCCTCTTATACAAACATCCATATGTATTATTCCGTTCGTGTCCACTTTTCTCTTTTGATGTTATGTCTAAGTATTCTATTCATCAAGTACTTTTCCTTATCTCTTTTTGATTACTGTCTGTTGTTTTTAGACCTAGAATTTTTAATGCTATCTGATTCTTCTCTTCTTCCCCTGATGATGACAGACTGACTTATCACTCAAATCTATAGAAATCTGTCATACTCTTTCCAGCTGATTTTTTTTTTTTGTTCTTTCTGACTTTGCTTCCATTGTGGTAATCTTTTCCCAGCATTTTCAAGTTCTTAGTATCTTTGGACATGGAATTTAAGCACGTATTAAAAAGCATGGAATAGAAGCAATCAGAGTGTAGACTAATACATGACAGAATGTTGAACCTAAAATGATCCACATGACAATGACATCTTCAGTGATGGCAAGCAACCTTTTGCTTTATCATATCATTTTGTTCAATTTTTTTGAAAATATGCTAAGCTGGAAGTTTATAAGAAGATGATTTCTGTATAGCTTTCTTTCTACTGAGAAGTTCTTGCGAGGTTCCCCAGATGCTGGGTCATGTGTGGTGTCAGTCAGTATGACCTAATGACCATTCCTAATTGAATCTCTAATCTGACTAGAAAGTTGGACAATTAATAAGTAAGACTGAAGAATTGTTAAGTAAGACTGAAGAAGAATTGATGCCTTTGCATGGTCATGCTGGCAAAGAATATTGACTATAAGACGGACTTCCAGAAGAACAGACAGAGCCAACTTAGAGGAGTGCAGCCAGTATGCTTCTTAGAATTGACCCTCACATGCATGAGGGGGTCAGTGCCTGGAGAAAGACATCATGCTTTAGTGAGGAAGTGGGTCAGTGAAGACGAGGAAGGTCTTGAACAAAGTGGATTGACACAGTGACTGCTCCCGGGGGAGCCACAGCAGTCAGTGAGAAAAGCACAGCATTGGGCAGTGTTTTGCTCTGTTGTGCTTAGAGTCACCATAAGTTGGAGCTGAATGAATAACACCTAACAACCCCCATGTGTGAGAGGTATAGGCTCATTCACTTCCCCAAGACTTCCTGATCGGGGGCTGGCAAAGACTTGCTCTGTGTTTTTTTGTTCTAGAATCTTTATCTCTATGACTCTGGACAGTAAGGAGGTAGGAGTATAGCAGAATTTATTTGTATTCCTAATGAAGTCTCTTTCATGCTTCTTTCTAGAACTCCAGAGATCCTTTCTTGTGGTCAAACGTTTTATCCCAAAGTTTCCATGGAAGACCTTTAGATTAAATTCATTATCATGATCCTCGATAGAGTGATAGCAATTATTATTAGACCTTGCAAACAAGTTCCTTTTTTCTCTAATTCTCTCCATAGTAATCAGTAATGCTGGAATGTATTCTGACGATCCACTAAAACTCTGTTATTCTATTGCCTCTCCATCCCAGGAGAATGACAGAGGGAAAGGGGAATGGAATGGAGGCGATAGATGTGGTTCCAGAGCTGAACCTTTGGGGACTGCTGAGGTTGGTCTGTGTGATATACTCCAAGACTTCAAATGGGCTCTGCTCCACTGAGTTTACAGGGTTTTGCCCTGTAACTTAACCCAAAAGGTGCCAAGACTTTACAATAAATGGTTACCTTGGAAACTCAGGGAAACCCAGGATAAACCTAGAGTATGAAATCATTGTTTAGAATGTCCCTGGCTTGCTCTTTCTAATTCTTCATTAATGCTTTTTGGACAGACTCTCTGTTGCTGAGGAGGAGGCCTGAAACTCTACATGCTTCATAAACAGAAAGGGAAGTCAAAATCTTTAACAGGGTCCCAATCTAACTGGCAGTGAATGGATTTCATCACACGTTCCATACAACTTTAACTAAATAACAGATAAAACAAAAACCTCTGCCTGACTGTCCTGTGAACTTTTATCCTCATACTAACTTCCTTGTTCTTAAAAAATCTTGTTTGATACCATCTTTATTTCTTAGGTTTTTGACTCCCAGTTCTGGAGTCCTGGAGTAGGAATTCAGGGCATCTGCAGGACCATATCCTCCCTTGGAAGAGTTTTTTTCCTTGTCTTTCCCACCTTTTAGTAAACCGAGGGTAGTTCTTGGTTTTTAGATGCACCTTCACTTCGTATCTGTATTCCCTGTGTGATAAAGGTTCCATTTCTTAATTCTTTTTCATAGGAAACCTCTCAGAAGGGTTTTGGAAGAACTTCCTTAACTTATCATATATTCAGTATAATTTTTTTTTTAATTTAACTCTTCAACAAATGTTGTAGGCAAAACTGGACTGCAACCTGCAGAAAGCTGAAGCAGAATCCACATCTCACACCATAAACAAAAATCAACTCAAGATGAATCAGAGACCTGGGAGTAAAGCCCCAAACCATAAACATTATAAGAGACAAATTTGGACCGAGCTAAGAAGGCCTCACTTATGGTTTAAAGATGCTGTCAAATACAGCCAGAAATACAAAACCAGGAGAGGATGAAATTGATGGGTGGGACCTTCTAAAGATTAAATCCCATTACATTTTGTCACTGCTACTGGAGTTAGATGGTATCTCATTCTGGTTTATATTTTCATCTCTCTTATTGCCAGTGGTTTTGAGTATTTCTTCATGTGTCGGTTGGCCATTCAAATATCTACCTTTGTGAAAAATTTTTCTATGTCTTTTGCCCATTTTTGTAATTGAGTTGTCAGTCTTTTTTTTTTTTTTTTTGTGGAGGCCCAGGCATATTTTGTAAACGTTCATTTGAGACTCTTGTCTGAGCTGGTATTGCCAAATGTTTGTTTCTAGTCGGTAGGTTTTCTTTTCACCCTGTTGGGACAAGTATTTGATGTGTACAGGGATTTAATCTGGCAAAGTTTAGCAGGACTAGAAGTAATAAATATTGGAGAGGATGTGGCAAAATAGGAACTTTTATACATTGTTGGTGGGATTAAATAATGGCACAACTACTTTGGAAGGAAGTTTAGTGCTTCCTCAAAAAGCTGAACATAGAAATTTCACATGACCCAGCTATTCCACTGCTTGGAATATATACCGAGAAAATGAGAACTGAGGCACAAGTGGAGACTAGTACACCAGTATTCATAGTAGCATTATTCACCATCGCAAGAACATTGAAAAAATCCAGATATCCAATCACAATCAAATGGATTGAGAAATTATGGTACATTCACACAATGGAATACTATGCAACACACAGGAACAAGGATTTTGTAAATTACTACCTAACTTGGGAGGGACTGGAGAGCATTATGCTGAGTGAATGAACTCAGTCCCATAAGGACAAATACTGTATAAAACCATTATTGTAGAATGAGAAAGGGGAGGAGGGTGGAAGCAGAAGGGTTAGGATGTGAGGGAGGGGCTAATTATGGGGTTGCAGAATTTGCTGGTGGGGGGAGGGAAATGGGAAGGATCTGGTGTTAAAAACAATATATTCAAATTTTGTAAATAAACTAATATAACAGATAATGTAAAAAAAAAGGATTAAATCCCTGTGTGAATAAACCCCTTTTTTCCAATAGAGGGAAAAGAAAGCATCTTGACTGGGGAAAATAACATTTGGCAATACCATGTTAGACAATGGCCTCATAACAAAAATTCAATGCCTCTAAAAGAGAAGGACTGATAACTCAATTACAAAATGGGCAAGAGACATGGAAAAGCTTTTCATAGAGGAAGACATTCGGATAGCCAACAGACACATGATGAAACACCCAAAATCACTGGCGATAAGGGAGATGAAAATAAAAATCACAATGAGATACCATCTCATCCCAGTAGCAGTGACAAAGTTGAATAGGACAACAAGCAGTAAAACTTGGAGAGGATGTGGAGAGAGAGGAACTCACACACTGTAGGTAGGATTGTAAAATGAAAATGATGCAACCATTCTGGAGACAGTGTGATGTTTCCTCAAAAAGCTGAACATAAAAATTCCATATGATCCAGCTATTACACTGCTTGGAATAAACTCTGAGAAAATTAGAACTGAGGCACAAACAGAGATTTGTACACCAATGTTCATATTGTTGTTGTTAAGTGCTGTCGAGTCATAGGCAACTCCTAGCGACCCTATGAAGGAGAGTCCTCAACACTTGGGTGTCTTTCATCCTCTCTCCAGGTTCATAGGGTTTCCAGAGGCAAGCGATTATGGAAGTGGATGCCACTCCTCCTTCCAACCAATGTTCATAGCAGGGTTATTCACCATACCAAGAACATGGAAATACCCCAAATGTCCAACCACATGGAATGGAGTAAGAAATTGTGACACATTCATATGACGACATACTATGCATACATGATGACTATACTCAGGAGAAAAGATTTAAAAAAAATTACTACATAACTTGGGAGAGACTGGAGGGCAGTATGGTGAGTAAATTAACTCAATCTCACAGGATAAATACTACATAGGACTGTTATTGTAAAAACACAAGGATGACCAGTAAAACGTGTCTAGGGATCCAAGGAGAGATGAGAATGAAGAGATGAGGGAGGACAGGGAGGAAATCATAGGGAGGAATTGGTGGGTGGAGGGAAGCGGAGTAAAGGAAATGGTAAAATCCAGCAGGAATCTGGAAAGCCAGGGTAATTATGGGCATGGTTTAATTGTGATCGACTTTATAAAACATAACGAATAAGGATGATTGTATGAAACACAATATGAATGAAGGACAGTGTGAAGCAGAATGTATACAAACTTTGTACGCAAACCAATGTAAAAAAAATTAAACTAGATCATACTCACAAGTACAGAGGTTAGAACTTCAATATGTTTTGGAAATGGCATAGGTCCCTACTATCCAAACAATACACAACACAACACCCCTCCAAGTCATTGGCATTGAGTCTGAACCTACTCATGCCTGATCTTCTTTGTGGGGGTTGGGGCTGGGGAGATGGCAATGGCACTTTCTGGAAGCTGTAAAGGAGAAAGGTGTTGTCCATCCTCCTCCTGGAGAACTGCTGTTAATTCAGGAGGAGAGCCATTACCTTTAGAGTAGCAACTTAACTCCTTACAGAATATATGGCTCCCCAGGATCCTGCAATTACAGTTACCTAAATGTTGTTCATTCTTTTCTCTGTCCCTTTAGTAAGCTCTTGCCCTCCCTAAGACCACCTCACCCCTCCTTTTAAAGGCACTGCTGAATGCATTTTGGAAGAAAGGGTTTGTAGGAATCACACCTCTTAAAAAAACAAACAAACAAACAAACAAACACCAAAACAGGCTTTTTTCTTTTCTTGTAGCTTTACAAAGAAATTGGTTTTTATTGGACAATGACTAGGGAGGATAGAAGGAGAATTGACACCTTTGAGCTGTGGTGCTGGAGAAGAGTACTGAATGTACCATGGACTGCCAAGAAAACAAATAGATTCATCCTAGAGAGGGTTAAACCAGGCTGCTCCTTGGAGGCAAGGATTCTGGGGCTTCACCTGACATACTTTGGACATGTTGTAAGGAGAGACAGGTCTTTGGAGAGGGACATCATTCTGGGCAGAGTGGAGGGTCAGCGCAGGAGGGGAAGACCGTCTATGAGGTGGATTGATTCAGTGACTGGGGTAATCGGGATGGGTGTGTCGGAGGCAATGAGATTGGCACAGGATAGAGCAGGGTTTAGGGCTGTTGTACATAGGGTTGCTATGAGTCGCAAACGACTCGATGGCACATAACAACAACAACAACAATCACCTCTTTTATTTCTTATAGTAATCAGAGTCTTGTACACATTGGCCCATGAGTGAAGAAAACGGGTTGTTTTTTTCCTCCTAAATTTTCTAGTTGTCTGTTTTGAGAAGGTACACCAGCTTTGTTGATCATAGTTTGAAGTACAATCTTCAAATAAGTTGTTTTCTAGTTGTTGTATTTGAAATAAGATCTAAAGAGTCCACATATATACCAACAATTTTTCTCTAAAAAGATCTTTTCCCTCTTAACTCACCTCTTTTCTTCTCTTTACTTCCCCCCTGTGTCACTGATTTAATAAGTAAATAATTTTTACTTTGTAATATGGGAGCGAAGTGATTTCCTTCTTGAGTTATCACTTAGTTTCTGTTCCTATATGTTTTTGGACTTACAGGTTCAATGATTCAGGTGAGATTATTTTTAGACAACACAATTAATTTCACAGGTGCTGTGTAATGTCATAATAAAGGATATTGTGAGGCACATACCTGCTTAACTTATGATTAAATATTAGGCCTCAATATTAGTAGCCATTACAAATTTTGCTAATCAAGGACATTTCATTTTAACTCATAGTCATAGTTTTTAGAACTTATTGAAGTTATTTCACTGGAAATGCAAAATCATGATTTTTAATTCTGTCTTTCACTCTGCATTTAGTTAGTTGAGATTCTACTTTAAAGTAGGTACCTCTCAGTGAAACTCTACCATTTTAAAAAGCAGCACATTGTAACTTTTGATAGTGCTTTAAAATAAAAGCCATAGGGTTTTAAAATTTAATTTTATTAACAGTAGTTAGGAAAGACTTGGGTTATCCAGGGGAAAGAATTTAACTTTTCTTCTCTGCTTACCATCACCTGTAATAACTGTGATAAATTGGGTGACTCTGAGCATAACTATATGACTCTGGAGTTAATACTGACCCCACAGCTTCATGTTTTGAAAAATCCATTTAAGGGTAAACAAACTTCAGACCAAACCAAGCCCATTGTAGTTGAGTTGAATCTGACTCATGATAGCTCTCCATTGAGTTATGAGGCTGTAAATCTTAACAGGAACAGACTACCTCATTTTTCTCCCTCTGCACAGGTGGTGGGATTGAACTGTCAGCCTTTCAGTTAGGAGCCCAACATGTAATGCACATGCCACTAGGACTCCTTCAGAGAAGTTAAATTGAGGAGTGTAACTTAAAGCCAAAAAATAAAGGCTCTGATATGTCAACAAACTGCACCCTTTTCCATCTCCTAGCTGACGGACTATCTGTGTGAACTGAGTCAAGTCACCAAACATACCGAAACACAATCATTCACACAAAGTGTTTAATGCAGTCTTGAAATATTTTAGACACTTAAAATCACAAAGTTATTACTTGATATATATTTTACAGATATATACTTTGTGTCCAGCAGTAGACTATTACATCCTAAGGATACCATTTTTGTGGCAAACAGTAAAATTGTTGTTGTTGCCATATATCATTGACTGGAGTAGAACTCATCGTAACCCTGTGAACAGATCTGAATCCTGTCCTATCCAGTGCCATCCTGATCCACTCTGATATGTTTGAGCTCATTGCTGCAGTCATCATGTCTGTCTGTTTCAGAGTTTTCTTCTGTCTCGCTGACTCTCCATCTTTCTAAGTATGATGTCCCTCTCCAAGGAATATTCTTTAGTACAACATGCCCAAAGTGTGTGAGATGAAGCTTTGTCATCCTTGCCTCTAAGGAGAGTTCTGGCTGTCCCCTCTCTAAGACATATCAATATGCTCTTTTGGCAGTCCAAGAAATTAAAAGATGAATGGCACTGGGAAAGTCTGCTGTCAGGGACCTCTCCAGAGTACTAAAGAACAATGATGTCAGTCTGGAGACTAAGGTGTGCCTGATTCAGGCCATGATCTTCGCAATTACTTGCTGTACCTTAGAAAGCTGGACAATTACTAGGGGTGATAGAAGGAGAATTGATGCCTTTGAGCTGTCGTGCTGGAGAAGAGTATTGACTATACCATGTACTACTAGGAAAACAAACAGGTTCATCCTAGAGAGGGTGAAACCAGGGTACTTCTTGAGGGCAAGCATTCTGAAGCTCCGTCTGACATAATTTGGGCATGTTGTAAGGAAGGACCAGTCCTTAGAGAGGGACATCATGCTAGTGAGGGTGAAGGGACAGTGCAAGAGAGGAATACCCTCAAGTGAAATGGATTGACTCAGTGACTGGGGTAATGGGAATAGGTGTGTCAAAGACAATAATGCTGGCTCAGGATAGAGCAGGGTTCAGAGCCGTTGTACACAGAGCTGCTGTGAGTTGTAAGCAACTCAATGGCACATAACAACAACAAACAACACAGGATAATCAGTACTCTTCTTCAACACCACTGCTCAGAGGGCATCAGTTCTTCCATCATTTCTATCATTGTCCAGTGTCCAGATACATAGCAAGAGACTGAAAAGATCCTGGCCAGAATCAGGCACACCTTACCCTTCAAACTGACATTGTTGATATGAGTTGTAATTGACTCAACAGCCATGTGTAAAGGGGTGTGTGTGTGTGGTTTTGTGCATGTTAATAATTCAACTAATATTCTATTGTGAAAACATTAAAAGAGTCATGTGAAAGCTATTAACAGACTATAAAATATCTCTATCTGCTGCCTGGTTGTCCAAAACACATGGTCCTCCAGCATCTGTTTAGATGACTCCTAGTCTATGAGCTTTCACTCTCACAAATGTGGGAGGCGTGTTTCTAAAAATATTATTCATCCTGTCATTCTCTTCTGTAACTTTCAAGTAGTTTCATATTATCACTTAGAATTAACATAATCAAGACTCCACTTATGTCTTAGACTTTATCTCCCTTTGGTTTATAGATTTCCAGCCACATTGACTTCTGATCCTTTCCCGGAGACACCCAGGTTCTTTGCATTTTAGTTTTTAGGGTTTATTCTCACTTTGACTGGAACTCTTCCTCTGGGGTAGCTACCTCTTTACTCCTTCACAAGAATAAAATGAAACTCCACCTTCTCAGAGAACTTTTCTTCAAACTAAAGTTATCCTTCTGCTCCCTTAGTCCTCCTTATCATACTCTCTAAATTTCCTTTCAATTGTAAACTGTAAAAATTTACATATTAATTTGATTTATTGTTTCTTTTAAGTAAACTGTAAGCCCCTTGAAGGCAGGGAATTCTTAGAGGGTAAGAACATGGCTGTAGAGTCAATTACAAGTCACAGAGACACTATATGACACGACAGAACCAGGATGGACATGGCGCTGTCCATAAAGGTTACAAGACTGTGATCTAAGGGAAGCTGACGGCCGTGTCCTTGTCCTGCAGAGCAGCTCGGGAATCTGAACCACCAACCTGTTAGATAGCAGCCAAACAATCTTCGAGCCACCAGCATTCTACTTAGCGGGTAATGCTCAAAGAAGAGACATTCTTCCCACTTTGGGGAAGGACAGAAGACCATGGTATGATGCGACGAGCAAGAGATTTAAGTCGTCTTCTGAATTCCCATCTAGGAGGGTGTGATTCTCGAGGAGAGGCAGCACACCCCCCTCTCCAGTACCTTCAGTCTAAAGTACAGTGAAGGGCAAGTAACTAGGTCTCAGGCCCTGGCTTCTGCTTCTGTCAGTGAATGTTAGAGAAGCACATAGCTGCTCTCCTGACCCCAGAGAGCAGCAAAAGGGCAACCATTACTTCACTGATGCTTCAACAACTCAACTTTTGGCTACTTTGTGTCCTGGAAATGCCTACTGCTTCACCCCTTTGTTCCTTTCATCCTATACCTCCGAATGTTGTTCATAAACCATAGGGCTTTTTTAACTCTGATAGACCTGGGTAAGTGAAACATGTAGGAGAATTTGTTAAAAATAAAAAAAATAAATTATGATAATGGTCAAAAGAATATGACCTAAAACATATCGGAAAACCTGTACCAGGCACTGCTCCAAGTGCTTTACCTGTGCAGACGCATTTACTCCTTAAAGAACCCCCCTGAGGGCGGACACGATGATTTCTCCCACTTTATAACAGAGAACGCTGAGACGTGGAGGGACTGAGTAACTTGTCAGTGACAGAGCTGGGACACAGGCCCGGGCAATCTGGCTCAAGGGATTGTGCACTAAGCCTTTCTGCCATAAACATCGCAGTGTTTAAAGATGTTCTGGGCCTGTCATCTGCTTTCCTCTGGCCACATGGTGTATTTGGCCTTTACTTTTAATGGTATATTTACCTAAATCATAAATGCAATAAATTCTTCTTTAAAACATTGCAAATAATGTAAGAAGTCTCCCTTAGCCCTCTTTTATAACCCAAATCTGTGCTGCCTCCTCCAAAGGTAGCTATTATTCCCAGCTCTATTTCTATTCTTCTTAACAATTCTCTACACAGAGTTCTGGTGCACAGCAGTCAAAGCAGTCAGATGCTGGAGAAAGCCAGCAGATTGAAGCTGCCAGCTTCTCTCCTGGAGAAAGATGTGGTCATGTTGTTGTTGTTGTTGTTACGTGGTGTCAAGTCATCTGTGACTCATAGTGAATCTATGTACAACAGCTCTGAACTCTGCTCTGTCCTGAGCCAATCTAATTGTCTCTGACACACCTACCCCTATTACCCCAGTCACTGAGTCAATCCATCTCATTGAGGGTCTTCCTTTCTTGTGCTGTCCCTCCACTGTCCCAAGCGTGATTTCCCTCTCTAAGGACTGGTCTTCCTCACAACATGCCCAGAGAATGCCAGACAGAGCTTCAGAATCCTTGATTCCAAGGAGAAGCCTGATTTCACTCTCTCTAGGATGAACCTGTTTATTTTTTCCTACCAGTCCATCATATATGCAATGCTCTTATCTACCACTACAGCTCAAAGGCATCAATTCTCCTTCTATCATCTCTCCTCATTGCCCAGATTTTTGATGCATAGCAAGTAATTGCAAAGACGTGGTCTGGATCAGTCTCCAGACTGACACTGTTGCTCTTACGTACTCTGGAGAGGTTTCTGACAGCAGACTTTCGCAGTGCAATTCATCTTTTGATTTCCTGGCTGGTACCAAGAGTTTTGATTGTGGATCCAAGCAAACTGAAGCTGTCAACAATTTCACCTATAAAGCTTGCAGTTGTGGAAACACTATGTGATCTCTATGAGTTAGATGGATTCAGTGGTATGTCAGTAGAAAATAATACAAATGATTATTTACATGCATAAATATTTAAAAATATATATTGAACCTCTTTTCTGGAAACACATATTGATCTCCTCTTTTGCCAGATGCAGGTTTAATGTTGAGCTGGTCCATACAAATATGACCATACCTGTAACAGGAAGTCTGAAACACTTAACTCCTACCCTTCTCTTGTATCCAGGACTCAGTTATTCACCCATTAGTTGTAGTAGACACAGTAGTTAAGGCTCACAATGCATTAAAGGGCTCACATGATCCATCCCAGGGCCTATTAGAATGCTTTAATATTAAAAAGCAAAATAATAATAATGTTGTTGTTGTTGTTATGTGCCGTCAAGTAGTTTGAAACTCATAGCGACCCTATGTACAACAGCCCTAAACCCTGCTCTATCCCGTGCCAGTCGCATTGCCTCTGACATACCCATCCCAATTACCCCAGTCACCGAATCAATCCACCTCATAGAGGGTCTTCCCCTCCTGCGCTGTCCCTGTACTCTACCCAGCATGATGTCCCCCTCTAAAGACCTGTCTCTCCTTACAACATGTCCAAAGTATGTCAGACAAAGCCCCAGAATCCTTGCCTCCAAGGAGTAGCCTGCTTTAAATTCAGTCTGGTTGTTGTTAGGTGCCTTTGAGTTGAGTACAACCCATAGCGACCCTATGAACATCAGATCTGAGCCTTGTTCTATCCTCTGCCATCCTCACACTTCCTGGCACACTAGAGCCCATTGTGACAGACATTGAGTCAATTCTCCTGGTTGAGGGTCTTCCTCTCCTTCACTGCCTTTCTAAGCACCATGTCCCTTTCCAAGGAATAGCCCCATCTAGGAACATGCCTCAAGTACATGAAGTGAATCATTATCATTTTTGTCACCAAGGAACACAGTGACTACACTTTTTCAAAGACATATTTGTTTGTTCTTTTGGCAGTACATGATATGTTCAGTACTCTTCTTCAACACCATACCTCAAAGACATCAGTTCTTGTCAAGGAGTAATGATGTCAGTTTAAGGACTAAGGTGTATCTGATTCAGACCATATCTTTCCTATCACTTGCTACTCATCTGAGAGCTGGACAATGAATAAGGATTACAGAAGAAGAAAAGAATCTAGTCTAGACCATATTTAGCTTTATACTAACACAGTTACCAATGGGGTGGTTTGTTGGAGTTTTTTTGCCTTTCATTTTTAGGGCTAAGGGTCTACAAAGGTGAAAGTACTTAACATCATACATAGTGTCATATCAGATCCTGGACCTTGCCATGATCCAGCAGGGAGACAATCAATGTGCGAGTCAAAGACCCTTTCCTGAGGTTAGACTGGCATCTCCTAGAACTGTTTGGAGCCATTCTGTAATTAATCAGAATCACCTTGCTCTCATCCCTATGCGTTCTAAAGTGAAAAAAAAATTATATATATACACTGCTAATTTAGGAATATCTCAGTTGCAAGCAACTGAAAACTGTTCAAATAAGCTTATTTTAAAAATGGGTGTGGGTCTTGGAGGACATGATTCAGAAGAATGAGCAGGAGACTTGTAGACATGGGGAAGGACCAGGACAGTTGCCAGAGACCCAAGCAGCTGTCTCTCACTCTCACTTTTTCTCCTCATGGCCATGGTCTTCTGTTTCTCTTGTCTCATCAACTTCCATCCTTTCTCTCCAGGCCAGGTTTTCACTTCCAATTCAGTGCCCTGCTTTTGTCAAGAATCACCTCCCACTGACAGTGCCTGTGTTCCTCATTTCAAATTCGGTATGAGATCGAGACTGTTTGGTTTAATTCCAGGCATATGTTGATTAATTGCCCAACAATTTTTCAGGCAAAATTTCTTTCTCTTGTGCACAGAATCTCTGTGAGTTGGAGCCAACTCCATGACATGTAACAATAGCAAAAATCTATGATCAAAGACAAAAACAAAGGTAGCTAGGTTAGAGGCCAGTATAGTATTTACAGAGATGATTCAGTCTATGCCATTAAGTTCGCTGACTAGCTAGCAAACATACGCTTTCTCCACGTGCAATGCCATTCATGCTTAACACGAACCAACCTTCTCACAAATAAATGCAAGTATATTTATCTTGTTCTTGAGGAAACAACCCACAGTTCCACCCACCTACTGTATGCAGACATCATATCATGAGACTAAGGCTCTCTGAGCTCAATATCTTGTGCCAAAGTAGTTATCCAGTGATTGATAGACAAATTTAAATAGTGGAGGGAAGAGATAAAGAATGTGAACATATAAAGGTTTTTAGTCAATCATTGTATACTTGATCGGGAAACATAGAAGTCTCGTTGGAGGACATAGATTTTTTTTCCCAATTATTTTTTCATTCCTTATTGCACCTCTTCCTCCTTCCTCCTCCCTTCCCCTTTCCCCGAGTCCACTTTGCAATGCATCTCTTGTTTCAGATTGACGTCTCACATATAATGCCCAATCATATAGCCCTTTCAGACTGTTCTTCTCCTCATCTGTTCCAATGCACTGTTCATTATCTATCTACTCTTTTCCTATTGTCCTCCCATAGATTTTATTTCTACAACTTATCATAAAAGTCTGGCCGGTAATATTAGTGCATTAGTTTAAAAGAATTAACAAACAAAAGGGATACGTAAGAAAGTATCTTTTAGGACGTGTACAGGTTTTTGTTGTTGTTAGGTGCTATCAAATTGACCACAACTCATTGGCCCTATGAATAATGAATCTTAACCTTGTCCTAACCTGTACCATCCTCATCATATCTGATATACTTGAGTTCATTGATGTAGTTACTGTGCCAATCCATTTCATTTGGAGTCTTCCTCTCCATTGCTGACCCTGCACCTTCCCAAGCATTATATCTTTTTCCAAGGCCTTCATACCAACATTCCTGAAATATGTGAGATGAAATTTCACCACCCTTGCTTCTGAGGAACACTCTAGTTTCACTTTCTTCAAGACATGTTTGCTTGTTCTTTTGGCAGTTCATGGGATGTTCAGTATTCCTCTCTAATACTACAACCCAGAACTATTGACTTATCTTCTGTCATCCTTATTCATTTTACACTACTCAGCTGTATAGTAAGTAATTGAAGTGACCATAGTCTAGACCAGGTGCACCTTAGTCTTTAAACTGATGTCATTGCTCTTTTAGTACTTTGGAGAGGTCCTTAACAGCAGATTTCCCCATTGCATGTTGCATTGGAAAAGGGTATGTTATAATTTGATTTCTTGATTGTTGGTACAAGGGATATTGATTGTGGATTTAAGTAAGATGAAGTCATTGTCAACTTTAACCTTTTTTTCACCTATCATTATGTTGTCGATTGGTCCAGTGGTGAGAATTTTTGCTTTCTTAATATTGAGATATAATCTGTATTGAAGACTATAGTCTTTGATCTTATGTAGCAAGTGTTTTGCGTCCTTTTCACTTTTAGCAAGCAAAGCCGTAGTATATGTATGGCATGGGTTGTTGATGAGACTTCCTCCAATCCTGATGCTGCATCCTTCTTCATATAATCCAGCTTCTCGAATGATTTTCTCAACATACAATTGAATTGGGATGTAGAAATGATACAGTCTGAAGAAGAATATCTTCTTGTGTTTATTGACTACGCAAAGGCATTTGACTGTGCAGATCATAACAAATTATGGCTAACATTGAGAAGAATGGGAGTCCTAGAACATTTAATTGTAGCCATGTGAAATCTTTATCTAGACCAAGAAGCTGTTGTCCAAACAGAGCAAGGGAACACAGAAAAATTTAAAATCAAGAAAGGTGTATATCATGGATATATCCTTTTTCTGACCAGGTTTGTAATGAAAATATTAAGAGGTCAATTACTTTCTCACAGGGGCTGACTTCTCCCCTCCCCTGAGTCTTCCTTAAAGTGAACTTAACTTTAGCATAGCATCTCTTGGACAGTACTGTAGTTTGCATTCTAAAGCTGTCATGCCACTTTGTTGAGTTAATAGCATGAAGAGTCACTAATATTTTTTACTATCTCTTACTATCTTATTAAGACAGCAAGACCTTAGCAATTGCCCTAGAGAATCTGTGGTTTATTTTAAGCATCTACTCAGAAGGGAAAACTGACCATACAATAAGATATTTTATGTCCCCAACGTATGGCTAGGCTAAGAACTTGGACATTATAGCGTTAATAAATCAAAGGTGAAATAGGGACTACCATTTAATAAAGACACAATGTTCAAGGTTGCATGATGTTGTTTTCTGTTGTTATGTGTCATCGAGTTGCCTACAACTCTTAGCGACCCTGTGTACAACAGCCCTAGACCCTGTTTTATCCTGTGCCAACCTTATTATCGCTGATATACCTACCCCGATCAGCCCAGTCACTGAATCAATCCATATCATTGAGCATCTTTCTCTCTGACGCTGTCCCTCCAATCCTCCCAAGCATTATGTCCTTCTCTGAGGACTGGTCCCTTCTTGCAACATGCCCAAAATACGTCACACAAAGCTTCAGAATCCTTGTCTCCAAGGAGCAGCCTTCACCCTCTCTAGGTTGAACCTGTTTGGTTTCCTAGCAGTCCATGGTATATACCATACTCTTCTCCTGCACCACAGCTCAAAGGCATCAGTTCTCCTTCTATCCTCCCTAGTCATTGTCCAGCTTTCTGATAGATAGCAAATAATTGCAAAGACTATGGCCTGGATCAGGTACACCTTAGTCTGCAGACTGACATCGTTGCTCTTCAGTACTCTGGAGAGGTCCCTGACAGCAGACTTACCCAATGCAATGATGTTGTTACTAACTAGAAATGAAAACCTTGGGGAACTAATCAACCTGGATGTAATATGTGCTATTGATGTTGTGTACCTTCAGGATGGAAGCGGCACATAGCTGACCCTCCAGCGGGTTTTCCTCTCATGGGAGGAGACCGCCCATCTTGCTCCGGTGGATGGAGCACGTGGTGCCTTTGGGGTGGCAGCAAGTTCTTACCTTGAGCCACCAGAGTGGAAAGGAATTGTTTCATTAACAATACTAGAAATACAGTAAGTAGATGGAGTTAACAATGAGAAATGTATTTTTCTCTACTTTAGAAGGCTGGAAGCCTGAATTCAGGGCACTGATTTTCAGGAAACTCCCTGTCCCAGTCAGTTCCAGGGCAAGATCTTTGTCTCTTTTAGCTTCTGGTTTCATTCCTCAGTGATATTCATGTGACAACCATCGTCCTCCTTAATCCGTGTGCACCTGATTCTATGCCTAAGGGTCTTTTTCTATTCTGATGATGATTATGTATCAAATATACTCTACAATCTCATTAACATAACACAGACAACCCTGTACCCACATGGGATTTCATCCACAAGTATAGGGTAAACACTAAATATTTGGGGGAACCCATGTAAATTTATAGTTATTTGTTACCGATATTTGAATATTACATCATTTACTTAATAAGGAAACATTCTATAACATGAGAATATTAGACTTAAAAGTATTGGTAATTCAGAGCATGATGCGATCAGTACATTTACTTGAAAGATGAAGATATCACTTAAATAGAATCTTCAAACTCTTACATTGTTTTCCATTCAGTGAGGAACTGCAGCCATCCACAAAACAAACGTGACAACCGCTGAAGAAAAAAATCAGTCCAACAAATCCTCAGGCCACATATGGTGCCACATAACTTGGTAATGAAGGGTCATGTTGTAGCATAAATCCTGAGGAAGCGTTCGTTCTTGCTTCCCCACAAGGATGGAACAGATAAGGGGATGCCTGTGATGATATAAGGCCACATGCTGCAGTGACTTGGCACGAAGCATCTGGGTGGCAGGTGTTCTGGCACATCATGCTCAGAAGGTTTCTATCCGTCCCTATTTCTAATGTCCTAGGCTCTAGATGACTTTCATGTGCTTTTGGACTGGAGTGTGTGCTGTATATATTCCCTTTGAGCTGAGCTTTGCCTTTGAGTGTGCCTTCTGGAAACAAGTGACAGTTACATTGTCTGTTTCTTTCCCCCAAAGAAGATCCTTTCTTCTGGGCTGATCATGCCAGAGCTCACTGACTGGAGAAGCTTCCTTCTCTTTTTCGTCAAAATGGAGGAAAGGCAATACCACTATGAAATTGAAAATATACCACTCAGAAAAACAATACAGCTTCAGCCAAGGAACTCTAGTATGATCACTCAGGCCCCTACAAATTGACCTTGAATATTATCAAAAGTCTTTATAAATAAACTATAAGAGACGCCTTTGAGCTGTGGATTTGGAGAAGAGTACTGAATATCCCATGGATTGGGGGGAAAAAACCCAAAACTAACCCAAACCCAATAATAACAAAAAACCAAAACAAGCAAATAAATAAGTCTTGGGGAAAACACAGCCAAAGTGCCCCTTGGAGGTAAAGATACTGAAGCTTCATCTCACATACTATGAGTACGTTGCTAGGAGAGTCTATTCCTTGGAGAGGGACATCATGATTAGAAAGGAGCAGATTGGCAAAAGAGAGGAAGACCCTTAACCAGGTGGATTGACACAGTGACTTCTGCAATGGGCTCTGGCATGCCAGGAAGTATGAGGATGGCACAGCATAGGACAGGGTTCACATCTGTTGTTCATAGGGTGGTTATGGGTCATACTCGACTCAATGGCATCTAACAACAATTATTAGCTTGTGATTTTGTTGTGGTGGTGGTTGTTAGGTGCTATCAGTTGATTCATCAAGTTGTCTATGAACAATAGATGTGAACCTTGTTCCGTCCAGTGCCATCCTCATTATCACTGATACACTTGAGCCCGTTACCGCAGTCATGCCATCACTTCATCTCATTGAGGGTCATCTTCTCTTTCACTGACGTCCCACCTTTCCTATCATAATGTCACTTTCCAAGGAATATACTCTTCTCATAACACGCCCAAAGTATGTGGGATGAAGCTTTGCTGTCTTGGCCTCTGGAAAGCACTCTGCCTCCACCTTCTCTACAACATAATCGTATCTGTTCTTTTGGAAGCCCATGGGCTATGCAGTGCTCTTCTCTACGACCACAACTCAAAGGAGTCCATTTTTCTCCTGTTATTCTTATTCATCATCCAGCATTTTGATACAAAGCAAGTGATTTACAAGAATGTGGCCTGAATCAGGTACACCTTAGTCTGCAAGCTGACTAAGGTTTGTTATCATTGCTCCTCAGTACTTTGTAGAGGTCCCTAACAGTAGGCTTTCCCAATGCAACATGTCTTTTGATTTTTTTTTAAACTTTTGGTGTCAAGGATGTTGATTGTGGAACCAAGTAAGATGAAGTCATTGACAATGCCAGTATTTTCTCCATCTATCATGATGTTGCCTGTAGGCAAAGTGGTGAGGATTTTTGTCTTATTGATGTTGAGATGTAATCCATACTGAAGGCTGTAGTCTTTCATTTTCTGTATCAAGCACTTCAAGTTATCCTCACTTTCAGCAAGCAAGGAAGAGAATACCAGAGAGCTGAGAACACTAGAAGAATGTCTGTCTGTGTTTTATTAACTATGCAAAGGCATTTATTTGGAGCATATCAAACTATGGCTAACACTGAGAAGAATGAGAACCCCAGGAAACAATCAGGCTCCTACAGATTATTTGCCTAGATCAAGAAGCTGTTGTCCACACAGAGCAAGGGAACACTACATGGTTTATAATAAAGATGAGTGTGTGACAGCTCTGCGTCTTTTCTTCATACCTATTCAATCTGTATAGTGAGTAGGTCATTCATGAAGCTAGACTCTGTGAATAAAAGTGTGACGTCATGATAAAAAGAAGACTCATCAACTATGCCAGTAAATTAGGATTGGTTTTTTCCGTTCCTCCTCATGCATCTGAAAGTTGGACAGTGAATAAGGATGACAGAAGAAGAATTGGTGTCTTTGATTTGTGGTTTTGGTGCAGAGGGTTGAATACATCATGCCGCCCAAAGGAGAAACACATCTGTCTTGAAGAAAGTACGTCCACAGGGCTCCTGGGAGGCAAGGATGGTGAAACTTTGTCTCACTTACTTTAAGGATACTTTCAGAAGGAACCGAGTTTTAGTGATAGACGTCGCTCTGGGAAAAGTAAAGGGTCAGTGGAAGGCCCTCAGGGAGATGGATGGACCCAGCTACTGCCACAGTGGCTTGAGCATGACAGAAGTCATCAGGATGAAGCGAGAGTCAGTTATTTATAGGGTTGATGTGAGTCCCGAGTGGTAGACTTGATGACCTAGCAACAACAGCAGCCATTCAAAGTATTTCAGTGCTTATTTCAAGATCAAGTACACCCAGATTTTGCCACTAGAATGTAGTCAACCCTCAGAGAAGAGGTTACATCGTTTGCCAAGAGTTGAGTCGACCAATGGAGACCTTGTGTGAGTCAGAGTAGAACTCTGTTCTGTGGTGTTTTCAGTAGGCTGATTCTGGAGGTGAGGAGGTCAATCAGTAAGACCTTCTTCCAAGGCACTTGTGAGAGGATATAAACTTCCACCCTTTTCATTAGCAGCCAAGTGGGTTAACCATTGTACCACTCAGTGACTTCTGATATACTCAGTGACACTGATACAAAGGTATGAACTACAGAGGTCGAATCAAGAAAACCTCTCTGTATCTGCCTGAAACTTAGCTCTCTACGGGTTGATTTTTTTTAAATTTTTTTTTAGTATATGAAATAAGAGGAGAGAGAGAAAGACCGACACCCCTTCAACTGTGCTGAAATAAAACCGCTCTTCATGAGGTTCTGACCAGGCCCCACTGTGCATTCTCGTTGAATGATGTAAAGTCGTTCGGGTGTGGGAAGCCATACCATGAAGCACAGGAAACAGCGTAAATCTCTTGAAATGGTCTTAAGGTTAAATACACAGGGAAATGACTATCGTTGAAGTTGCCAAGCACTTCAGAGCAATTTTTACTGGCAGATACTGAATTTTTTTTTTTTAATTGTCAGAGCTCCTTTGAAATCAAGGTAGATGGACTAGCCTGCTCTGTGAGCACAGGATAGGGCTTTCAGGAGGCTACTGTCAGTTCACTGTTCTCTCCCTGACTCATCACAGACTTTGGCAGCCTTCTTGGAATAGCGATAAGTGTGTCAGATATCTCTGACTGACCCACTGGTGTGACTGGGATTTCTAGATGAATGATGATAGGCAAGAGGGATTTTAAGATTTTTTTTTCTTAAACAGCTCTTGTATCCTTCAGTCAAATTAACAGGCACATGTCTAAGCCATTTAGATGAAATCTGTACACTTATTTCATCAACCTTTCAGATACGATCAATGCATGGAAATCATGGAATGTTGGTTCTGATGATGAATACGACTTGAAGTTGAGACAGAAAATAAAATTCTTTGGCTAAAATTGCTTGAAAAGCCATGCTATTCTCTGAGAGAGAAGGAAATAACAGGCTTATTTGACTTAACCATCATCAAATAGACTATTGATTGTAGGTCATCTTCCTGGTCACCAACTCCTAAAGGCACAGATTTCTAGTTTGTCCTGTTTTTCTGTTGTATCTTGGATCTAACTACTTGATTTCCCAAGAACAAGGCAGGGAAAGAAAATCATTTCAAGAGACCCTTTTGTTTTAGATTATCTTCCCATAGCCATCACTGCATACATGACTTTATTACACCTTACCTGTCTGTTATCAGGTGATGTTGGGTGGATACAAGCATATAGAGGTCTTAATGTACAAGAGGGCAAAACTCTGTCTGATCCTGCAGAATCTTCCCTATTGGTACTGGGCTTCTGTCCATTGCGGCAGACACCACTGTCAGTCCATCTATCTCTGAGTCTTTCCAGTTTTTGTTGATCCTCTGCTTTTCCCAGCACATCTTTCTTCAGGGACTCTTCCCTCCTGATAGCACTCAAGGGGTGTGAAGCAAGGCTCTCCTCCCTTGTTCCAGGAGCTCTCTCACTGGACATCTTCCCTGACAGATTGCCTTTGTTTGTTTTGGAAGTCCATGATATGACCAATATTCGTTGTGAACACCACAATTCTAAGGCATGAATTCTTCTTGGATTCCCTCTTATAACTAAAAGTTCACATACTTACTAGTCCCATGAATCTATTGCACTCTTTATGGGAGCTGTATCATATCCGATGTTGTATTCCTAATGCAAATATGTACTCATGCAAAGCAGGTGCTTAATTAATGTTTATTGAGTGGCTGGACAAATAATGTAAAATAAATTATATAGTTAGAATATGACTGGATAATCATAATAAGTATACTTTGACTTAAATTGTACCTTTCTTGAGAATTTAATTTATATACAATAAAATGACCATTTCACAATATACAATTCAGTTCTTAGTATCTTATAGTGTTGCAAAACTATTACCAACATCATATTTTAGAATATTTTCATTATCTTAGAAATAAATCCCATCTGCATTAGCAATTATTCCCATCCCTTCCACCCTCCCCCCTGCCCCCCTAGCCCTTTGCAACCACAAATCTACTTTCTATCTCTGTGAATTTGTCTATTCTGGAACTTTCACAAAAGGAACCCTGAGTGTTGGACTGCTCACTGAAAGTCAACAGTTTGGATTCACCCATTGCTCTGAAGAAGCATAAGACAGCCTCCTCTTGTTTGCTGAGTAATACCATACCCTAAATTACTGAGGAGTAACGTCAGTTTGAAGATTAAGCTCCATTTGATTCAGGTCCTGCTCTTTTCTGTCACTTGCTATGATCTGAGAACTGGACAATGAATAAAGATGATAGAAGAATCAATGCCTTTGAGTTGTGGTGGTGTAAAAGAGAACTGACTATCTCATGGACTGCCAAAAAGACAAACAGATATGTCTTGGAGAAGCAGCCCGTTCTCCTTAGAGAAAAGATGCCACATTTTCACCTCACGTACTTTGGGCATTTTTTAATGAGGGTTCTTTAGAGAAGGACATCATGCTAGAAAAGATGGGAAGGTTCAGCAAAAGAGAAGAAGACCTTCAACCAGATGGCTTGACACAGTCACTGCTGCTTTGGGCTCAAGTATGTCACTGGCACAGGATAGGACTGGGTTCAGATCTACTGTTCTTAGGGTAGCTGTGAGGCACAATCAACTTGATGGCACCTAAAAACAACAACAACAACAATGACGTGTTAAGATTTTACAGCCTCAGAAACCCAGAAGAAGGGTGCCATGATCAACTTGGCATTTTGAGGGTTTTGAGGTTTGGGACATTTAATAGAAATAGAATCACATATGTAGTGTTTTATTTCTTGTCTTTTTCCTGTAGTATAATTCTTTAATATTTATCTGTGTTTTAGCATAAGTCAGTACTTCATTCTTTTTTATGGCTGAATAATTTTCCATTTTATGGATATACCATATTCTGTTTTTCCATTTATTGTTACTGTTGTTGTGTGCTATTAAGTCACTTGCAACTCATAGCGACCCTTAGTACAACAACTCTGAACCCTGCTCTATCTTGAGACAACCCTATCGTCTCTGATACACCTACGCCCATTATTCCAGTCACTGAGTCACTCCATCTCATTGAGGGTCTTCCTCTCTTGCACCCTCCCTCCACCCTCCCAAGCATGATGTCCCTCTCCAAGAACTAGTTCCTCCTTGCAATATGCTCAAAGTATGTAGATGAAGCTTCAGAATTATTCTCACCAAGAAGCAGCTTGATTTCACCCTCTCTGGGAACAACCTGTTTGTTCTAGCAGTCCATGAATAGTCAATACTCTTCTCCAGCACCACAGGCATCAATTCAAAAGCATGAATTCTCTTTCTATCATCCCTAGTCCAGCTTTCGATGCATAGCAAGTAATTGCGAAGACTGTGGCCTGACTCAGGCATATCTTAGTCTCCAGATTGACATCATTGCTTGTCAGTGACAGCAGAATTTCACAATGCAACTTGTCTTTTATTATTTTTTTGGCTATGAGAAGTAATGCTGCTGTGAACATTGTTGCATTAGTTTGTGTATGGACATATGTTTTTAAATCTCTTTGGTATATACATAGAAGTGGAGTTACTTAGTTTTATATTTTTCTCTCAAATACTTTGGACATGTTGCCAGGAGAGACTTCTTTGGAGAGGGACATCATGCTTGGGAATGTGGAGGGATGATGAAAGAGAAGAAGATCCTTGGCTAGGTGTTTCGACAAAGTGACTGCAGCAATGGGCTCAAGTGTGGTAGAGATGCTGAGGATGGCACAGGATGAGGTAGGGCCCAGGTTTCTTGTTCATTGGGTAGCTATGAGTCAAAATCAACTTGATGGCACCTATCAACAACAACATAGTATACTTCTATGGTTAACTTTTTGGGGAAATGTGAAATTACTTTTCAAAGTTTCTGGACCATTTGGGAATACCCCCAGCAGGGTCATGACTGTTCAAATTTCCCCACATAGTCATCAACGTTTGTTGTTGCCTGTTTTATTTTAGCTTTCCTGATGTTTGGTAGTTGGTAGGTACTGAGACCCTCTGAGTAACAGATCTGAACCTTGCCCTATCTGGCCCCATCCTCAAAACACCTGACATACTAGAGCCCATCAGTTCAGTCACCATGGAAACCCATTTCCTTGAGCGTGGTCCTCTCTTTTCCCCCGTGCTTTTCCCAGTATAATATGTTTTTCTAAGGATTGGCCCCTCCTCAGAATGCCGCCTAAGTATATGAGATGAAGTTTCACCATCCTTGCCTCTGAAGAGCACTGTGATTACACTTCTTACAGATTTACTTGCTCTTTTGCTAGTCTGTAGGATATGCAGTAGTCGATAATATCAAATAATAAAAGTGTGTATTGATCTATCAATGTGGTTTTTAAAATAAGGGAGCTCTGGAGGCTTAGTGTTAAGGAGTTAAGCTGCCAACTCCAAGGCTTTCAGTTCGAATCCACCAGCTGCTCTGCAGAGGAAAAAAACAGGGACTCCCCCTGTGATTTATAACCCTGAAAACCTACTATAGGACCAGCTGTGAGTCAGTTCCAACTTGATGATGCATAACAACAATGCAGATCCACTCCACATTTTCAAACTGGCTCAGTTGTATTTTTTTGTTGTTTTTACTGAATGCAACAAATGTTTTTCAAATGTTTTCTTTCATTATGTAGATTTTCTATACATTTTCTTGATTGTGTTCTTTGAAGTCAAAGTTTAAAATTTCCATGACGTTAAATTTATTTAACTTTATTTATTTGTGGTTGTGTTTTTGTTGTCATGTCTAAGAATCACTTCTCTAATCCAGTGCATTGATGGTTTATACCTAGGTTTCCTTTAAGAGTTTTCTCGCTTTAACTGTTACACTTAGGTCTTTTGTCTGTTTTTATTTAAATTTTTCATATAGTGTGAGATAGGGATCCAACTTCATTCTGTTGCATGTTAGGTAAACTTTTAGTGTGTAGTGACTATATCTGTAGAAGTAGAATGGTATTTCAGAATCTAAAAAAAGCATATGATCTCTCAATAATTTAGATTCCACATCGTGATAGACAGAGAAAGGGTTGAAACTATCAATGACTTCATCTTACTTGAATCCACACTCAACACCCTTTATATCAGCAGTCAGGAGATCTATTACTTTGGGCAAGTATGCTGTCAGCACCTCTTCAAAATACTACAGAGCAATGATGTCAGTTTGAGGATTAAAATGCTCCTGATTTAGGTCATGGTCTTTTCGATTACTTGCTATGCTTCTGAGAGCTGGACAATGAATAAAGATGACAGAAGAAAGATGGATACCTTTGAGTTGTGGTATTGGAGAAGAGTACTGAATATCCACAGGAAACAAACAGACATATCTTGGAGAAGACTTAACCAAATTCTCCTTGGAAGCAAGGATATTGAAGCTTAGACGATCATGGTTTGGACATGTTGCTAGGAGAGGCTATTTGTTGGAAAGGGATATCATGGAAAGTTTAGTGAAAGAGAGGAAAATTCTCAGTGAGGTGGGTTGATGTGATAAGCTGGAACAGGATACGAAAGGGTTCAGGTCGACTATTCATAGGGTTGCTATGAATTGTACTTGACTCAACAGCACTTAACAACAATTGAATTATAATTTGAACTTTGACATATTTTTGTTTTCCATTTAAAGAAGAAATTTATCAAGGAAAGTATTAATAAATTCCACAGAGGATTGTTGGTATGTTTTTATTGCTGTTTTTTTTTTAAATAACAAATCCGTAATTTTATTTGCTTTTCAATAAGTTTAAATCCTCGAGGGATACAG
>NW_006399764.1:14382238-14462507 GCF_000299155.1 Elephantulus edwardii | reverse complement strand
CAATTTTAAGAAGAGCTGTGTGCTCCCTCTGGTTCCGGAGACCTCGTTTATAGCCAGCAAAGGTGGCTTTGCACCAAAGCCTCCCAGCCATCTTTGTGGTTCAGAAGTCCTGCTTCCAAGAGGCCACAATTATTTCACTCAAAACTTCAGACGTTGGAGGAGACAACCACCTTCACCGGCTCCAAGATGGCAGAAAAAGCTGTTGGTATGTTTTTATTGCTGTTTTTGTTTTGTGCTGTCAAGTTGCTTGTGACTCATAGCAACCCTATGTACAGCAGTTCTGAACCTTACTTTATCTTGATCCGACTTCATTGTCTCTGATGCATCTATCTCCATTACCCCAGTCACTGAATCAATTCATCTCCTCGAGGGTCTTCCTCTCTTATTTTTCACTAGTTTACTCACAAAATTCGAATGCAAATTTGAACAAATTCTTTCAATTTCATTCACTCCCCCCCAACAAATTGTACAATCCAATGATTAATCCCTTCTTCCCCCTGTACATCCACATCCTTCTGCTTCCAGCCTCTCTCACCCCTCCTGGATCCTTATACTCATTCTACAGTAATAGTCTTATACAATATTTATCGTTATGGGCCTGACTTAGTTCACTCAGCATAATGCTCTCCTAGTGTCTTCCTCTCTTGAGCTGTCCCTCTACCTTTCCAAGAATGATGCCGCTCTCCAAGGACTGTTAGTGTACATGCATGTAATATATCCCTAAGAATACAGAACAAGGAAGCACTGCATGGTTCAAAATCAGGAAAGGAGTGCATCAGGGATGCAGCCTGTCTCCACATCTTTTCAATCTATATGCAGAACAGATCATTGAGGAGACTGGGCTTTAGAAGGAGGAGTGTGGCATCAGGATTGGAGGAAGACTCATCAATAACCTACATTATGCATAACCTTGCTTGCCGAAACTGAGGAGGACCTGAAGTGTTTGCTGCAGAAGGTCAAGGACTGTAGTCTTCAATATGGATTGAAGCTCAACATCAAGAAAATAGATTCTCACCAACGGGCCAATTGGTAGCACCATGATAGATGGAGAGGAGACTGAGGTTGTTAACAGTTACAGCTTGCTCATCTCCACAATCAATACTCTTGGCACCAGCAGTCAAAATCAAAAGACAAATTGCACTGGGAAAATGTGCTGTCAGGAACCTTTCCAGAGTATTGAGAAGCAACGATGTCAGTCTAGTGACTGAAGAGCACTTGATCCAGGCCTTGGTCTTTGAAATTACTTACTGTGCATCAGAGAGCTGGACAATGACTAAGGATGACAGAATAAGAATCATTGCCTTTGAAGAAGGGTCTTGAACATACCATGGACCATCAAGAAAACAAGTAGGTCTGTTTTGGAGATGATGAAATCAAGTTTCTCCTTAGAAGCTAGGATTTTGAAGCTTCATCTCACACACTTTGGGCACATGGACAGGAGGGACCAGCCCTTGGAGAAGGACATCATGCTTGGAATGGTGGAGGGATAACACAGGAGAGGAAGACCCTAGATGAGATGGATTTGATACAGTAACTGAGGAAATGGGGGTAGTTGGGTGGGAATCAGTAAGACAGGCTCAGGATAGGGCTGGCTTCAGAATTGTTGTACACAGGGTCTCTATGAGTTGCAAATGACTCGATGTCACATAACAATCACAACATACTCCGTAAGTGTACAGGCTTAGGGGTTTATCTTCCAGAACTGGGAGAAAATAAATTTCTGCTTTCTGAAACCACCCACTTGTGGCATTTCTTTTATAGTTATTGTTGTTGTTCTTGTTATGTGTTGTCAAGTCGCCTATGACTCATAGCTACCCTATGTACATAGCCCAAACCCTGATCTATCCCTTGCCAATCTTATTGTCTCAGACACATCCATCCTCATTACCTCAGTGACTGAATCAATTAATCTCATTGAGGGTCTTCCTCTCCTGCACTGTCCCTCTAACCTCCCATGCATGATGTCCCTCTCCAAGGACTGATCCTGCCTTGTAACATGTCCAAAATATGTCAGATGGTGCTACAAAATTCTTGCCTCTAAGGAGCAGCCTGGTTTCACCCTCTCCAGGACCGACTTGTTTGTTCTCCTAGCAGTCCATGGTATATTCAATGCTCTTCTCCAGCACCAAAGCTCAAAGGCATCAATTCTCCTATCATCCCTAGTCATTGTCCAGATCTCTGATGTATAGCAAGTAATTGCAAAGACCATGGCCTGGATCAGGTGCACCTTAGTCTCTAGACAGACATCATTGTTCTTCAGTACTTTGGAGAGGTCTCTGACAGCCGACTTTCCCAATGCAATTCATCTTTTAATTTCCTATCCGCTTGTACCAAGAGTGTCAACAATCTTAATCTCTTCATCATCCATCATGATGCTGCCAATTGACCCAGTGGTGAGAATCATTGCTTTCTTGATGTTGAGCTTCAATCCATATTGGAGGCTGCAGTCCTTGACCTTCTGCAGCAAGTGTTTCAGGTCCTCTTCCATTTTAGCAAGCAGGGTTGTGCTATCTGCATAACACGGATTATTGATGATTCTACCTCCAATGTGTTATAGTAGCATCCAGTAATTAAGGTCGACTACTCTTGGCACTATTATTTGTGATGTATTCTCTTGTTCTTATTTATCTATCTATCTATCTATCTATCTATCTATCTATCTATCTATCTATCTATCTTTTATTGCCTACCTTCGTGAACAAAACTGTAAATTCCCAGAGGCCAAAGATTGCTTTGATGGTTACTGAATTTCAGGATTTAAAACAAAGTTCTGTCACCCAAGCAGAGACTTAAATACCAACTGTTGAATTAAGCACTTAGAGAAATATCTGGTAAAGGAGGATTTTAACTTTGTTTTTTCCCAATAAAATCACAATATCTTAAAAAAAAACCCACAATACCTGTTTACAGCAAGAACTGAAAAAGAAATATACTTTAGTAAGAAATATTCATCCTATCAAATTGCATGATGTTTTTAGCAAAATGTAATGGTATTAAAATGATAGGCTGATGCCTTTCTGCTGAAACGAGGTTATGGAAGTTGAACTCCAAGACAAAATAGTGCTCTCATGATGTCCTTTTTATTTTATTTTGGCAATGAAGAGGTGATTTCAGACGTTTAAATGCTAATTTTGAAATTCTGACCCTGATTAAGAAAGACATGAAAATAGAGTTGGAATGAGAGTGTGACCCAGGTCAGATACAAACAATCTTACTAATTAAAAGCAAACAGAAAAAGAAGACTTCCGGAGTCTATGTGACATAGAAAATGGACTTGGATAAAACTCATATCCCATGTTATGTATCTAGATGGATCACAAGTTCGAAATTTCAGCACAGTATAAAGATGCTACAATGAAGTTTGATATTGAAAGATTCTCCCCAGTACTAAGGTCTTATGGATTGCATTTTATTCCTTCAAAATATGTCCTATAAATCCTGACCCCTACGTCTGTGGTCCACCACTCATTTGCCAAAGATTTCCTTTTGCTTGATTGTGTTGGGCACATCTGCCACCAAGTATTTTTTTTTCCTTCAAGAGATACTGTAGCCTAGTCGTAAGAAGCTGCACTGTGATCCTAAAGGTATGAGGTTTAAATCCACTGGCTGTTCTATGGGAAAATGGGAAATCTCCTTCTGTACGATTTATTGCCTCTGAAAATCCATTGTAGGGTCAGCATTGGGTCATTTCCAACTCAACAACGGTTGATCAAGGATGTCACTTTCAAGACTAAGGTGCAACTGATCCAAGCCATAGTATCTTCAATGGCTTCATATACATGTGAAAGTTGGGCAACAAATAAAGAGCAAAGAAGAACCATTGTTGTTGGGTACTGCCGTATGGTAATCAACTTACAGCTCACCCTCCAGTGGGTGTTCAGATTCAGTAAATCACACGAGAGGAGACTACCAATTTTTTTTCCTCCAGAGTAGCTGGTGGATTTGAACTGTGGGCCTGTGGGTTGGCAGTGCAATTCCTTATTACTCAGCTACCAGAGACATAAAAATTGATGGATTTGAATTGTGGTGTTAGCAAAGAATATTGAATAGACCCATATACTGCCAGAAGAATGAACAAATCTGTCTTAGAAGACTTAGTTAGAAGCAGGGTGTTTCTTATAAGAAAAAATGGGAAGACTTTTTCTCATCTGTTTTGGCCAACTTATCAAGAGGAACCAGTCCTTGTAGAACGTTAGCACATTTAGAAAAGTAGACAGTTGGTGAAGGAGAGAAAGATTCTCAATGAGCTGTATTGATATGGTGACTGAGGAATTATTACACACAGAAGAGATTGTGAAAATGGCACAGGCTCAAGTGGAGATTTATTCTGCTGTCCACAAGGTTACTTTGAGTCTGAGCCAACTTGAGGACATTGCATTGGGCAAGTCTATTGTCAGGAACCTCTCCAAATTACTGAGGAGGAATGATTCCGTTTGAAGACCTAGGTGCACTTGATTCAGGCCAGTGTCTTTTCCCTAACTTGCTATGTATCTGACTGAAAGCTGGACATTGAGGAACAGTGACAGAAGAAAAACTGATACTTTTAAGCTGTTGTGTTGCTTATTTAAGGAATGAGTTGTCTTTGTTATTCTAATGAGACAGGGTAAGTGTAGGGAGACATAAAAGAGATGAAACAAACTAGGAAGTTACATGAAGACCATCCTGGAGACAAACTCCTTGCTCCATAACTGACAGAACAAGCCTTTCCTTAGAACAAGCATTTCAACTCATTCTTCTAGTCTCCTATGCACTGAGAAAATAAATTTATGTTTGTTAAAATCACCCACTTGTGATATCTCTGTTAAATTAACACTAGATAACTATGACAAAAGGGAACTTAAGTTACCAGGTTTTAAGTTCAAATTTAGAGACTTAAAATGTCTAGATTTATAAGGGAAGGATTAGTGGGTTTGAACCACCAAACTTCTGGTTAACATCTGTATGCTGTAGTCACCACACTACCAGAGTTCCTCATATTTCTTCCTTCTCACAATGAAGCTTACATTTAAAAATAATAAATAGATTTTACCAAGTCAATAAAGAATTAACTCGCCTGCAATATAAAATATGGCATATTGATTATGAAGAAAACCAATATAGTAAGAAGGTAATATAATATGAAGTATAAAAAGATATAATATAATTAATATGAAAAGATATGGTTTTTCCTACATGATAGATTTCTATCCTTTCAAAGCCATCATATAAGCTCCAATAATGCACTTATTTCCTTTTCTTTGAAAGACCATCTCCTTTCTAATTTGAGAAATGTGTTAACAGCAGAAGTATCACTTAATTTATGAAAGAAATGCTTATTCTGACTTAGGTTGATTTAATAAAGCAAATCAAGTTTAACTTCTAAGTTATTCTCAAAAGACAATAAAGCAACATCAATGCAACAATTTCTTTAACATTAAGTTAATATGAAAACATGTACTATTTACCAAAAAGGACCTTTTTTGAATTCTAGTCAGAGTTGGAAGTATGCTGTGAGTTAAAAAATCTGATCTGATAAAATGACACATGAATATTTTAGCAGGAATTTGGGTCCTAATTCCTTGGAGGTACTATAAATCTGCTTGTAATACAATTCTTGTCTCATTTGAAAACTTCAGGGAGCCAACTATTTGGGTATTAAAAAGTCCTGCCCAAATTATTGTTAATGTTAATCCTGGTGGGATTACTTAATACTACAATTTTTATCCCTTCTGTAATGTTAGAGCTGTATGACTGTTCTATTGCATGTCTCCACTCTGAATGGATTCTGGCTCTTTCATTTTTGCATGTGGGTAGAAATAATCATCTGTTTCTCATGAAAGGTTTAAGTCTTGTTAAACGAACAATACAAAATAATAATGTAGCACTAATTATGTAGTGTAATTATATAACATAATGCATTATTAATTAGATAATTGTGCTATTGTTAGATGTCATCTAGCCAACAGCAGCTCTATATTGTGAACAAAGCTACCCTACGAACAACAGATCTGAACCTTGTCCTATCTATCCCGTCTTCACCATTGTTTTAGTCACTGTATCAGTCCATCTTGTTGAAGGTCTTTCTCTCTTTTGTTGACCCTCCACCTTTCCCAGCATAAAATACTTTTTATTATTGTTATTATTAATTTCAAGGAAAATTTTCAGAGACTTTGGACTTCCATGCATTCACTGTTGCACTTTTCTCCCTGCCCGCTCCTCCCCCCCACCCCCGAGTTCACTCTTATCTTTGAAAAGTAGAAGAAAAATTCTTTCATTGTTATACAATCCTCCCCACCCCCAAGTCCACCCCACTATACAGTATTCATTCTGGACTTTTGTCATGACAATAATACCTAATCATATAACCCTTTTAAACAGTTCTCTTTCTCATCTGTTTCAATGCAGTATACATTATTTTTCCCATCTTTCTCAGTCTCCCCCAACCCTGATGCCAGTCCTGTTTTATAACAGCGGAACTATGCAGTATTTGTCCTTTTTTGACTGGAATACTTCACTTATCATAATATTCTCCAGAGTCACCCATTTTGTATAATATTTCATGAGTTCTTTGTTTTTCAAAGCAGTGTAATATTTCATTGTGTGAATATACCACAGCTTCTCTAACCATTTGTTTGTTGATGGGCACTTAGGTTGTTTCCAACTCCTTGCTCTTGTGAACAAAGCCGAGATAAACATGGGTGTGCATATATATATATATAACTGCTTGGGTGGCAGTTATGGTTTCTTCAGGGTATATTCTCAGTAGTGGAATTGCTGGGTCAAATGGTATTTCTATTTGCAACTTTTTGAGAAAGTACCCTACAGTCTTCCATAGTAGTTGCACCACATAATATCCTTTTCTAAGGACTAATTGCTCCTGAGAACATACCCAAAGTCTGTAAGACAAAGTTTCACCATCCTTGCCTCTAAGGAGCATCTGAGCTACATTTCCTTCAAGACATATTCTTTTGGCATTCTATGGGATGTTCAGTATTCTTCTCCAACATCATAATTCAAAGACATCAATTCTTCTGTTTTCTTATTCATTGTCCATCTTTCAAATATGTAAGAAGTAAGTGGAAACACTACCAGCAGTCAGGAAAGAAAAAGATTAATTGCACTGGGAAAATCTGCTATCAGAGACCTCTCCAGTGTACTGAGAAGCAAAGATGTTAGCCATGGTCTTCACAATTACTTGCTATGCATCAGAGAACTGGACAATAACTAAGGATTACAGAAGAAGAATCAATGCTTTCTAGTTATGATGCTGCAGAAGAGTCTTATACATACCATGGACCATCAAGAAAACAAATAGTTCTGTCTTGGAAAGGGTGAAACCAACTTTCTTCTTGGAGGCTAGGATTTTGAAACTCCATCTCACATACTTTGGGCAGATGGCCGGAAGAGACCAGTCCTTGGAGAAGGGCATCATGCTTGGAAGGTGGAGGGACAGCACAGGAGAGGAAGAACCCGAATGAGATAGATTGATGCAATAACTGGGGCAAAAAGGGTAGGTGTTTCAGAGTCAGTTAAGACTGGCCCAGGACAGGGCAGGCTTCAGAGCTGTTGCACATAGGGTCAGTAGAGTCACAGGTAACTTGACGGCACATAAAAACAACATAGCTTGCATGTGTTATGCAGATTGCACAACCTTGCTTGCTCAAACTGAAGAGGACATGAGGCATTTGCTGCAGAAGGTCAAGGACTGTAGTCTGCAATATGGATTGAAGCTCAGTATCAGGAAAAAAAAAAAAGATTCACACCACTGGTCCATTTAGCAGCTTCATAGTAGATGGAGAAGAGATTGAAATTGTTGATAACTTCAGCTTACTTGATTCCACAATCTTGGCACCAGGATTCAGGCAATCAAAAGATGAATTGCATTGGAAAATTCTGCTCTCAGGGACCTCCCTAGAGTACTGAAGAGCAATTATATCATTCTGGAGACTAAGGTGCACCTGATCCAGGCCATGTTCTTCACAACTGCTTGCTATGCATCCTAGATCTGGACAATGACTAAGAATTATTGAAGAAGAATTGATGCTTTTGAGTTGTGATGCTGGAGAAGAGTGTTGAACATACCGTCAATTGCCAGCAGAACAAACAGGTCTGTTCCAGAGAGGGTGGAAGCAAGCTGCTCTGTTGAGGCAAGGATTTTGAGGTTCCACCTCACATCCTTTGGGCACATGGCTAGGAGGAACCAGTCACTGGAGAGGGACATCATTCTTGGAAGGGTTGAGGGACAGTGACAGGGAGGAAGATCCAGGATGAGATGGATTGACTCTATGACTGGAGAAATGGGATTAGGTCTGTCAGAGACAAATGAGATTGACTCAGGATAGGGCAGGTTTCAGAGCTAATGTACATAGGGTTGCTATGAGTTGCAGATGACTCAGTGGCAGGTAACAATAACAACATACCTTGGATCAGGCACACTTTAGTCTTTAAATTGACATCATTGCTCTTTAACACTTCAGAGAAGTCCTTGACAGCAGATTTTCTCAATGTAACAGATTTATTTCTTTTTTGGGGTGCTGTTACCATGGATGTTGTTTGTGGATCCAAGTAAAATGAATACCTGACAATTTCAATCTTTGCTCCACTCTTTACTGTGCTGGCTATTAGTCCAGTGGCAAGGACTTTGTTTTCTTGATGTTGAGAAGTTATTCACATTGAAAGTTATAGTCTTTGATCTTCTGCAGCAAATGCCTCAAGCCCTCTTCACCTCAGCAAGCAAGGTTATGTCATCTTCACAAGGCAGGCTGTTGATTTTCATGATGCCACATTTTTCTTCTTGAATTATTTGTTGAGCATTCAGATTGAATAGATATGGGGAAAGGATACAACCAGGATACCTTTCCTGATTTTAAACTGTTTAATTTGCCCTTATGCGATTCCGCAGCTTCTTGTTTATAGGTTTCTCATGAACATAATTAAGTGTTCTCAGATTCCCATTTTTCTTAATATTACCCATAATTAGTTATGATCCACACAAGTACTTTTGGATAGTCAAAATGCAAATAAACCTCTTTCTGACTGAGAAGCACCATTCCCTGGACTAGTGTAGGCACTATTTTAGCCAGGCCAACAAGTACAGGTCTCTGTAGGGCCAGGAGACACTCTGACCCCAGCTGGATGCACTATATCTGGACACACCCTCAATACACTTTGTCCATAGCATGCATGTTTGGTCTATGATACTTCTATGCTTGCTCATTTTATGATTTCATCTTATGAGTCTAGAAGTTTTTGTGTCAGTTTTTGGATGGATGAATTGTGTGTTGATGCTTATATTATAGTTTGTATATGTACACATTGCTTTTCTATAGATGACTCTTACGAGTATAGCACTTGTCTGTCCATTTGCTGTACTGATGTTATTTGCAGGCTGCAGTGGTTCTGGAAGCTAAGCCACAAGTATTTCAAATACCAGCAGAGTCGTTTACGGTGAACAGGTTTCAGCAGAGCTTCCAGCTAAGGCAGAATAAAAATCATAATTAGCTATTCACTTCTGAAATAATAGGCCCTTGAAACACCCAGTAATAGCAGAGAAGCATTGTTAGATATAGTACTCAAGGCAGAGTCTCTCAGAGTGAAAGACACTAAAAAAATGAGTAGAAACAACTGCAAACATTCATTTTAAATTGGTACGTGAAATGTACTATGTAAGACTCTATGAAAACTGGAATTGTCAATTAAATAGCACACACAAAGGTTGACATCCTAGGCTTTAGTGATCTGAGATGGACTGGTACTTGGCTATTGGAATAAAATAATTGCTAGATTATGCCGGGATTGAAAATTGAGAAAGAATGGTATTGATTTATTGTCAAAAAGGACATTTCAAGATCTATCTTGCAGTGCAGTGATCTGAGTGAGGGGATACTATGCATATGCATACAAGAAAGACTTGTTAGGTAGGATAAGTGACACTGCAAACTCAAAGGCATATGGTTCGAATCCCGCTGCTCTGTGGGAGCAGGGTGTGATTTACTGCGTCTGAAAACCCTCTGGAGGCTCAGCTATGAGTCGCTTCCAACTGAGTGGCAAACAACAACACTAACAACAACCATGAAAGCCAAAGATGAAGAGGTTGAAGATTTCAGTCAACTTTTGCAGTATGAAATAGATCAAATATGCAACCAAGGTGCACTAATAATAATTGCTGACTGGAAGGCAAAAGTTAGAAAAACAGAAGGACTGGTAGTTGGAAAATGACTTGGTGACAGAAATGAGGCTGGAGAGCTAGTTATTGCATTTTGTACTGTCAATGATTTATTTATTATAAATACATTTTTAAAAAGTATTTCAGTGGTGATTGTGTACTTTGACCTCACTTGATGGACTTCCCAGGAAACAGATTGGCCATGTCTGTGGAGAGAGTCAGAAGCTCAGCATAAGTAGCCCAAATAAGGCCAGGGGCTGACTATTGAATAGATCATAAATTACTCAAGTCCAAGTTCAAAGTGAGGTGGAAGAAAACTCAAACAAGTCCACGAGAACCAAAATTCAACCTTGAGTCTTACCTACCTGAACTTAAAAGAACAGATTTCAAGAATAGGCTTGATGTTTTGAACCTCAAGGTTATACTCCATGAAGAAAGCAAAAGGTCATTACAAGAACAGGGAGAAAGAAAAGATCAAAATGGTTGTAGAATAGATGTACTAGAACACAGAGAGGCCAAAACAAAGGTTAGAACTGCTGAATTAAAAGAGATAAACAGAATATTTCAAAGAAGAGCTCAAGAAGATAAGGCAAAGTATTTAAAAAATGTGCAAAGTTATGGAGTTAGAAAATGAAAAAGGAAGACATTTGGCAATTCTCAAGTGGGAAGAACTTAAAGGCAAATCTATACGTCAAGCTGCAATACTGAAGGATTCTATGGGCAAAATCTTGAAGGATGCAAAAAGAAAAAAAATGATACACGAATATACAGGGAGTCACTCTACCAAAAAGAATTGGTTGATGCTAAAACATTTCAGGAAGTAGCATATGATCAATAACCAATATTAATGAAAGAAGAAGTTCAAGCTTTACTTATTTTTTGGCAAAAAATAAGGCCCCAGACACTAATGGAATATCAATTGACCTGTTTCAACAAACATGCTGCCCTGTATGTGCTCATTAGTCTATACCAGGAAATCTGGAAGATTGCTACTTGGCCAACTGACGCTTTCTATTTCCATTATTATTAATATCACATGCAAGTAACATCTCGCCGAGGATTATTAAAAACGGCTTCTGGACACTGCTCCCCCCACCCCCCCGCAAGGGCCAGCTGTGATGGCACATAGCCACAAATCTTATTTACCTAAACAGGGCAATACTTGCATAAAACAGTTCATGTTAATCAGAAACAAATTTAGTTACACAAAATCAAAAGCTATTATAACAAACTGGTTAAAGAAATAAGAATTTCTAAAGTCACACCCATACGACACAACAGAGATTATTCTGTTTAGAGCGCTGTCAGTCTGGGAAGACATCAACTGCTATTGCATAATCCACAGACATGGTCCACAAAGACAAAGTTTCTACCTAAATTTGGTGAGTAGCAGCTAAGATTTTAAAAGCTGGAAAGCAATCATCTAAGGTTCTACTATTGATCTGTCCTTTACAGAGAAGAGTAAAGAAAAACAAAAATGCAAAGAAACAAGTAATCTGAAGGCCTGATGCACCACATAAAACTCCAAAGCTGGAAACCAGAAGAATTACATGATAGGTAATGCCTGCTCCCACCGCTGGCCACTCTAAAAGAGATCACATTTGAAAAGAGGGAGAGGGAAATGTGGACTAAAATGAAAGAAAGAAAAAAAAAAATACCAAAACAATCCCAGAAGATAAAATATAAAAATGGCCCGACTTACTGATGTAACAGAGACTGGTAGAACTCCTAAGACTATAGTCATTAGTCACTCTTTGAATTCTGGACAAAACATCCCTTTGCCTCAAACAGGGAGCTCTGGTGGCCTAGTGGTTGTGCTGTCAACACTAGGGCATGCAGTTCGAATGCATCTGTTCTGCTGGAGAAGGTTGAACAATCTCCTCAAAACTCACTGGAGGGTCAGCTGTGGGTTGGTTCCACTCAGTGGCGTACACCAACAACATGCTCAGACAGAGAGCTCTAGGGGCCTGGCGGTAAAGATTTGCGCTGCCAACCCAAAGCCTGGTAGTTGGAATCTTACCAGCTGCTTTGCAGAAGAAAGATGGGCCGCCTCTTCTGAAATTTACAGCCTCTGAAAACCCACTGGAGAACTGGCTGTAACAAATGCCTCAAACAATAGGGAGGCACTTAGCCCGTAGAATACTCAACCGTGTAAGATCTAAAGGCCAGCACCTGTTCAGGGAATAGAGCTAAGAAGGCAGGAAGTGGTAATTCAGAGGCTTCATGGACATGACAATCACAGGTGGGAAAAGGGAAGATGCAGCTGTAAGGTGGGGATTGCAATCAATTTAATAAAATTATGTACATGAATAATTTAACGGAAACTGATTTGCTTTGTAAACTTTCTCTCAAATTACAATTTAAAAAGTTAAAAAAATGGAACGCAGTCAGTGATACAGACGTCTTAGAACTGAAGGACTGGCATGAGATGTTCACAAATGGACCATCAGAGGCCACCAGTAATTTCTCTCCCCTCACCTTCCTCATGTCCCCACACTTTGTGAGTAAATAAAGGACTAGTCTCCAACCTACTAATATTTGCAATAAAGTATGTTCTGTGCCTCTTATTTAAGTCATAAGTTTTCTCTGTACATTAATAATTACATTAAAATACATTCAGATGATCAGATACAATAAAGACAGTGATGCAAAGAACAGTCAAAGATCTTCCCGGTGTCAGCCAGTCCTGCACTACCTTCCTAACTTATATTATGTTTGAGCCTGTTGTGGGGACTGCTTCAATCCACACTGTTGAGAGTGTCCTTTATTTTATTTACCATTTACCAAACAAAGATATAGATAGATAGATAGATAGATAGATAGATAGATAGATAGATAGATAGATAGATAGATAGATGATAGATAGCTAGCTAGATAGATAGATTTTTTTTTTCTGGCGATTGGGCTTTCCAAGTAAAAGTTTCTCCACCCTCACTTCCTGGGGAACATTCTGGCTGTATTTCTTCTAACACCAATTTGTTTGGGTTCTCCTGTTGTCTTTGGTATATTTAATATTAGTTGTCTATATTGTAGCTTGAGTCCACTTCTGAGTTCTGCTTTCTTTTTCATTGTTCATATTTTGTATACATATGAACTCATTGAAAAAATTAGTTTCACCAGTTTTACCTAAGTAATCAAAGTGATGTCTTTGCCTTTCTAAACTATAAAGAGATTTTTTTTTTGAAATTTTCATTTTGTTATATATATGGTTGCCATGAGTCAGATCCAAGTAAATGCAAGTAACAACTGAAAAAAGTCCAGGTAGCTGGACCCACCCATTTTTGGCAGTGAGTTTTGGGTCAAAGACACCCTTCCTTTTTGCTCAGTCTACCATGATGTGCTCTACTGAATTTCAGATTTAAAAGGAAAAAAAATGTCTATATTATCCAAATAGACTCTGAACAAGTACCGTGCACTTGTGTTGATCCCTTCTGGGAGGAAAACCCCCCGACTCTTATTTATGTTTTGTTTTAATAAAAGGATTTCTTATGAATTTGTTCTTCCCTTATACAAAATGAAGAACAAAGTTAAACTTTGCACAGCTGAGCAACATAGCAGGTAATTTTGGTACTGGGTGTGCCTGTAGATCCAGACTCTCACTTGTATACCTGGTGACTCTTCTACTTTTTCTTCTGAGCCCCCACATCTCACCCAGTAATTCCTCTTTGATCACTCCTGGCTATCGTATACTTTATAGATGCTTCATTGAAAAGTACCAAGTCTTAACTACATAACCTTACCCTCAATGAGTCCCATTATCTCTTCCTCATTCTTTGTGGTCATTTATTCATTCAGTGAATTAGTTTTTGGTGAATATTAGGTATTATGTTCACCCTCAGGGATCCAGAGGCATGTGAATACTCACCTTCCAGCCCTTTAGGAGCTCACACTTTATAGTTCACACTCTATAAAAGGAGTCCACAGATAAAGAAGTGAGGTAAAGGATTGAGGGTATAATGAGAGAGGCTTGTGCATGCATTACAGGGGTGGGGGAGATATTTTGGAAGAAGTTTATAGTTATTGTTGTTGTTATGTGCTGTCGAGTTGCTTGTGACTCATAGCAAATTTATGTACAGCAGCCCTAAGCCCTGCTCTATTCTGGGCCAATTTTATTTTCTCTGACACACCTACCCCCATCACCCCAGCCAGTGAATCAATTAATCTCATTTAGGGTCTACCTCTCTTGCGCACTCCCTCCACCCTCCCAAGCATGATGTCATTCTCCCAGGACCAGTCCTGCCTTGCAACATGTCCAAAATATTTCAGTTGAAGCTTCAAAACCTTTGTTTGCCTCCAAGGAGCATCCTGGTCTCATCTTCTCTAGGATGAACATGTTTGTTCTCCTAGCAGTCCATGGTATATGCAATAGTCTTCTCCAGCACCACAGCTCAAAGGCATCAAGTCTCCTTCTATCAGCCCTAGTAATTGTCTAGCTTTCTGGTGCATAGCAAGTAATTGCAAAATCTATGGCCTGGATCAGGTGCACCTTAGCCTCCAGAATGACATCATGGCTCTTCAGCCAATAGACTTTACCAATGCAATCCATCTTTTAATTTCCTGACTTCTGGTACCGAGAGTGTTGATTGTGGAGCCAAGTAAACTAAAGCTGTTAACAATCTCAATCTCTTCACCATCTATCATGATGTTGCCAATCGGCCCAGTGGTGAGAATCTTTTGTTTTCTTGATGTTGAGCTTCAATCCATATTGAAGGCCGTAGTCCTTGACTTTCTGCAGTAAGCACTTCAGGTCCTCTTTAGTTTCAGCAAGCAGGGTTGTGTCATCTGCTTAACACAGATTGTTGAGAGTCTTCCTTCAATCTTGATGCCACATTTCTCCCATAGAGTCCAGCCTCCCAGATAATCTGTTCTGCATATAGGTTGAAAGATATGGAAATATGACACATTCTTGATGCATACCCTTCCCAATTTTAAACCATGCAATGTTTCCTTGCTCTGTTCTGACAACTCCCTCCTGGTCCAACTATAGGTTTCACATAATCATAGTCAAGTTTTCTGGTATTCCCATTCTTCTCATAGTCAGCCACTGTTTGTTGTGACCCACATAGTCAAATGCCTTTGCATAGTCAATGAAACACAGATAGACATTCCTCTGGTACTCCCTTATTCAGCCAAGATCCATCTAACATTAGCTATAGTATTGAAGGAATAAAAAGATTTGGAAAAAGTTTTAAGTGTAAGAGTATTCACCAGCAAGAACTTATTTATCAGAGAGGAAAATTTAAAATTATTGGAAATAACCATCCTCGAATAAGAAGTAGGTTAAATATTTATGGTACTGAGAGTGAAATATTAGGTTAAAATACACAATTCCTAAGCAACTTTTAGCCTCTGCAGAGTTGAGATGGCATCTTATCCCACCGACACTACCTGGCTCTCCTCTAGGCTCATAGCATAGCTTCAGAAGACTTGCTTCAGAAGACTTTCATGGGAAGGCTTTCTAGCAGGGTAGAATCTATCAAGGGGCTCTTCATAATTCCTGCCCAGGGTGTCTTGAGTAGCAATCTTTATTTATATAGATAAATAGATGTAGATTCATTCATTCTCTCTCATTCATTCTCTCTCTCTCTCTCACACACACACCCCTATCTGCATTTACAGATATCTATCTATATATCTGGATATACTTCATGGTAACTAAGACGTTCTATTTTATTTCCCAGAAAAAACCAGAAATCACTTGGAAAAAAGATAGTTCCTCAGTTTTGTGGTTGGAACTGACTTTAGAATTACTCCAGAGGCTGACAATAAAAACACAGCAAAGAGAGAGGGTCTTATTAGGATCCACTCTTCAGAGGATTATTATGACTGTTCTCTTATTTGGCTTCATCAGTTTTGGATTTAGTAGAAACTCTTTTCAGCTTCTGGCAATAGCAAGAATGGTAGTACTGTGTTTCACAATAATTGTCAGGTTTTGATATTTTTCTTTTCTTATATATCATATATTTTCAAGGGAAAGGTGAAGAACCTTTCCCTGGAATCCATGCCATCAGCATTTAAAACTCACTGTTTTGTTTGGCCTGTGTACCTGTTAAATGTTTCCTTGAGACTGGACGTTCATTCTTCAATTTGTCCTTGTTTGCACCACTTTTCTATACTCTTATAAATGAATTTTTATCTTCTTTTTGCATTTAAAATATTTTATGTAGGTTTATGTACAAAATTAGTATTCATGGTCTTTCATTCATATACATCGTGTTTCACATTCATTCACATTATTTTTCATAAAATCATTCCCATACATTTTATAAAACAAATCACCATTTATATATGCCCACTATCACCCCACCTTTTCAGGTCCCCACTAGATCTTGTCTGGTCATTGAAGCCATCACCTTTGCCACTTCTGCTTTATATAAATATTTCTATAAATACAGACAAATGGAAAGAACAGTTACCTGGACATGTATTATTCTTGTGTTGTTGATTGCCATCAACTTGATGCTGAATCAAAGTGACCCTGTGTGTTACATATAGAAATGCATATGATTTTTTTTGCCTGTAATTTTAGTGGAAACCCATTTCTTGAACTTTCCTTCCAGTACCATTGTTACTGCTGTTGTTAGGTGCCTTCTACCCCTGCCATGCACAAGCCTACTGTTGCCATCCCTGTGTAAATTCATCGTCTTGAGGTTTGGTCTTCTTCTCCTTCACTGGCCCTCTCTCTTTCATCATATGATGTTTTTTTCCAAGGACGACTGCTTCTTGACAACATTTTTACCATTTTTGCTTCTAACGAGCATCTTGGTTTCACTTTCTCTAAGACAGACTTGTTTGTTCTTTTGGTAGTCTGTGGGATATTCAATCCTCTTCAAAAACATCACAATTCAAATAAATTGATTCTTCTTTGAACTTCCTTGTTCGTTGTCTAACTTTCAGATACATATGATGCAACTGAAAAATCATGGCTTTGACTAGGAGCACCTTCATCTTTAAATGGACATCTTTGCTCTTTAACATTTTAAAGAGATTCTTGACAGTAGATTTTCTCAGTGCAATATGTCTTTTGATTTCTAGATTGCTGCCATCATAGTTATTGATTGTGCATACCATTAAAGTGAAATAACACACAACTTCTATTTTTTTTTTATCTATCATGATGTTACTTATTGGTCCATTGGTCCCTTTGTTTTCTTGATGTTAAGGTATGGTTATACAGAAGAGCGTAGTCTTTGATCTCCTTTAGTAAGTACTTTAAGTCTTCTTTGCCTTCTGCAAGCAAGGTTTTATCATTTGTATACTCCAAGTTGTTGATGAGTTTTCCTCTAATCCTGATACCACATTATTCATCATGTAGTCAATTTCTCAAATTATTTGCTCATCATACGTATTGAATACATATGGGGAAAACAACCCTGACACACATCTCTCATGATTTTAAATGATGAGCTGTTTAATTTTAAATGACTAATTCTTAGTTCATAGATAGGTTTTGCATGAGCACAATTAAGTGTTCTGGAAATCCCATTCTTCTGGGTCGGTTCAAATCACCAACCTTTATGGTAGCAATCAAATGCAGAACTTTTGCAGAAGAACACTGAATATCCCATGGATTGCCAAAAGAACAAACAGATATGTCTTGGCAGAAGTGCAGCCAGAGCTTTCCTTGGAGGCAAAGATGGTGAAACTCCATCTCACATCCTTTGGGGATTTTGCTAAGAAAAGCTCTTTGTTGGAAAGACACATCACACTCAGAAAAGTTAAGGATCAGTGAAAGAGAAGACCCTCAATGAGATGCATGGACAGAGTGCCTGCTGAAATGGGTTAAAAGTGTGTCAGAGACAATGAGGAGAGCACAGGGTAGGGGAGGGTCCAGATCTATTGTTCAATGTATTGTAATGAATCTCGTACTTGACAGAACCTAACAACCACAGCAACAGGGACCTGGCTATATGTATATTATCCTATTAGCAAACATTTCAAACATTAGCAGCTTAGAAATGAATAGGAATTGACTATAAAATTCATACAGAAGACTCTTAATGAATGCCAGCATTTTCCATTCATAAATAGGTATAGGGAAACTTCTCTTACCTGTGAACCCAGCCCTAGGTTCTTTCTTGAATGGACGAAAGGAAAATGAGACCTTACAGAGCTGATGCATGAAAAAGGCTAGAAAACGCAGGCTGTCGGCAATGACATGTAATAGGAATCTTGCCAAGTAATAAAATATTTGCCTTTTAAGCTAGGCACTGGGCCCACATCAGCTAGCTGATTCCTTCATGGGTCAGGTCCTCTTCATTCTCTTTCTAACTCTCCATCTTGCTAGTCAACTCTGAGGTTTTCCAAAAATTTAGAAACTGGAATGTAATCCCAGAGAGTGAGGGATTTCTTCTGGGCAGATAACTTGGTCTTGGATAAAGACTTCAAATTCCACGCCCTCTCCCTGGAAAGTCCACTTCAGATTCCTTTCTGACAGCCCAGGGGAAAGCAGATGATGTCAGAGCAGACCTATGATTTCCTTCCGGTCATTCAATGGAATCCAAAACCGTGAACCCCACTTGTCACATTTGGGAGAATTCAGATGAGGCTAAAATATTTGTGATGGTATAGAAAAAAGATATGGTCTATGTTGAAGAGGCAATGCTATTTTGTTTTAAATAAATGAAAACATGGAAGGAGCTTCTTGATCTTGCTTAAAAATAGAAAGATTCAGATATGTTTGTTGCTGTTGCTAGGTGACCTTGCAGTGGTCTTCACCACACAGTGACAGTGTCATGAAACCCTCCGGACTCCTGTGCCTTTCTCACAAGCTCTGTGCTTACGCCCTTTGCCCCAGTCACTGTGTCAGTTCACCTCATTGAGTATGAGGTAAGACACGGGAATGAGTACTTTAAATAAGCATCCGATTCCCATTCCAGGTGGTTCTGATGCAGATGGTCAGGCCACACCTTGAGGAAGACTGCTGAAAGTCATTTATTCACTCCTGAAATGCATCTGCAGACTTTCCACTGTGAGCTCTCAATTACTCTTGATTACACGGAACTGTAAGACCCCAAATCACCCAGTTGCTGGCCAGTTGATTCAAACTAATGGAGACCCCAAGTGTTTCAGAGGAGAGCAATGAACCACAGCGTCCCCAGTGACTGAGCTTTCAGATGGAGAATCCCCAGAACTTTGTTCAAAGGCACCTTCGAGTGAACTTGAACTTCCAACCTTTCAGTTGCAACTTAAACCCACTGCTACTCAACTGATTACTCATAAAGACCCTAGAGGGGAGTAAAACAGTCTCTGCAGGGTTTCCAAGGCGGTAGAGCTTCATGAAATCAGACTTCTCTTCCTCCACAGAGTGGTTGGTGGGACGTTTGAGTTGGCAGGCAAGCTCTTAACCACTGTGCCACCAGGGGCCTGGTTGAGTGATTAAGAGTAATAGAAAATTTCCTGTAATTTGGAACTGTTGTGTTGGTTACTGATGCGAGCATTTCCCCACATCTCTGCCTCACTAGTACCAGGAAGAGAAACAAATGTCATTGATCACCCATCAACTTGTTCATAAAGTGAATTTCAGCTTTGAGATCCAACAGAAGCTATTTTCAGGTGTGAGAGTTTCAAGGGCATTAGAAGCTTGGGAAAATCAGCTCCTTGAAATGTGACTTAAATAATCCTTAATAAAATATCACAAGAAAATCTTTGAAAATGTGGCTTCTTTGCTACCTCTTCTGGAATTTGAGGGATAAACAGGATGATGAAAAGTCACGTAACAGAAATGTAAATATGCATTTGTCCTCTAGCTCAAAGAACTTCAAGTTCAGTTGTTTATATATCCAGGGTACTTTGTGTCTCTTTATGCTAAGTGACACTGCTTTCTAAATGCAAATCTATTTAAAAGAGTAAGCACTTATTTTTAAAAAATATTTTAACATATACAGTGACATTTTACAATTTTGATCATTAAATATTTGATATACTTATCAGGATTAATAAGGGCTGAAATTTTAAAATCTATGATGATAATTTGCTGTGGTTATATTTAAAAGACATTTCTTTAGTGATTTTTCTTAGTTTGAATGCTGTGCTTGATGTTCTGAGGACAAAGTTCAATGGATTTCTGTTAAAATATATGTGGGAATATGTAAGAAAGGTTATGTGCTCCCTAAATGAGCGAATTCCTGAAATAATTCACAACTTTTGTAAAGTATCCTTGTGAGCCTCAGACCTTGTTTTTTTCAAGTTAAGTCTAGAACTCACTTAAAATGATGGTTATTATGGTTAAGGAGCTTTGCAATCCCTGATAATACTGTTTAGAATATTGAAAAGCTTCCAAATCAACTTCTATCAGTGGCTAAAGTAATAAGCCATGTTTGCACAACTAATACCATAATTTGCACCTAGAGCTCGATGAATACATTTATATATTTAAACACCAAGTAGCAATATCTGAGATGCATTGCTACTTTTAGGAGACTGTTTGCTTTGTGTAATTGCTCACAGGTTATTTTATTTTTCAATCTCTTTGGAAAGATGATGGAGTTGGAACAAATAACATTTGCTCTAAAAGTACAGTTTTTACATATTAAAAGAAATGGCGGGGAAGCGTTTAAAAAAAGAAAGATGGGAAATGAATTCTAGCATGCACCTTTCTTATGTTTAACTTTACTATCACACAGTGGCATGCAATACAAAACATAAAAGCCAAACTTAAATCTAGTCTATTTTTCTTCCTGACTAAAGGCATGGGAAAAAAAACTTATATTCATCACATACCTGTGAGTTATTTTCTTTATCATTTACTTTATTGTAAAAACATTGCAGAATGGTCAAACTCTAGTTCAATGTTAATGTAACTAAACCTAACACTGGAAGTTCAAGCCCATTTAGAGGTACCTTAGGTGAAAAGCCTGGATGTCTTTTTTAAAATTACCCTTTGAAAACCCTGTGGGCATAGTTCTGCTCTGACACACGTGGGGTCGCACAGAGTCCACAGATGGCAACTGGTGCTGAGCTCCTGCCAAGTCTGGAGTGATGGAAGAAGTTACCAAATAAGGTTTCTTGGAGAAGCTTTACTAGGCTATTGCTCATGTATGATGATTTTCTTATTAACTCCCAAATGACAGTCTCCTTTGCTCTTTAAAAACTTCTGTTTTCAGATTTTTTTATCTTCTGAAATAGTTTTATCACATATTCCTGGTCCCCATACTGTTGGCTATAGTTTACATATTTATCCCAAACAACTCTTATATTATACCATTGAGATTTGGAGGATTTGTTGTAGAATTCACTATTTTACATCCCTAAGTACTATAATACTCTGATTCAAACCAAGCGTGGGAGTCCTATAACAAAACTCTAAGGCTGAGGCCAGTAGAAGTCTCAGAAGCCTGAGAAGATGCCTCCCCTATCACCCAAAACTAATCTGTGGCAGTCCTTAAAGCAACCACTTGCATTTTCTATTGACATAGGTTATTGTGTGCTGAAGAGTTGATTTCCACACCTAACATTCCAACAGGACCAAGCCAAATTGTCCAATAAAGGTTCCTAGACTGTCATTTTTATGAGACAAGATTTCCAATCTGTTCTCTAGGGAACTGTCAGTGATTTTGAACCACCAACCTTTTAGTTGTACCTAAGACCTTTAACCACAGCACCACCAGCATATCCAGTGTACACCCTGACTTCATTAGTGACACATTGCTCCTCCCCCCACTTCAATTCTTCTCTTGTCTTCCTTTTGAATGATTCAAATATAGACTATAAAGAAGAAAATGCATATGTAAGAATCTGACTAAAAGAAGTGGATACTATTATTTACAATAGTAGAGATCATTGAACAGTAAAAGGAAATAATAGAGAAGTACAAGAAACAGTTTCCTCTATCAATTAGACTATGGTACCCTTTTCTATCATTGGCAGAAATGTAAGACCAGAGGTGGTAAATATGGAAGAGTAAGAGAAAAAGCAACTAGGAAACACTTTTTTAAATTTCGTTAGCGCCAGTAGTGCGTTGTCTGTGCAACTGTCTGGTTTTTCCCATGTGGGCACTGTCATTTATCAGATTTCACAAGTGCCTCGGAGTGGGGAGTGACTCTGCGGCTACAGCTCTCTATGGAATGTGCATTTGTAGGAACTTCATCCCTGGCTCCCTTTTAAGGTTTTACTCGTGCTTTTCTTTCTCATCCAATTCTGTCTTCTAAATGGAAATGTCTTTATCAACTTATTAAATTAGGAAGTTGATTTATTCTCTAGGTTACTACATCAACTACTATAAAAAACTAGTCGTAGAACCTGAAAAATCCCAAGGGTGCCACTCTGACCCTCCCACCCAGAGAATGTTAAGGCTCTCACCTATTTGTAATTACAGAGCTGGATGCATGTGCAGCTTGTATCCTTATTTTTAAATGGTGGCATTGATCCCAGTCTGATTCGTAACTCGAAAGACTCAAACACGTAGCCGTTGAGTTGGAACCCACTCAGAGCTGCTCCTCTGGTGCCTTTCTTAGGCTGTACCTCACATGGGAGGAGATAGCTTTTCCCCCACTTCAAATCCCAGGAAGGTGTGACCTCTGGGGTTAGCAGAACAACTCCCTGTGGCCTGCGCCACCAGAGCTCTTCTTGATTCAAAGCATCTCCATGCATGACAGAGTAGGACTGTGCTCCACGCAGATTCTAATGACTGAGATATATAGGTATAGAGATAAAGAGATAGAGATTGATATATAGATTTAGAGATATAGATATAGATGATATAGATAGATATAGAGGTAGAGATAGATATATAGAGATAGATAGAGATATATAGATTTAGATATATAGATAGAGATAGAGATAGATATATCAGTATATAGATATATCAGTATATAGATATATCAGTATATAGACATATCAGTATATAGACATATCAGTATAGATATATATATTCTATAAAAATTATAGATATATTTCTATATATGTGTATATATATAGATATATAGATATATATAAAATTTTATTTTAAGTAAATCATCAGACCCTTCCATTGGATTTCCAAAGCTTTGGAAGAGGATCCTGTGGAGCGTCTGGGGGCATTGGGCATTGAACCACTGACCATTGTTGTTGTTGCTGAGAGATGCTATTCATTGACTGTGACTCATAGCAATTCTGTGAACAGATTTTTGGATTTTTTCTGGAACGTAGTTGTGGTGTACTGTCAACTTGGAACTGACCCTTGCTGGTCCTCCAGTGGGTTTTCAGAGGCAGTCAATCACAGGAGAGGAGGTTGTCCAGCTTTCTCCCACAGAGCAGCTGGTGGATTCAAAGTTCGTATCTTTGCATTGGTAGCACAGTTCCTTACCACTAAGCCACCAGAGCTCCATATATAGTAGGAACATAGTTGTTGTTGTTGTTGTTATGTGCTGTTGAGTCAATAAAACAACTAAATAATAAAGAATAGCATCTTAACAATGGCTCACAATTTACAAAGCACTTTTGACAAACTTAGCTCACTTAAACTTCTATAATGTGGCCATTTAGTTATTGTCCAAATTCTCTTTGATTTGACTAAATTTCATTACCTTGCATGATGCTTTCTCCTCCTCCTTTTTTGGTTCCTGACTATGAATTCGGTATTTTAATTTAGAAAAATTAGAAAAAGAGCCTTGCTTTGAACTTTATGTTTGTGTTTTTCCCCACCAGATGGCAAAATCATCTGGCAGTTGAGTCAGGAAGAAAAGGATAACATGTAAGGAGGCATAGCAGTTGTCCTCATCATTTTGTAATAACAGGCCCATTGCCAAAACCTTCAGGTTGAATGAATTCCAATTTATAATCACCACCACCCCCCGCCCCTCAGATTTCCAAGGCTGTCCATCTTTGTCCCACAGAGCAGCTCCGGGTTCTAACACCCAACTCTGTTAACAAGCAAACATGTGCCACCAGGACTCCAGTAAGAGCCTGTTGTTATTGTTGTGGTGGTTTTGTGCTCTAGAGTCAGACCTGACTCACAGCTGAGCCTCCAGAATATTTTTAGAGGCTGTAAATGGCACAAGAGGAGATTACTCATCTTTCTGGTGCAGAGCAGCTGGTGAGTTGGTTGAATCTGCCTTTGGGTTGGCAGTACACCTACTCCTTACCCACTAGGACACCAGAGCTCTCTAGAAGAACAGGTAAAAAGAAATAATCAGGCATTCATTGGTCTTTCAGAGCTCTGATTGGTTTAATTTTGAATTGATCGGGAACTGTTTTACTCAATTGTTTGTGAAAACTAAACCAAGTATCTTGGGATGTTTCTGAAGGATGAAGACCCTAGATGAAATGGATTGACACAGTAACTGGGATAATGGGACTTAGGTGTGTTGGAGACAGTGAGACTGGCTGAGGATAGGGCGGGGTACAGAGCTCTTGTGCATAGAGTCTCTATGAGTTGCAGTCAACTCAATGGCACATAACACCACCACCACCACCACAGTAAGCATAAAAACTTCCCCTTGAGCTTATGCTGACTTTGGTGGGCTCTGTGTACATCTCAGTAACTCGGTACTCTGCAGGGTTTCCAGGAATGGATTTTTTTTCCAAGTGCATCATCCCACCTTTCACTCCAGGCATCTCTATATAGACATGGTTCGAAACTGAGCACATGAAATGTGTGCACCATCCCGGCATTTGGGTTTCTATCTTAGAGACTGCACCGTTCCAAAGTCAGGACTCTGATCACTGAAATAATTGAATGTGGAACAGAAATAAGGATTTTGATCACAAAATGATTTGAAGCTGTAGGATGCTGGTTATACAGACTGAATCAGTGTTTGCCCCTCAAATCACTTATCAAAGTGCTAACATCCATAAATGGGCAAATCAATCCATCAAATATTTATTGTATGCATGCTGTGTTACTCAGGGCATTCTGATGACCAAAGCTGGTAGGGAGTTGCACTGATAAACCAAAGGCTATGCCCTTCCGCTGGTTTGAATCTTCTAGTGACTTTGCAGGAGAAAGGTGGGAGGTCTCCTGCTGTGCAATTTACAGCCTTGGAAAGCTCACCAGAGAGCCAACCCTGCGATGGCAATGAAGCTGTGTGGTTGGTGCTGAAGATACAAAAAGAACAGCAACAGGAGACTTAGCTCTCAAAGGGTTAATAGAAATAAATATCAGAGAAAAAAATGTCGGGGAGGTATTTTTTTCAATAAATGTATTTTGAGGAACCTCGACTTAATTGTGTGTTTTGAAAGAGCAGGGATCCTATCTTTTACATATTTTCATAATGGCAAGTATAAAATGGAAACGAAATATTGTTGTTGACAGCCTAACTGACTTACGGAAATATGGTTGCCAAGTTCAGGTAAACTGCTTTCTGAGATCTCCAAAGATGAATGGAATTAGTATGCCTGGTTCTAAGTGTAATTTTGAAAAAGTTATTTTATACTCTCTGTTGTCATTTGCTATATTATTTGGACCAATCCTTCAACACATGGAGTAAGAATGACAATTTTTTGAAAAGGTTATTATTATATAAGATTGTGTGTGCGAGCAAACCACACCCAGTGGGCCTCACCCAAAGGAGCTTATATATGTTATTAGCCTCTGGAATGTTAAGTGTGTTAGATTCAATCCCTTTGGGCAGTCATATGACGCAAACGGTGACTCTGAAATAAAGCCATAATATATGGTTTAACCTCTTAACAGTTTGTGATGTCATTTTTTATGTGGTAAGAAAAACAAATGCTGTCACATTTTATATTTGAGTCTCCTGCAAGCCAACATCAAGAGATTAAGTATGCACATTACTAATGCGCTATCACGGATGCAGTTTAATGGCAGCCAAGAAATCACAGTGACCTCAAAGCTCCTCAGTAAGTCAGTGTTACAGATGGAGAGATAAGCCCACCGATAAGTTACAACTCTCACCAGACAGCATTCTCCCCTAAGAAGGAAGCAGAGGTGATGTGCAATCTTCTGGTATGAGGTTTAATTTATCTAACTTTGTTGATCTCGGATCAGATAATCTTTAGGCTCATAGTTTACAACTCCAAAAGCATGGGAGGTAAAATAAAATCGGTAGGTTCTTGTAAAAGACAGGCTTTGAATAGAAATTCAATTTGGGCAGAGAGTTAGGAAAACTGCTGGTTCCAGTGTTTTCATTCTTGAAATGTGGTTTTGCGTAATTTCTGTGAAGACATAAACATGTTGCTTTATGTTCCCTATCATTTTTATTATGCACATAATTTAACAGTTGGTAATACTTGAAGCCACATGTCTCTGGGGATGGATGTATTGTTGAAATGGTTTCATTCAAGTGAGGAGATTTTAAACTGTTTAATTCAGGTGTGTATATTTTTCTTTGAACGAAGTGTGTGACATCCATCTTGTCAGTAAGTGAACATCTTGCTTGGCTGAACAGTTCTGCTTGTCTACCAAGGCAAATAAAGACTGAAAAGATGGCTCTTTCCAGCCAGCTAAAGACCAAGAGAGGAGTCAAGGAAAACTTGAGGCAGTTAGCAGAAAATTATTTTCTCACTGAATATTTCATCATTTACACCATATACTTGCTAGAAAGAATTTAGATAAATCTTAATTCTAGGAGACAGAATGTGGGTTTCCTCCCTTCTCCTTGCTTATATGGATATGTACCCAAGCCTTTGAGTCACTTCTGACTCATAGTGGCACATACTGGGTTTCTAAGGCTGTAAATTGTTATGGAAGGAGATAGCCCATCTTTCCCAAAGAATCAGGAGTTGGATTCAAATCACTGACCCTTTGGCCAGCAGCATAACATGCCATACACTATGTCACTCAGTACAGAATAGAGGAGGATAAGAGAGTGAGACCAGGCTGCTCCTTGGAGGCAAAGATACTGAAGCTTTGCTTGACATACTTTGACCATGTTGCAAGGAGGGACCAGAACTTTGAGAGGGGCATCATGCTTGGGAGGGTAGAGAGACAGCAAGCACAAGAGAGGATGACTTTTGATGAAATGGATTGATTCAGTGATAGGGTAATAGGGGTGAGATGTATCACAGATAATAAGATTGGCTCAGGATAGAGCAGGGTTTAGGGCTGTTGTACAGAGGGTCACTATGAGTCACAGGTGATTAGACGGCACATAACAACAATATCAACAATTGTGGATATGCATATGTTTTGGCAGGGGAGGTGTGTGGGAATAGAATTTACTCCCCTTTAAATATTTTTTTTTCTCTAAAAAGTTGGAGTTCTGTATATATGTTAAGGGGTGGTTTCAAGATTTGAAATCATCACTTGGAAAACAGGGTAGTGAAAGAGTGTACTGACTGGAGGAACCAAGGTACGACATTATATTCTCTGTTGGGATTCCATCTGAAGCTGGTAAAGAGAGTATTAAAACAGCCATCTGTCCAGTTCTGCAGTGCTTGACTCTGTAGGCCAGGCACTGATGGGACAGCCAAAATTAACTTCCACCAACTCCACAAAGGGGAATGATCCCCATCAATAACACCCGCAGTACAAAACTCATTCCTATAGGGTTAGACAAGCATTCCCTACCACTCCCCCACGCTCCACTACCTACTTCCACTAATTCCAATACCAAACTTACTGATTTACTGGGTCCAAAAATCCATTGCAGTGACCTCACAGATTTCAAAGAACCAAGCTCACTGGATTTATTCAGGAACTGAACTGGCTATAATTCAAGTTGGCAGCAAGATATACTTTCTCAGCTTAAGTGTGGCCATAGGCCTTTTCACTCTCAGTCTCATGGCTCAGATTAGTGTTTCAAAGTTCCCTTATGCCAGTTTTGGTATCTTCCCTGTCTTTCAGCAAGCTTGCCTTGAAGGCTTCTGGCTGTGGCTCTGTGAGGCAGTAGTCCCAAGTCAGCTGCCTCGTATTTGGTCTCTGGCTCTCTGCTGAGGCTCTGTTGCTCTTGTGTAGATCTCAATCTGGCTTGTGTGGGAATCTATGGCCCCCAAAGGGAGCATGAAGATTTTCTTCCTTATTAATATGGTGATTCCCAAGTTCTGCTGTTGAAATGGCTTCAATTGAACCTAATGGAATGTCAAGACTAGCCAATCGCCTTGTGAATAGACTAACACAACCTATATTCATGATTCTACTGATCCATGTAGCAAAGTCAAAGTCAAGGGCTAGAAAAGCCATTTTGAACAATAAACCCTTGACACCCCAGGATTGAAAATGTTGTTGTTGTTGTTATGTGCTGTCAAGTCACTTGCGACTCATAGTGACTCTATGTACAACAGCCCTTAACCCTGCTCTGTCCCTTACCAATCTTACTGTCTCCAACATGCTTATCCCCATTATTGCAGTGACGGAATCAATCCATCTCATCGAGGGTCTTCCTTTTCTGCACTGTCTCTCCACTCTTCCAAACATGACGTCCCTCTCCAAGGACTCATCCCTCCTTGCAACATGTCCAAAGTATGTCAGATGAAGATTCAGAATCCTTGCCTCCAAGGAGCAGCCTGACTTCACCCTCTCCAAGATAAACTTGTTTGTTTTAGCAGTCAGTGGTATATTCAATACCTTGGATCCTGGGTAAAAAGGATACTGTATAAGAACATTTAATGCACCATCAAGAAAACTTTTAATTTTCAGCAGATAAAAATAACATTGTCTTCTGATTTAGGGATTGTTTAAAATACAAATGATCTCTATAGATTGGAAAGTAATTGAATAACCTCTGAAGTTTTAAACAATCAACTCAAAACCAAAACGACACTGTTGTTGTAATGTATGACTCCTAGTGACCCTATGAATAGCAAATCAGCCCTGGCCTAAACGGCACCATCCTCATCGTCTCTAACGTTCTTGAGCCCAATGTGCAGTCACTGTGTCAGTCCAAGTTGAGCATCTTCTTTTCTTTTACTGATCATCCACCTTTCCAACATGAGGTCCCTTTTCCAGGGAATGGCCCCTCCTCAAATACTTTGAGCATGTTTCTAGGAGAGGTTATTCCTTGGCTATGAGTTGTACTAATATAGACAGAACAACAAGAACAATGGAGCATGAGCGAGCTCTTGTAGCTTCTTGTTAGGTGCCATTAACACTAGTACCACTCATAGCAACTCTATGACCCATAGACCTGAACACTTTCCTATCCTCTGGCGACTTCTTGTTGTTGTCATTAGATGCTGTTGAGTTGAGTATGACTCATAGAGACCCTATGAACAAGAGATCTGATTTCTACCTTATCTTGTGCCATCTGTGTAAATCAGTCTCAATAGGGGGTCTTCTCTTTCATTGATTCTCCACCCTTCCAAACATAATATTCTTTCCCAAGGAATAGCCTCTCCTGAACAACATGTGCAAAGCATGAGAGATGAAGTTTTGCCATCTTTGCCTCCAAGGAACACTGTGGTGGCACCTTTTCCAAGACATACTTGTTTGATCTTTTGACAGTTCATGGGATATTCAGTAACTTTTCTTCAACACAACTCAAAGGCATCAGTTCCTCTTTGGTCATCCTTATTCGTTATCTAGCTCTCAGATCTATAACACATCATTGAAAAGACCATGGCCTAAATCAGGTGCATCTTAGTCTTCAAGCCACCTTCATTGCTCTTCAGTAATGATGGATCTATCAGTAATTGGAGAGGAATTTGCCCAAAGTAATACATCTCCTTATCTCCCGTCTGCTGGTACCAAAGTTATTGATTGTAGATGCAGGCAAGATGAAATTGTTAACTGTTTCAATCCTTTCTTCATCTATCATTATGTTGACTGCTGCCAACTCTAATGTATGTGGTTTCAGTTCATAAGCTTCAATGGAGGAGAGAGATGGGCAGTCCCCTACCATATGATTTACTGTCTCTGAAAATCCATTGGAGGGTTGGCTATGGGTCAGTTCTGACCCAAGGGTATAGAACAACAATAGAGCAATGGAACACGTTATGGTTTAAAGTTAAGAAAGGTATGTGTTAGAGTTGTATACTTTCTTTATAACTTTCCAATATGTATACCAAGCGAATTATTTAGTAAGTTGGATTTTTGAGTTTTGCTTGACTTTTGAGAAGCTTGATTTTGTTTCTGGGCTTTTGGTGTTGGATAAGAATACTGAATATTCCCTGGACTGCCAACCCCCCTAAACAGGTATGTCTTGGAGAAGGTGTAACCAAAGTGCTCCTTGGAGGCAAAGACTATGAAGGTTCATCTCACATACTCTGGGCATGTTATTAGGAGAGGTTTTCTTTGGAGAGGGACATCATGCTTGCAAAGCAGAAGGTCAGTGAAAGAGAGGAAGACTCCCAGGGAGATAGATTGACACAATGACTGCAGCAAAGGGCTCAAACGTAGAGGATGATAAGGATAGGGCAGGAGAGGGCAGAGTTCAGATCTGTTGCTCATAGAGTCCCTATGAGTCACACTTGACTCAACAGTACCCAACAACAATAACAATTTCACCTGGGAGCTCTGGTGGCATACAGGTAAGAAACTGAGCTGTTAACACAAAAGTGGAAAGCTTGACATTGCTTAGAGCTTTGATTTTCCAGGGTTTTAATTCAAAGTAACCCCTTGCCTCCCACCTCCGTGTTTTTTTCCTCTTACACTTTGGGAATGCAACAATGCTCTAATATGTAAAAGGATGACTTTTGAGAAGTAGCCTCCTTTGCTACACATAAGAACAAAACCCTGTTCTGAGCCAGTACAAGAGGCAAAGTGCAGCTTTTGGATTTCTTCTTCCTTCTCAGTCAGATGGCAGTTTGTGTTTGAGTTGTTTACCTAGTTAAAACGCACAGACACCTGTCTATGTTATTTGTTGCTGAGAGAAAGCATTTACCCGAGGTGTCTGGTGCAGCGTACTAGGTGCTTTGGGATACATGGGCTGGAGGAATAGTTGCTAGGATTCAGGCAGCGTCTTCATTTTCTGCTGGGCTCATCCCAGAGCATGCACGTGGGAACTTCACAAGTGTTTTCAGGAGCACGGTGCTGAATCCCTTTATCGAGCTAGTTTCCTGAAGTGGGGCCAGCGCCTGCCTCCTGGAGCTTCCCTGCCAAGGTTAGAGAGGGGTGGAGTGGCTGGAAGAAGGGTGGGGAACTGACTTTCTTATAAAGATGATCTGGGAGACTGGCTTTACAGTGTCAGGTTTTCAGGGAGAAAGGAGCCTGACTTCCAAATACAAAGAATTCCAAGGAGGGCGCAGTGTTTACTTCCTGTTACCGAAAATGCTTGAAATCCTCAAGTATAACTAGAGTGTGGCACATACTGGAAAAGGGGCATCCTGACTTGTTTGTCATATAGACCCCTTGGAAGAGGGAACAGCAGCACTTCTTGGATTCCCTGTGCAGGTCTCCAGTTCTGGTTCTCCTGGTCTGTCCAGGTCTCTGTCTCTCAGTCTTGGGTCCCAGCTGCCCCAAGCTTAGCTCGGCTTTCTCCAGTCCCAGGCTGTTATCTGCACGCCAAGGAGTTCGATCCCCACGCCCTTCAGTTCTGTTCATTTACGTGGGGTCCTTGCTTGTTAATCCTTGTTTTCCTGCCCTTGCCCAAGGCATGAACTCTTCCCCAATTCCTGGAGGGTCTCGAGGGGCTCCTGCGATGGCTCCAGCGCGCTGAGCTCCAGGGAAATCTCTCCCGGTCTGGGCCTGGCTCAGGGAACTCGTTCCCAGAGACCGTCTGGGTTCCCGGAGAAGCCTCCGTTCCCACCCGAACCCTCCCGGGCAAGCACTGGGAAATGCATTCAAGGTGTGCAGCACGACCTTCTCTTTGCAAATCATAAGTGAAAGGAAAGGAGCCCGTGACCGGAGCAACTTCCCTTCTCTGCAAGGCGCGCAGCCGGCTCTTCCCCGCGGCAGGGTAACTGCGCTCCCCGCCTTCTCGGGGCTGACCCAGTAGGGGAGGAGCAGGAGCTGGAGGGGTGCTGGGGGGGGCGCACCGCCCGCGCCAAGACAAGCAGCACATTCACAAATAACGCCCCCACCCCGCGCACGCGCTCCCATTCACAGCAGCCCAGCTCTGAGGCCCGGACACCCGAGGACGCACCGCCTGCCCTGCCCCTGGGGCGCACGCACCCGGCCAAGGCGCAGGAGGCTTGGCTCCAGGGAGGGGGCGCGCCGATTCTCTCTGTCGCCAACCAGGACCATGGCTGTGCTGGCGGCGTCCCGCTGCCGAGGACTCCTGGCCCGCATCCTTGGTGGCACCTGGTGTCTGCTGTGTGTCGCCGGACAGGTAGGGTCCCTGCGCGGCTGGCTTTCCAGACTTTGAGTCTGCACTGTAGAAAGGAAGAAGGTAGGGTTAGGACGTGCCCTGTCCAGCGCTGTGATGAGCCCGAGCGAGGACAGGTGGCGGGGCCGGGGTTGAGGCGGCCCCTCGCGGCGAGCGCAGGCTGTGGGGTGACACCGGGCGCGCGCCCAGCGCAGCCTTCAGGTCGTGTGTCCAGCTGTTCCCAGCGCTCGGCCTGCAGCTGGGAAAGTTGGGGCGCAGAGGCGGTGTCAGCGCGAGGAGCGACCCGCCCCGGGAGCCCGAGACCCCAGCGCGGGCGGACGCCCTTCGCGGAGCGCTCAGCTCCTGGCAGCGGTGGCGGAGAGACTCGGGCAGATGGGAGACTCCTCCTCGCTTCTGGCACAGTCCGTCACCCCAGGGCCACTGCGTCCGCTCGGGAGTGGGGCGCTGGGAGGCGGGCGCGCGAACCCAGGCAGGCTCTGGTGCCTTGGCGGCCGGCGGCGCACGCATGAGAGAGGATTTGTCCTCACCACGCCCCCTTGCAACTTCCTTCTGAGCACTTCTGGTGTAAGGATTGGGGATTCCTCCTGGAACCGGGGTTCAGGCCCCGGAAAAGGTGCAGAAAATTTCTAGAGTTAGGGTCTCCTGCAGGCGTGCTTGGTTCCGGTTTAGTGGGAACCCCGAGGGAGATGCTGAGTGGAGGAGGGCGAGTCAAGGAGACGATGACTGTGGGGTGTCCATGACTTTCACGCTTTCTAGGGTCAGGTAACTTTTTTATTAAAACTCAGGATTTAGGCAATTTGTACATTTAGCCCACATAGATATGCTTTTTACAGGAATTCCTTGGGTAATTCTGGGGGAACGCCCAAGTGTTCTTGGCCAGAATTATCGCCAGGTAGCCTCCCTGTCCTTGGTTTTGGATTTTGCTTATGGAGATCCCCGTTGTAATGGTCATTTTGATGGCAGTGGGGTAGTTTTAGAGGCCAGAATGGTGACTTAGAAGGGCCCATGGTGGAGCTGAGGGCTCGCTACCCTGTTCTTGTTGATTACCTTTGAGTCGAGCACTACTCGTAGCGACCCTATGAACAAAAGGCCTGAAGCCCCTCTAACAACTATCGACATTTATCGAAGTTCATAGAATTTCTGGAGGCTTGTTGTTTAGGAAGTGGATGCCATTCCTGCCTCCAAACCTGTCATAGAATGTGATTGGTTGAGTTGTCTGCGATGTACAGCGACCCTACGTACAGCCCCTCTGAACTCTTCCCTGTCCTTAGCCAGTCTCACTAATTCTGACACATCAACCCCCATCGCCCCCAGTTACTGTATCAATCCGTCTTGTCCGGGGTCTCCCTCTCCTGCGCTGTAGGTCCAACCCTTCTGAGCATGATGTCATTCTCCAAGGACCCTAGGAAATGATCAGCTCCTGCTTAGATTGCTCGAAGAACAATTGGAAAGCTTGTCTTCCTCAGCAGCCATATCTGCAGATTGGAATTACCTGGGGACCATTAGAAGCCCTCGTGCTGGGTCCACAGCCCAGGTGGGTGGAATCAGCGTCCTCGGGGGTCCGAGCATGCGCCTTGGAACTGCTCAGGCTCTCCAGTGAGTTTTTGTGCAGTTGGGTAGGAAACACTGTGTGAAGGTGCCTCTTCTCATGGTGACCTGCTTGCCTGGAAACATGGCTCCAAAATGAAGCTCCAGGAAGAATAGACAGAGGTTTGGGATTCTGGACATGCAACTTCCCTCGCTGGCCCTGCACCAATTACCTGTGCCTTTTCAACCAAGGCTCTCCTCTAATCTAAAATGGGGGTGTTGGCCTGTGTTCTGTGGTCCTGGGAGTTCCACAGAGACCAAGCAGGTCCAAGTTTGCCAAGTACAGCAGGTAAGCCATTTGCCTTATTCCTAAGTAGTCTCTACCTTGTCCTTGAGATTTTGCTAATGTATCATAATATTTGAATTAAAAAGATGCCTTAATAGTGTTTCCTAGATTTGTAGCTTTCCCATTCTGTCTAAACTAGGCTTCTAACTATTTAATTCTGCATCATCCCACCCTTGCTGGGAATTTGAATTTCTACCCCAGGTACGAGCTGAAGATTCATCTCACTTACTTTGAGCATGTTTCTGGGAAAAGCTATTCCTTTGAAGGAGATACCATGAAAGATGGAGGGTCAGTGAAAGAGATGAAGACCTACAACCAGATGGACTGACACAGTGCTGTGCGTGTGTGAGAAACTGTGAGCATGGCACAGGATAGGACAGGGTTCATCTGTTGTTTATAGGGTCAACATGTTGTTGTATTCAACTCAACAGCACCTAACAGCAACCCCAGAAATACTGAAGCATAAGATGTAACAAAATCTATATATGTGTGACACAATCTATGCATTATCTATTAAGGACTTGTAAGAATCACCTGGGCATCTTGTTAAAGTAGACTCTGACTTCAGATTTCTTGGGTAGAAATAAAAATTCTCAGAGGGGCAGGTATCAAACGGAAATGAACTGATTGGAAGCCCTGGTCCAAGCCTTCTTGGCATTCATGACAGATTTTTCCCTGCCTTGCACACCTCGTCTTTTCCTGTGCTGCTCAGCCACCTTTCGGCAGCACGGGGGTGATGAAAGCAGATGCGCCTTTGTGTGTGTGTGTTGGAAGTGTTTCCTTCCACATGGATCTTCCTTGTTCTCGGCAGGGCTGCTCTGCACATGTGGGGAGCCTGACTCAACTTGTCAGAGAAGGGAAGGAGTTTAAAGTGTTCTGTGAGTTCCTCATTCTCATAGACAACAAGATGCTTTTGAGAGTTCATTTGGACAAGGATTGTCAGAAGCAGCTAGCCTTACCACAGGTGTAACAGTCTTCATTATAAAAACAAAACAACCACCGCAGAAAAGCCAAGCAAAACCTACGTGAGAGCTTTCTGTTCAGTGAATTAAATAGATTAGAGTATTTCATATTATACCAAGAAAACATTATTCTATAACTTACTGGGTAGTGCCTATGATTTGAACATTGTCTGGACTGTGTTCATTCTTTGAGGTATTTTTGAATCAAAATATTCAGTTCTTGCTTGCATGGTGACTGGTGGTATCAGATCTCACTGGTATATATTGTAGTCATTGTGAAAGCAGTCTCTGCTTTCTGGAGTTGTGGCTACCTAAACCAAAATTACAGCTGAGCTATAGTCTTCAAATAGTTCCAAGAACAATTTTAGTATATGTGAAAGCTGCTCGGAAAATGCAGCATTTCTACTGTTTTGTGCTTGCTTTTTTTAAATGTTTGCTCTCACATTATTTTTTCCTCCCTTCTTCTGGTTGAATTCATCCCTCCTTTATAAGATTATTTTCTTTCCCTGTGCTTGTATGAAACTTGATTATTTTATAGACTTATTTTAATTTAATAATTTAAATATTCACTTTACTGACCAAATCGCTTCCAGGTAAGGAAGTACATACACCATGAGCAGCTTCAGACAGTAGGAATGATGTGATCTGTGATGATTTCTATTACCTAAATGTCACACTTCACTGTAGAACTGAAGTGCGATCCAAACAGTGTGTGAACAGGCCATCCATCGCACATTACTGCTGCTTAAAAATCCCCTTTACTGACAAGTCATATTCATTCGTTTTGTAGTCCATCAGCAATTGTTGTTAGGTGCCATTGAATCAACTATGACAAAGTGACCGTAGGAGCAACAGAACTGTTCCGTGTCCTGCTCCATACCCTTGAAACTCTGCACGCTCAAAACCAACTTTGCACTCAATGTCAAGCCTTCTCTCTGAAGGTCTTCCTGTCTTTCACTGACCCCTCGGTTACCCAGGATGATGTCTTCCCCCTGCCCCCCAATAACTGATCCCTTTTAACAGCATACGAGATGAAATTTCACCATCCTTGCCTCAAAGGGGCACCTTGGCTGAATTTCCTCCAAGTCACATTTGTTTGTTCTTTTCGTGAAGTCCATAGCATATGCGGTATTCTTCTCCAACATCATAATTCAAAGGCATCAACTCTTCTTTGTTTTTCCTTAGTTGTTGTCTGACTTTCACATCCATGTGAAGCAACTGACAGTACCAAGCCTTGAGTCACACAGAACTTAGTCTTCACACCGACATACTTGCTCTTTATCATTTAAAGATGTGCTTGACAGCAGATTTGTCCAGTGCAACTTGCCTTTTGATTTTGTGTACAGCTTCCAGAGGTATTGATTGTGGATTCATGTAAAATTCAACCCTTAACAACTTCATTCTTTTCTTCATCTATCATGATATTAAAACATTATATGTATGTCTATTTGTTGCTTATTGTGGTGAGGATTTTTACTTTCATGATGTTAGATGTAATCCATATTGAAGGCTGTAGTCTTTGGTATGAAGGCTGTAGTCTTTGATCTTTAGTAAATATTTCTGGTCTTCTTTATAAAACCTGAATATTTTTATGTAGGGGTAGGCCTCAACTTGCAGTACACTGTTATGAGAAGTTATGAGAAGCCACATTTAAGACAAACTTTTCCCCTTGTATATCATTAGTAGCACTTAACAACAATGAGAGAGCTTAGTTGATCTAATGGACAGAAAGTGATCCTACCAAGCTAGAGGTGATTTTAATCTGCATCCCCCAGGCCTGGTTTTAATTGCTTTTGGTCAAACATTCTTCTAGGCCCTACAGCACTGGTCTGTTGATTTGCTGTACAGAGGTAACTCATGGTTGCTGTGATGCTGAACACTTGTGACCCTGAGGTGCCAAATGCGATATTGGTCACCCATGGTGGATGGTGTTTGGTGGAGCTCCCCAATTAAAACAGTCTTGGAAGCAGGAGTGGTATCCACTCATGTTCAAAATAGTTTCCCTCCAGAAATCCTATGAACTTGGAGAAATGAAGAAAGTTATAAAAGTATTTTTGTTCATATGGTCGCTATGGGTCACTACGACTCAACTACACTTAACATCAACAACAACAGTAGGTACTGCATACAGTGCTGCAGCACGTACTTTGTTGATGTCATTCTCATGCAACTCTCAAAGATAAGGACATAATTTATAAAGAGACTGATAAGAAAAGACAATAATTAAAAAAGAAAAAAGATGAAGTATGGTTTTCAACTTAGATCAGAAACAACTAATAATATAGTCATTGGAGTGGAGAAACTGGAACGACTTGTAATACAGTTTATTCTAAAGGAGCCCGGCTGGACTTGTCTAGAGCGTCTTGTGTTGTTCACCCAAAGGCTGTGCTTCCCTGGTGGTTTGAATGCAGAAGAGGCTCCAGGATAGAAAGATGGGCAGTCTCCTCTCATGTGATTTATAGCCTTGTAAACTCAGTGGAGGGTCTGCTATGATTTGGTTTTGACTCAATACCAACGAGTTTGTATGAATTTCAAAGAACTCTGGTGGCTCTAGTTAGGAAATCCTGTAATGAAGTTTCCAGGATGGATATCAAGAATTTGCGCTGCCTTTTTTTTTTTTTAATAAATACAGAGGAAAGTTTATTTTACAACAGAAAAAAGTTTATTACGGATGAGAGACTCCCTCAGAAGAAATGAGTAGGCCCCCCTCACGGGATGAGAGTACATGATTTCCTTTCAATTATATAGGTCTCTAGTTCCTTAAGAATTTGTGCTTTTAAGGGCATCTGATTTTTTTAAAAAAATGTTTGCTGGACAGAAGCTTCCCTCCCTCCATTTTTGTCATTTTTTTAATGTGTCTTTACCCTGTTTTATTTGTTGTTGTTGTTTTGCGCCATTGAGTCACCAGTGACTTATAGCTACTGTGTACAACAGCCCTAACCCTTGCTGTCCTGTGCCAATCTTATGTCTCTGGCACACCTACCCCCATTACCCCAGCCACCAAATTAATCCATCTCATTGAGGGTCTTCCTCTCTTAGGATGTTAGCTGTACATAGCTAAAGCAAAGAAATACTAGATGTTATAAAGGATGTTAACCATGTGTAGTTTAAAGCATTGAGATATTTCTAAGGGACTACAAAGGGGAAAAAACCCAGATTCACTCTTCCTATTCTACCTTCAGATTCTGCCTTGAAAAACCAATTCTTTTTTGTTGTTTGACACCCTTTTTATGTATAATTAATGTAAATGAACTCTACCTATTTTAAGTATATAAATTGGATACTTTTTTTTTAATTATTTTCTTCTTCAGTACAAGCATTGTTTTTATTATTTTTTCCCCCTTGTTATGTACTGTTGAACTGGATCTGACTGATACGGGAGGAGCTTGCTCCTCCTCCTCCTCCAGCAGAGCTTCTGGTGGATTCAAACCAAACCGTGCACCTTCGGGATTGCAGAGAAGCTTCTTGCCATGAGGTTATCAGAGCTCTCTTAGATATGTTTGAATATATATATATATATACTCATCATCATCCAAGAAACAAATATGTCTACCACCCCTAAAAGTTTCCTTGTATCAGTTATAATTCCCATATTCTCTGTTTCCCCTCACAGATTATGGGTAACATTTTGAAGAACGAGAATTTTAGAACAATTAACAGTGCTCCTGTTGAGCCTGTACTTAGGCCTAGAGGCAGTCATTCAGACAGAACAAAGGGACACAATGCAATTTGAAATTGGGGAAGGTCTCTATCATGATTATATCCTCTCATTGTATGTGTTTTGAGAAAATAATCTGGGAAACTGGGCTATGTGAAGAAGATTACAGCATCAGGATTGGAGGAAGACTCATGATTTATTAAAAACCCATGATAGGGAGATGACACAACTTTGCTTGCTTAAAGTGAAGAGAATCTGAAGCCTTCATTGATGAACATAAAATACTAGAACATTCACTATGAATTATGCCTCAAGTGTGCTTTTTGGAGGCAAAGATGATGAAGCTTTATTTCACATACTTTGAGAATATTGCTAGGAGAGGCTGTTTATTGGAGAGAGACATCATGTTTGAAGGGTGGAGGGACGGTGAAGGAGAGGAAGACCCACAACCACATGGACTGATACAGTGATTTCAGCAATGGACTTGATGGTGTCAAAGATTGTGAGGCTGACACAGGAGAGGCCAGAGTTCAGATCTGTTGTTCATAGACGGGGTCACTATGAGCAATACTTGACTCTTAGGGTAGTCAAGTCAACAAAAATAGCCTGCCTCAAGATAAAACAATTCTCACAACTGGATCAATAAGCAGCATCACGGTAAAGAGAGAAGTTTGACATTGTCAAAGATTTCGTTTTAGTTGGATCCATGATTGACAGCCATGGTAGCAAGAACACAGTTGTGTATGACATTGGGCAGATCTGCTACTAAGGAGCTCTTTAAAGTGTTTAAGAGTTATGATATTACTTGGGGATTAGGGCAATTCTGGTGGCTTAGTGGTAAAGGGTTCCACTGCCAACCCAAGGCAATTTGAATCCACCAGCTGCTCCATAGGACAAAGGAATGCAATCTCCTGTGTGTGACCGACAGTCTCTGAAAGCCCACTGGAAGGTCAGCTAGGGGTCAGTTCCTACTCTAGGTCCATAATGAGGAACAAATCCAACACATGTTTTTTCTATCACCTCATATAGATGCGAAAGCTGGACAATGACTAAGGAAGACCAAAGAAGAATTGATGCCTTTGGATTGCAGTACTGGCAAAGAGTACTGAATGCCAAGAAGTACCATAAGGACCAATTTGTATTAGAAGAGCAGCCAGAATGTTCCTTAGAAGCACGGGTGGTGGGACTTGACCTTACATACTTTGGTTATCAGGAATGGCCAGCTTCTGCAGAAGAATATTATTTTTGTTGTTATGTGCTGTAGAGTTGCTTGCGACTGTTAGTGACCCCGTGTAAAAGAGCCCTAAACCCTGTTCTAGCCTGTGTCAACTTCACTGTCTCCAACACACCTACCTACAGCCATTACTCTAGTCACTGAATTGATCCATCTCATCAAGGGTCTTCCTCTCTTGTGCTGTCCCTCCAACCTCCCAAACATGATGTCCCTCTCCAAAGACTGGTCCTTTCCTTGCAACAGGCCCAAAGTATGTCAGATGAATTTTCAGAATCTTTGCCTCCATTTCACCCTTTCTAAGACGAGCCTGTTTGTTCTCCTAGCAGTCCATGGTGTATTCAACACTCTTCTTCAGCACCACAACTCAAAAACATAAATTCTCTTTCTATCATCCCTCATTACTATCCAGCTCTCTGATGCATAGAATGCAATTGCAAAGACTATGGCCTGGATAAGGCGCATCTTAGTCTCTAGCCTGATGTCATTGCTCTTCAATACTCTTAAGAGGTCCCTGATAGCTGACTTTCCCAATGGAATTTGTCTCTTGATTTTCTGGCTGCTGGTACCAAGAGTGTTGACTGTGGAGCCAAGCAAACCAAAACTGTTAACTATCTCAATCTCTTCACCGTCCATAATGAAGTTGCCAGTTGGCCCACTGGTGAGAATCATTGTTTTCTTGATATTGAGCTTCAATCCTTATTGAAGGCTGCAGTCCTTGACCTTCTGCAGCAAGTGCTTCAGGTCCTTCTCATTTTCAGCAAGCAGGGTTCTGTCATCTGCATAACACAGGTTGTTGATGAATCTTCCACCAATCCTGATGCCACATTCTTCCTCGTATAGCCCAGTGTCTCCGGTGATCTTTTCTGTATACAGATTGGCAAGGTATGGAGACAGAATAAATCCTTGGCAGACACCCTTCCCGATTTTGAACCATGCAGTGTTTCCTTGCTCTATTCTGATGACTGTCTCTTGGTCCTAGTATAAGCAGTTTCTTGTTGAGTTGAGTTGACACAGTGGTTGTTCAGGAGGCTCAAACATAGTAAAGGTTGTGTGGACAGCAGAGGACCAGCGTCTCTTTCTCTTGCACACAGGATTGCATTGAGTTGAAACAAACTCGGTAGCACCTGTCAGCAACAGAAAGGTTCAGCAGCTACCTCTTTCTTTTTTTCGTAATTGAAAATGTGTTTCTCACTCAACTTTTCTCATCTGAAAGTAAACTATTCTTATGAAACTTTTGTAAGCTGAAATGACATAAAATTAAGAAGCAATTACCTTAATTTATATGGGAAAATTCTCTAAGCCTTTCCAGACCCAAAAAGTAACCTATCAATCCATGCCAAGTAACACATAAAACCTAGTATAAAACTAACATAAACAGCGCTCCCAGGCACAGTTCAAAGCGCTGGCAGTTTGACAGTGAGATGTTGAGCTTATTTGCTCGTAAGGAGCTTAGAGATGCTGTTGTCTATTGGAGCTCAAGCTGCCTCCTTAAAGGCTAAATGGAAAACATTCCTGGTGCTAGACTACTTGCTAGTTTAGGTTTCCCCCCTTAAAAGCCAGAATCCTCTTTGGATTTCTATTATCAGTCAGTAGCAACAGGTCCTAATGTAGGCTATTCAGACAAGCTAGGTGGCATAAAGTTATCCTTTTGAAAAGCAAAGAATACATGAATATGGATATTCAGGTTGTTCTCGTATCATATTCATAGGATTATATTTTTTTCCCAGTGGATTACATTTGCCCCATTTTTAAAAATGAATTCTTCACATATGACTCTTTTTAAAAAAAGATGTTCATTCTATGTCAGTGAACTTGTGTGTGTTACAATGACAGTGCTATACTGTTTGGATTGTGTATGTTTGAATCTGCAGATGACATTTAGGAGAGCTGGCCTCTGATGGTTACGGCCCGTGAGTATGGGGCTGGCTGTTAGGTGCCGTGGAGTCATCCATGACACACTGTCATCTTTGTGCAACAGCAGTCTAAACCTTACTTTATTCTGATGAGTACATCTCAGTGTCTTTTTAAGTTTTATCAGTATTTGTTTTCAGTGCACTTTTTTGGGTCAGGTTTCTTATTCCTTTTTTCAATGCTATCAGAAATGACTGTTTTTAAAATTCAATTTTCAGTTGTTCCTTTAAGTTCCATTAAGTACACAATTGACTTCTGATATTGATGTTGTATTCTGTAATCTTACTAAATTCATTTGTTTGAATGGTTTTTATATAGAACCCTAGGATTTTCTGGTCTAACAGCACTGGCTCGAGCCTGTAGGATGAATGTGAAGGGAAGCAGTACGACATGTGCTCTTGCCTGGTACAAGGTCATCTTGCTAAGTGCCTTCAAGTCGAGTATGCCTCACAGCAACCTGTGAATAACAGAGCTGAACCTTGTCCTGTTCTACAGTAGATTTACTATGTTTTTAAAAACATTATTAGTTGTATCCATTAAACGGTAGTTTTCTTTTTCTTCTACTTTTGTTATCAGGTAATGCTGGCCTCTGTTTCATCTAAGTTGTTGAATTTATTGTCATAAAATTGCTTACAGGGATCCCTTATCATCCTACTAATAACTCTGGAATCTGTAGTATGTCACTTCTACCATTCCTGATATTGGTTCTATATTAGTTCGTTTTGCCTTATCAACCTAACTAATAATTTATTTTACCAGTCTTCTCAGACAGCCAATTTTCCCTTATTGTTTTTCCCCCTGTATTACTACTTTCTTATTATTTGATGGATTTTTTTGTCATTTTTCTGTTGTCAGTCTAAATGGATATATTTTTCCCCATTTATTAAAGTATATACTAATGGCAGTAATGTGAGAATGTTGTGTTGTTTAACTTGCTGTTTTGTGTTGCTGTGTGCCATTCATTGCTGAGTTCAGACCAACTCAGAGCAGGAATATAAATCCCATGGAAGGAAATTGCCAATCCTTCAATCCACTCACCCTTGGATTGGCAGGACAGCCCCTTACCCAGCAGGCCACCAGAGAATTTTTCCTAAATATTTTATTGGCATGCCACACATTTTGATATGTCATGTTTTAATTTTTATTCCATTCAAAATACTTTGTAATTTCCCTTTGATTTCTTCTTTGATTTACGGGTATTTAGAAATGTCTCTGGGGATTTCTCCTTAATCTCTGTGTTTTGGGCTTTTCTTTTAATTCCAATGTGGTTAGAGAACATACTTTTGAAAAATGGAATAATTTAAAATTTATCTACACTTGTTTTATGGCCCAGAATATGGTTGTCTTGGTAATTGTTCTTTTTGACTTAAAAAGAATTACATTTTCACAAATTTGTGTGTTTCTTCCCCTTGACCAGTTTTGGTTGCCTTGGGATTAATACTCTCTTAATGTCAATTAGATCAAGTTAGTTGGTTGTGGTGGTTGCTGTGGGTGCTGTCAAGTCAAGTACAAATCACAGGGACTCGATAACAGCATTAAACTCTACACTGTCTTAGTAGCAGTGTTCAAATCTATTATGTGTTTACTGACAACCTGAAACTTACCATATCAATTATTGAGGGTAATTGAAATTACCGTCTACCATTGTGATTTTGTCTATGTTTCGTTGTACTTTTATCAGCTTTTGCTTTATTAACTTTGGAACTCTGTTACTGGGCAAATGCAGGTTTAGGATTGTTTGCATGTCTTGGCTAATTGACCATTTTATTATAATACAGTGAACTTCTTTACCCCAGCACCAACTGTTCTCTGAAATCTAGACATCATGCTTGGGAGAGTGGAGAGACAATGCAGGAGAGGAAGACCTTCTATGAGGTGGATTGATTCAGTGACTGGGGTAAACAGCATAGGTGTGTCAGAAACAGTGCAATTGGCACAGGATAGAGCAGGGTTTAGGGCTGTTGTACATAGGGTTGCTATGAGTTGCAGGTGACTTGACGTCACATAACAACAACAACAACAACATTAATACTCAGCTTCAAATTTATCACCATCGAGTTGGAACTGAGTGGCATCTGATGATGCATTGGGTTTCTGAGGCTGTAAATCACACAGAAGGAAAAGGTCTCTTTTTCCCTCAGAGCAACTGGTGGATTCCAACCATTGGAGCAGCGCCACCTCTGGTCGAGCCGCACAAATCCCTAATGGACAGAGCTCCCACATGCTGCTGTTACTGTTACGTGTTTTAGAGTCAGAACTGAATCATAGCTGATGCTCCAGTAAATTTTCAGAGGCTATAAATCAGAGAGAATTGCCCATCTTTCTCCCAAAGAACAGCTCTTGGATTTGAACTGCTTGCCTTTGGGTTGGTAATGCAACTCTTTATCACTAGGCCCTCAGTGCTCCATATAGTAGAGACATATTTTTAATTTGTTGCTGAGATTTTTCATATGATAAAATCTTGATAGTCCTGATAGTCTTCAAAGGTGATGTCTTGATTCACTGTAGTCTATTACATTCCATCGTGTTGTGATTTCCTATTTCTCTTTCACATTCTACTTTTTCTTCCACCATACTTTCATTATATTTCATCACATTGAACAAAAAATATGTTCCAGATGGTTAGTTTTAATTAGTACATTGCAATGGCTACAGGGAGCCATGCTGTATATCATTATTCTGTTTTCCTTTTGATTACCATTTCCATTTTATTGGAGTTAACAATTTCCTTAAATTTAAAAAAAATATGCTGAATAGATGCAGCTATCCCCAATGCCTGCCGTGCTTACCCTCACTATAACACATGCCTTTGAATAAGTTTTCCTAATCCCAAGGTGCAGGGCCAAGTTCTCTGCCAGCCCGGTTTTCCTCCCACAGGCTTCTCCCTTTAGCTTCTTCAGAGCCACTACGTGGCAGCTATGCTGAGACCCCTGTCAGATCTCTTACTTTAGAAGAAGCCTCCTGATTGTATAGATCCGTGCTTTTTAAATTTCATATCTTGTGTGCCTGAAGTATTATCCATCTCTTCTACTCAGTTGCCTGTGTGGCATGGCATGGCAGTTGGAAAAGACTTTCTCCTCACTCCCCTCCCCTGAATTTTGAGGGCATTGCTGCAATATAGTATGACATGTTGCTACTGAGGGATTCAGTGCCATTCGCAATCCAGTTCCCATGTCCTCAGCCATCCGTCCGCATCATCAGTGCCCCATCTTTATTCCCTGGGAATGTTCACTTCGTCTCTGGTATTCTACAGCAAGAGTTGGACAATTTTGAGCAAAGTGCCAGAATAGAAAGATTTTAGACTTTGCAGACTCCACGGTCTCTCCCATTAGGGAGCTCTGGTGGCTTAGTGGAAGGAATCGGGCTGCCAACTTTGAGGCACACAGTTTGAATCCACCAGCAGCTCCCTAGGAGAAGGATGGACAGAATCTCCTCCCATGTGATTAACTACTCCTGAAAAGCTGCTGGAGGGTTAGCTGTGAGTTGGTTCTGACTCAACAGTGCATAACCGTAACCTGGTCTCTCTGCTCATTACCTAACTCTGTACTGTAATACAGAAAGCTGCTATAGATGAGTATGACTGTGTTGCAAAAAATGTATTTATAAAAACACGCAGCTGGCCACAGTTGTCCTGTGGACCCCGGGTTCTGACCTTTAGCTCTATAAAGGGTGCCATGCCTTGGTGCAACTATGCATGCTGTGTTCTTGGTAGACCTCCAGCCTAGAGCTTGAAGCCTTTTGGTCTGGGGATATTTGGGGGTTTTTAATGCCTTTGATAAATTCACTGTCGTTTTACAAGTTTGTGCTTTGAACCTCCTCTTACTCTATTTCTGGAACCTCCTGGATCCACTTTCTCCTTTCAACAGCCTCTCCTCTCATCTCGATCATTTTCATTTTGTCTTACTTTCTGAATTTCTCAATTTCCTTGACATAGTGTTCTCGGCGCGTGTAGTCAACCCACATTCTTCCAAAGCCAAAATGTGACTTCCACCTTTTCCAGCACCAGGTGCCTTCAAATGTGAAGCTTTCCTCCCACTGCACAGGCCAGCTCTTCCCGCTTCTCATCACTCGCGCTCTCTGCAGGCACTGTTCCTGTGAAGTCAGCTACACTTCCTCCACCGCTTCTCCATATTCCAAAAATTTATTGGCATCTTTTGTCTGTTGTTGTCTCCTTTCCAGTTCCCTTGTCATCTTTATTTATTTCCTGTTATTTTAGCAGACAATTGGGAGAGAATGGAGAAAGTATGCGTGCTCGGGCTGCCATGTTGAACTGGAAGTCAGTGCTATATATTTTCTCATGTTACTTTTTTGTTTTTCTGTTCTGATGATGTTCCAAATCCCATCCTGGTTAGGAGACACAGTTCTCAGAGACCATTGCATTTTCATTTCACAGTATAAGTGAGCCTTTGGGCAATATTAGCCCTATTAAACAGACAGACCAACTCCTACCTTGAGATCAGTGATCCTAGATTCTAGTTTTTTATTTATTGACCCTCTCTACAACTCTGAGAGTCAGAATTTTTTAAGGGAAGAGATTTGAGGCCTATTGATTGCTGTAATGTTGCCACAGACTCTTAACAAGCCCTTGTCCCCTCCTCATTTTTTTTTTGTTTTTCATTTTTGGTCTCTCAGAATGTGTTGACTTTCCATTCTCTTTGTACGTAGACACAGTCTAATGCATTTACACAGAGATGCTCTATTAGCGTCCATGTTTTGATGTCATAATACGGAAACAGGCTTATGAGGAATGTAGAGTTAACATGATGTAAAAATCTGGCATTGACATGTAAGGTATTGGTATTTATTCTCAAAGGTACAATGGAAGCTCAGATTTTTGTTTCCCCCTTTTTTTGTAATATAGAATAGAGATAAGGTGGAATTAAGAGTTTGGAATGGCTATTAATTTTGTATCAATTTTGATATACTGTTTTGTACCAGATTAGTTTTAATATTTTTTGGGGGGACACAGTGAAGATAGTGTAGAAACTAAGGGACTTGAGATATACTTTAGTTTTGTGAATCAGAGTGTGCACTGGTCTCCTCTGTCTTACTGGGAAATTCCATAAACCAGAACTGAGCAACTTGAAAGCAGAGATTCCCTAGAAGTTTATAAATTCAGATTGCCAGGCCTCGCTCTTAGCGATTCTCATTCAGTAGAACTGGGGTGGGCTCCAGGAACCTTCATTTGTTATAGGCACCCCTTGTCCGTTGCCCACATATACCCAATGGATGATGCAGGTGCAGGTAGACCAGAAACTCCAGTTTGGACAACACTGATCTGGCCAGTTTTATTTACTGACGAGAAGAATGAGGCACCAGGAAGTTAAGAGAATTTCCCCAGTTTGTTAGTGGGAGAGGTGGGAATGAAACATGGGCCTCATAACTCTGTCCAGTGATTTTCCCACCAGACCAAACACTATTATTTTAGTGTCTAGTTACATCATGAACTGGAGATAGGAACCACCAGCTTAAACTGTCTTTATTTGTCATAACCTCAGTTTTTTTGGAAATGGTTTTCAGATGTTTGGGAACAGCTTCCTTCAGCTTTCAGTCACCCCGCAGTAGAGGAGTGACTGTGAAAATGGTCAAGGGGAGCCTTCTGCCCTCGCCCCCCCTCAGCTAACCTGCTGGACACTGGGCTCTGTGCACTCCCTTCTGGAGTCATTATGCCCCTGGAAGATTAACAGATATTTATTTAGCAAACTCTTCAAAGCATCCAGGAACCTGACACTTGATGAAACAGAGAGTACGTGCTGCTGCACACCTTCTTTGCCCGAGTGGGGTGTAGCAACGGTTGCTACATTGTTGGAGGGAAGGCAGGCAGTGCAGCACCCTCTCCCTCTATGTCACACACCAGTCAAACAAAGGACACAGGTGCTCCGCGGAGTCAGGTCTATTCTGAGATGTAGCACTGCGTGCTGAAAGGCAAGGAGCTCTCTTTACTGTGAATGCTCACTGCTACCCATCTTGTACCTTTTTTTAAAAAAAAATGAATTTTAATGAAAGTTTACAGAGACTTAGGGTTTCCAGTCATTCATTGTTGCACTTTCCTCCCTGCCCATCCTCCTCCTCCCCCCAATTAACTTTTCTCCTTAATGAGTAAAAGGAAAAACTCTTTCATTGCTATACAGTCCCTCCCCCCAAGTCCACTGCACTGTGCAGCCTTCACTCTGGACTCCCGTCATGACAATGATACCCAATCATATATCCCTCTTAAACAGTTCTCTCCCTCATCTGTTGCAATGCAGTAGACATCATGCTTCCCCTTCTTCACTGCCTTCCCTCAACTCCAATGTCAGTCTTATTTTGTAATAGTGACCCTATGCAATATTTGTCCTTTTGTGACTGAGATATTTCACTCAGTATAGTGTTTTCTAGGGTCATCCACTAAGTGTAGTATTCCATGAGTTCTGTGTTTTTCAGTACTGCATAGAATTCCATTGTGTGAATATACCAGAGCATGTTTTAAGAGTCATGATTATTGCATATTTTCTTTTAGGACCCAGATGCAGAGAAATAAAGATTGTTTACTATTCAGAACTATTTACTTACTGATATCTCATTACTTGTATATCAACTTGTTTTACTGTGGTGGTGCCTTATATCCATGTCTTCAGTGTTTCAACTGCCAGAAGCCGTGATAGACAGTGTTCAGTCATGCCTGAAGACTCAGGAGAGACTAAGAAGAAAATCTTAGTGATTTACTTTAAAAGAATTGACAAAGAAAAACTGAGAGGACCATACAGAAGATTACCTAGCTTGCTTGCTTTGGGTCCATTGGAGGAAGACATCCTGTTTAGTGAAGTAGAGGGCCAGGAAGGACAAGGAAGACCCTTGTAGCCTCCAGCAGATCTGAACATGCCGGCCATCATAAGGATGACACCTGCCTGGATGAGGCTCATCCTGTTATAAACGTGGTCACCGTGACACAGAGCTGACTTGATACCAGCTATCTGTGAATTTATGAATACAAGTAGAAATGTACATTCTCATATTCTAGCACTCCTTTTATAACCCTGTGCATCAGAAAGCTAGACAATGACTAGGGTGATAGAAGGAGAATTGACGTCTTTGAGCTATGGTGTTGGAGAAGAGTATACTCTGCTAGGAGAACAAACAAGTTCATCCTGGAGAGGGTGAAGCCAGGCTGCTCCTTGGAGGCAAGGATTCTGAGGCTTTGTCTAATTTACTCTGGGCCCACTGCAAGGAGGAACTAGTCTTGGGGAGAGGGATGTCATGCTTGGGAGGATGGAGGGACAGCACAAGAGAGGAAGAACCTGGATAAAATGGATTGATTCAGTTACTAGGGTTGTAGGGGTAAGCGTGTCAGAGACAATAAGGTTGGCACAGGATAGAGCAGGGTTTAGAGCTGTTGTACATAGGGTCACTATGAGTCACATGTGGCTCCGACGGCACATAACAACAACAATTAGAATGGACTAGATTATGTTGCAGTAACACTCCCACTCCTACCCAGCCTTAGAGGTTTAATACAACAAAGGCTTGCTTCTCTTATGGTTCCATGTCCAGTGCAGATTGTAGAAAACCTTGACTCAGGATGTGTGCTCTGGGGTCCACACGGGTTATAGTTCCACCTCAACCTGAACTTTCAAAGTCACCAGGCAGGGACAAGAGAGAGTGGTAGAAGCTTCCACCAGTTATTAATGCTTCTGCTCAAAGGTGAGAGATGTCACTTTTGCTCATCTTTGAATGGCAAATCAGTCAAGAGGAAATAGCTGACTTCAAGAGAGTTGAACACACATTGTTACTATGAACCCAGCTGTTAAGGATGCATAAGTAATGATGTCTTATTTTGGTTTTGATCTCATTAGTTTTTCAGACTTCTAAATGAGACGTAAATATTTATATTTTCTAACTATGTACATACTTCGGACATGTTAGACAGGTCCTTGGAGAGGGACATCACGCTTGGGAGGGTGAAGTGACAGCACAGGCGAGGAAGACCCTCAATGAGATGGATTGATTCAGTCACTGGGGCAATGGGGGTAGCCGTGTCAGAGAGTACAAGCTTGGCACAGGATAGAACAAAGTTTAGGGCTCTTGTACATAGGGTCACTATGAATCACAAGCAACTCAAAGGCACATAATAACAGTAACAACAACAACAACAACTATGTACAGACATGGACAGAGGTTCATTGGCTTTGAACTGGTGCTACTAAAAACTACTCAGTTATTTTGTTTATTGTGCTTCTTGTTCTTCTATAAGAGAAAGAACAATAAAACACTATCTCCCTTCTACTCTTTGTATACTCCTTGGTAAGACCTAGGAAACAGCTAGTTTTGCCTGATTTGTGGAACAAATAGATTCACTGTGGGAATCCTCTGTTGTTGAGTTTGCTCCCACTCCCAGCCACCTGTGTATAACAGAACGAATCATTGCCTGGCCATCCACAGACCTCATAGTTGTCGGGATATTTGAACCCATTGTTTCAGCCATTTGGTTATTCTATTTCTTTGAGGGTCTTGCTACCTTTTGCTGACCCTCTCTCAGTTGTGATGTCCTTTTAAAGTGATCGTGATTGGGCCTGCCTGATGATGTGTCCAAAGCGAGCGAGACAAAAGCTTTCCACTCTTTGCCCCTAAGAAGTGTTCTGGTCCAACACGGATTGATTTGTTCATTCTTGCAGTCCATGAATATTCTGCGTCCTTTGCATATTCTGAGCTTTATCCCTAGGCGGATGCTGCTCTTTTGATCTTGAGCGGGTTGGTTGGTCTAAGAACTGAGTGCCCCTCCCACATCCCTGTGAACAGGGCCACTGCTCACACGATGTTGTTGTGAGGTGCTGCTGTGCCAACTAAAACTCAGTGGCTGAACAACAGGCTGATCCCTGCTGTCTCCTGTGCCATTCTCACAGTCTCTGATTTGCTCAAGCGCATTGTCTCAGTCACTGTGTCAGTCCTTCCTGTTGAAAGTCCTGTCTTTCTGACCCCCTGCTTTCCCAACTTGATGTCTCTTTCTGAGGACTGGCCTCTCCTGCCAACATGCCCAAAGTATGTGAGATGAGGTTCCACCATCTGTGCCTCTAAGGTGCACCCTCGTTGTACTTCCTCCAAGACAGATTGGTTTGTTCTATTGGCAGTCCGTGGGATAATCTATATTCTCCAGCACCACACTTCAAAGGCTAGCTCAGCTTATACATTGTCTACCGTTCATATTATACATTGTCTAACGTTCATATGCATAAAAAGCATTTGAAAATAACAAGGCTTATATCAGAACTACCTCAGTCTTTAAATGGACATATTTGTTTTGTAGCACTTTAAAGTGTTTTTAACAGAAATTTTTCTCAGTGCAACTTGTCTTTTGATTTCCTTCCTTCCTTCCTTCCTTCCTTCCTTCCTTCCTTCCTTCCTTCCTTCCTTCCTTCTCTCCCTCCCTCCCTCCCGTTTACTACCATGGGTGTTGATTGTGGATCCACATAAAATAAAATTGTTAACGATTGAATTTTTTTCTCTTATCTCTCATGATGTTACCTGTTGGTCTCATGATGAGAATTGGCTTTCTCTCTCTTTAAAATTAATTTTAATGAAAGTTTACAGAGACTTAGGGTTTCCAGTCATTCATTGTTGCACTTTTCTCCCTTCTCACCCCTCCCTCCCAGTTCATTCTTCTTAAAAAGACAAACTTTCATTGTTATGCAATCTCTCTGTCCCCCAACTTCACTCTACTTTGCAGCCTTCACTCTGGACTTCTGGAATGACAAGGATACCCATTTATATATCCCTTCTAAACAGATCTCTCCCTCATCTGTGTCAATGCAATATACATCATTCCTCCCCTTCTTTTCTGTCTTCCCTCAGCCCTGATGCCAGTCCCATTTTACAACAGTGGCCCTAAGGCAGGAGTCTTTGATCTTCAGTAAGTGATTCAAGTCACCCTCAGTTTTCGTAAGCAAGGTTGTTACCACCTGCTCATCTGCAGGTTGTTGAGCAGTCTTCCTCCAACCTCGATCTTCCGGTAGTCTATCTTCTCTGAGAAAGGATACATTCGTGATGTACACGTTTCTTTCTTTTAAACCATTCATTGTTCCCTTGTTCTGTTCTGATTCCTGCTTCTTGGTCTATGTACAGTTTTGGCACAAGCACAGTCAAGTGTAGTTAAGTGTTCTGGGATTCCCATTGTTTGTTCTAGGACACAATCAAATGCCTTTCCATAGTCAATGAAACAAAAGTGAGCCTCTTTCCTAGTATTCCCTGCTTTCAGCCAGAAGGCACCTGGCCTGTGTGTGTCTGATTGAAGCCACAGGCTTGAGTTTTGTGTCAAGAAGTAGGGGTGCCTGAGGATCACAGTCTCGAGGAGTCTCTCTTATAGCAGGAAGCCTGGCCACTTTCATGTTGCTGACTTTGGTTCTGGATTTTTCGCATCCTCAATCTAGAAGATATTTTTAGTTTAAGGTTTAAAGTTTATCTCAGTGCCGTAGTTTGAGAGGTGCAGGTAATCCTTTATTTTTACATAATTAGTTTATGCTCCTCTGATTGGCCCTCCACTTTGGTATCACTTCCCCACCTTGTTGTGGCCTTTTTATTCACTGTGCTGTTCCCTTCAAGTACAGGCAGTTTTGACCCTAGGACAGCTCTGATTTGCCATCTCATGCTCTGTAAGTCTGCGCTCACTCTGCACTTGTAAATACCTAAAAAGGCGTTTGGCTTCTTCATGCACTACAATAAAAACCAAAATGTGCACGAATGATTGAATTGCAAAAACTAATATCACCTGTACATTTTCACTTCGCATCATAATAACATAAGTGAGAAAAGAGCATAATGCTCTAGACATGATTTTTAACCATTCCATATTTTATTGGTTTCCATAGTCCTTCATATACATTGTATTTCATGTATGTACATTGTGTTTTATGTAGTCTTTAATTTACATTGTATTTTGTTAATGTAGATTATGTTTTCTCCTTTAAAATCATCTTACTAATGACTACATTTCAAAATGTAAGCCAGATATGTCAGTTCTAGATAGCCATTTTTTTATTTGAATGTAGAAACTTCATGTATAATGATTCTTTGCTGAAGAATCTTCTGTTCTGTTTGCAGACTTTGAGCATCTGTATCCATAAGCAAGGTTGAGTTCAGAGCAAGCCACCAGGTTGCAGCAATCCACACTAACCCACAGCATGGATCATCTCCCCATCTGGATGGGCTCTGGTCAACTCATTCCTAATCATCTTTGGCTAGGTCCAAATGGGCATCAGTGGCAAACTCAGGAGTCAGTACTTCTCCCTGCCTTCCAAAATGTTTAGTCTCTTCACTCAATCTTATCCCTTACCTGGGTCCAAGAAGGCAGACCATTTTAATAGTTAAGTTCTGTTTTGTTTGGGCTTTTCTTAAACAAGACTCAAAACCAAACCCACTGGAATGGAGTAGATTCCAATTCGTGGTTACCGTATAGGATACAGTTGAATGTTCCCATCAGCTTTCTGAGCTTGTAACTCTGTACAGGAGGCACACTGCCACCTCTTTTTTCCATGGAGCAGCTGGTGGGTTTGAACTGACAACCTTTTGTGTTGAAGCTCAGTGCTTAGCCTACAGCAAATGAGTATTTTTGCAACTTGGGGACTTTCTGTCCTTATAAATCCTAATGATATACAAGATCCTTGATGCCAAAGACAAACTTACTCCTTTCCATATATATCACAGGTGGCTGTAGTCATACCTAGTTTCTGGAATTGTTACATCAAGAACTAATAAAATATTTTTTCAGAATGTGTAGGATATGGTGTTCCAGTGGTAGAATTTTTACCTTCCAGGTGGTAGACCCAGTTTTGATTCCTGGCTGGCGCTCCTTGTGCATAGCTGGCTGTAAGTGCCCCTCAGTGGAGTTTTGCACACTGCTGTGATGTTATTCAACATCTATTCAGGTTCCCTTAAAGTTTCCGGACTAAGACAGACTAGGAGGAGAAGCTAGAGGATCTCCTGAAAATTCAACTCGCCATTGTATTGATTCCGACTTGGCGCTACCCTCCATCAGTTTCTGAGACTGTAAATCTTGATGGCTGGAGACTGTGCACTGAAAGCCCATTGGTTCACGATGGTCAGATCTGTACCTGAGCGTGGTCAGGGTACAAGGCCACGCAATGTTTCATTCCATTGTGTGTGGAGTTGCCATGTCAACAGTTAACAACGTCCTTTGACACAACTTGAGCTGGATTTAGCATTTCCTGGAAATGAGTGCATGCATTAGTAACCACAATTGAGTCTTTGTACATAATTCTATATGGTAATGCTAATAGCTGCAACAGAAAATTCCTACGTTCTTAAGAGTTTAACAAGGTTGTTCTCATTTCATTCATCTAAGTCCAATATGGCTGGGACAGTGGTGGGTTTTCTGGTCTAAGTTGTCATTTAGGGAGTGGACTGATGAGACTCTGATGACCTCCACTATCACTCTGGTATCTACATCTAGATGACAGGGTAAGAAAATGGTGAACATGAGATGTTTTCATGGGCTTCACTTGAGGAGTACAGTGCTTTTGTTTTGTTTCTCACCAGACTAAAACTCCCAGTGTGGTCCCTAGCCCTGCTATTACTACAAGACCAGTGATAGAGCCACACCCAGCAGGGGCAGCTGAAAATTGTAGTAGAGCCTTGTACTCAAACTTCTGTGAGCAGTGAGCTACCACAGTGCACTGTAAATGCCGCACACATGCAAATTGCCATTGATGTGTGGATGCATGTTATTGTTATTGTTATGTTCTGTCAAGTCGCTTGAGACTCATAGTGACCCTATGTACAACAGCCTGAATCCTAGTCTACCTTGAGCCAACTTCATTGTCTCTGACCCATCTACCCCATGTTACCCAAGTCACTATGTCAAACCATCTCATCTAGGGTCTTCCTCTCTTGTACTGTCCTTCCACCCTTCCTTGCATGATGTCCCTCTCCAAGGACTGGTTCCTTCTTGCAACATGTCCAAAGTATGTCAGACAGAGCTTCAACATCCTTGCCTCCAAGGAAAAACTTGGTTTCACCCTTTCCAGGATAAACCTGCTTGCCCTCCTTGTAGCCCATAGTATATTTAATACTGTTCTGTAGCACCACAACTCAAAGGCATGGATTCTTCTTCCATCATCCTTAGTCATTGTTCAGCTTTCTGATGCATAACAAGTAATTGACTCAGTGGTGAGAATCTTTGTTTTCTTGATGTTGAACTTCAGTTCATATTGGAAGCTGCAGTCATTGACATTCTACAACAAATGCCTCAGGTCCTCCTCAGTTTCGGCAAACAAGGTTATGTCATCTGCATAATGCAGTTTCTTGATGAGTCTTCCTCCAATCCTGATACCACATTCCTCATGGAGCTCAGCCTCCCAGATGATCTGTTTCACATATAGATTGAAAAGATATGAAGATAGGATACATCCCTGGAGTACACCTTTCCTGATTTTGAACCATACAGTATTTCCTGACTCTGTTCTGATGACTGCCTCCTGGTCCAAGTATAGGTTTTGCATAAGCACAATCAAGTGTTCTGGGATTCCCATTCTTCTTAGAGTTACCAGTTTGTTGTGATTCACACAGTCAAATGCTTTTGCATAGTCAGGAAACACAGACATTCCTCTTATACTCTCTGCTTTTAGCCAAGATCCATCTAACATTGGCTGTAATATCCATAGTGCCACAACCTCTTCTAAACCCAGCTTGAATATCTGACAGTTCTCTGTAGATGTGTTGTTCCAGTCGTTTCTGGATAATTTTCAGCAGGATCTTGCTTGCATGTGATAGTGATGATACTGTGTGATAATTTCCACACTCTGTTGGTTCATCTTTTTTTTTATGGAATGAGAATAAATATGGGTCTTTTCCTATTCCAGTCAGTTGGTTGTTCTCTAGAATTCTTAGCATAACCTGGTGAGCATGTGCAGGGTAACATCTTTTTGCTGAAATATGTCAATTGGTAGACCATCAATTCCTGGGGCACAAAAAAGAACTTTTAGTAATGTAGAGGTGTTTGAGGGGCCCAAGAACAAATAAAAAGAGTTTTGAATTTCATATAGAAAAAAAGTTTGCTTACAATACAGTGTGTTTGAATGTATGAGTTAAGATATTATAGGGTAGGATGGGGGAGGCTATTATTTGGACCCCACCATTCTAACTCTACAGCCCTAGAAGACAGAGTAGAACAAGACCACAGGTTTCCAAGACTAGAAATCTTTGTGAAAGCAGACTGCCTCATCCTTCTCCTGAACAGTTAGTGGGTTCAAACCACTGACCACTGGGTTAGCTACTGACTGTTTTAGCCACAGTGTCACCAGAACTCCCGGTTGTTGTTAGGTGTTGTCGAGTCCGAGCTGACTCATAACCAACCCTCCAGCTGGTTTTCAGATGCAGTAAATTGCAGATCTTTCTCCCATAGAGCAAGTGATGGTTTCGAACCAAGAGCCTTTGGATTTGGCAGTGCAACTTTCTACCAGCAGGCCACCAGAGCTTCCCTCAGAACCTCAACATCAGAACCCCCTAGCACCTCAAAAATATTCATTACCATCAAGTTGAAACAGCTCGTAGCTGACCCTTCAGCAGGTTTCCTGAGGCTGTAAAATCACACGGGAAGAGATTTCCCAGTGCAGTTACTGGTGGATTTGAACCATCACAGAGGCTGCCCCCTCTGAGTTAGCAGTGCGACACTTTAGTGACTTCACCACCAGGGGATCCTAGTACTATATGTGTCAACCGGGAAAAAAGGGTTGTGTCCATACAACCCCTAGTGTTGCCAGAATGCTTCTGTGTGGCTGGGAGCCTTCTGTGTGTAGATTAGCATCTTGTCAGCTGAATGTCAGCCCAGGCGGGGTTCTGGTTGGATTGCTTGCAACATTGTGCTTTATAAAATAGGGCCTTTTTGCTGAGGGACTATTTTCAGTCCCCAAATCACCTGATAAGTCCTACTCTTTTGAAGAACTACAATGGGAAACCAGTTCTTCATCCCATGGGACTCTTAATCAAATAGTGTGTTTGTTTAAAGAGAAGGGGGAAAAAAGACCTATTGCATGTCTTGTTAATAACACCGCAAGGCACTTGTAACTAATCTATGAAACAGTGATACTGTACCTTTATCTGAGCCAGCGCTTACCTGGCCATCCGTCAGTTTGGACGTTCTTTTCCATTCCACAGGATGGGAGCAGAAACATGAGCCTGGGTATTTGTGCGCAGAGTGGAGGAGCTGCCTTTTCAGCTCTCCTCCTGAGCAGAAGGAGAGGGGATTCTGAGCCTGCTGGACCATGGCTGCTGGATTAATTGTGTTGCAGGTGTATTGAGAAGCTTTTGAGATGTGCTCTTTTCTCTTCTCTCGTCCATGTAACTTTAACTTGGATATCCCCTTTTGATAACCTAAGACAACAGATAGTGTTTGGGTTATACTGTCCCTATAGAAAAATGCACTGTTTTTTTAATGATAAAATTTCAAGGAAGTTCATTTTCAAAATGGATTATTTTTAAGAAGTGGTAAACATTTTTCCTACCCTGCTACTTTTCTTTTAAATTGGGCAGGTCAATGTGATTCTTTTTTTTTTTTTTTAACTTTGTTAATGTTCTGTTTCATATAGTTATGTTCTGCTCTCTAGGTTTCTAATTATGCTTAAAAATATTTGAAAAATGTGTGTGTATGTATGTATACATATATATTCATATATATAAATGGCGTAATCGTGCTTGCAGAAAGTAAAGAATGTTTGAAGCACTTGCTGCAGGAGATCAAAGACCACAGCCTTCAATAGAGGCTATATCTAAGCATTAAAAAAACAAAAATTCTCACCACTGGAACCATAGGCAACATTATGATATATGGAGAAAAGATTGACGTTGTCAACCACTTCATTTTACTTGGATCCACAATCGACATCCAAGCTGGTAACAGTCAAGAAGTGAAATTATGTATTGAGTTGGTAGAAATCTGCTATCAAGAACTCTAAAGTTTTAAAGAGCAAGTTTTATCAGCTCCATCTCACATGTGTTGAGCATTTGGCCCAGTCCTGGGAGAAGGACATCATGCTCAGAAGGGTGGAGGGGCAGCACAGGAAAGGAAGACCCTGGTTGAGAAGGAGTGATACAGTGACTGAGGGAATGGGGGGTAGGTGTCTCAGAGTTAGTGAGACTGGCTCAGGAGAGGGCACGTTTCAAAGCTACTGTACAGAGGGTCGCTATGATTCACAGGTGACTTGATGGTACCTAACAACAACTACATAACTTGGGAGAGACTGGAGAACAGATCTGTTGCACATGGGATTGCTGCGAGTTGCAGGTGTCTTGATGGCACTTAATGATAACAACAACCTATGCTTTAAACTCTGAGTTGGTGTTTTGTGCTGCTGAGTCAGAACTGAGTCACAGCTGACCCTCCAGTGCGTTTTCAAAGGTAGTAAATTGCACAGGAGTAGACTGTCCATCCTTCTTCTCTCACCGAACAGTTGGTGAACTTGAACCGTATGCCTTGGGGATTGTAGAGCAGTTTCTTGTCTCTGGACCACCACAGCTCCTATGAGAGTTATCCCTTTTACTACCATTATTTTCTGTTTTGAATGCATTGTACTCTGAAACCCGTGAGAGCTAGAACTTGGAAGAACTGTCCTGTTTTTCTGGGTCTCACACATTTTCCACCTTTGACAGGGTACTATCTTACTACTTTGTAATCTCTACTTCCAGTGGAAGGTATTTGAGTTTTCATTCTCTTCCTGGTTCCCACTTTACATGAATTTGTTTATTTTGTAGATTCCCCCCCTCCTTTGTTTTTATTTTTAGTTAGTCACGCTAAAGGACACTGCCTATCCTTCTCCCCTGGAGCAGCTGGTGACCTCAAACTGTGTGCCTTTGGGACTGCAGTGCAGCTTCTTGCCACTCGGCCACCAGAGCTCCCTTATTTTGCAGATTTCTAACAAAGATTTCATACCATTATTATTGTTGTTAAGTGCCATCAAGCTATGACTCATAGAGACCCTCTGGACTGCAGGTCAGAGCCCTGCTTTGTCCTGCACTGGTCTCGTGACCTCTGTTATGCTCAAGCCACTCGGGGTGGTCACTGCGTAAATCCATTTCATTGAGTGTCTCCCCCTCACTGAACCCCTGCTTTTCTCAGCATGATGTTTCTCTAAGTGGTTCCTACCATTATTCCTCCAAGTTCTTGTGTCAAGGTCATCAGTTAGTGTCCATATTGCCAGATCTGGTAGACATTTTTCCATTCTCATTTTACTTTTTTTTTGTGCCGTCAAGCTCCAGCACTGGAAAAATCTCTAGTTGAGGCGTGTTAGGTTTTGCACATATTGTGTCATTTAACCCGCGATGGCTCCAGCACTGGAAAAATCTCTGGTAAAGGACCAAAGCCGGATAAGTTCTACACTTTCTATAAAATCTTTCATCACTTAGCCTCCAGATCACCACTGTTAGGGATTAAATGTTTGCAAAGAAGATATATTGAAACTCCAGATCCTACTACCTGTGAAAATGACCTTATTTGGAAATAAAGGTTTTATTTGTTAACATGAGTATATCTCACAATGAATCCTAATACACGGTGTATACTATTATGTGCCTTTGAGTTGACCATGATCATAGCATTCCTTTGAATAAACTCAGTGGATTTGTTCTGAACTCCGCTGCTTCCCTCATACCCACATCTCATTCCCTAGTGGATATTTTTGCCTTCCCCACTGAACTGGAAACAGAAGCAAGTCATTTCTTACAGTTTCAGTCCCATTCAACTTACTTTAAAATCATCTTCCTTTTGTCTAGATTCTTGTATAAGAACTGTCCAGCTGGTCTCCCTGCCTCGGCTTTTTTCTACCCACCATCCAGAGTGACACTCTTAAATGCACAGTCAGGCCGTGCCAGGCCTCTGCTTGTTACCCTCCAGTGGTGTCCCCTCTCCCTCAGTAAAAACTGAAACTTTATTTTTTTAAAGCTGAAACTTTAAATGTGACCCTTTTGACATTTCTGATCTTCTGTTTCCAGCCTTTCTCTTTCTCAGTTAACTTCTTGCTGTTCCCCAGTCATGCCCTGTGAGGGATGTCATACTTGGGAGGGTGGAGGGACAGTGCAGGAGAGGAAGACCCTCGAAGATATGTATTGATTCAGTCACTGGGGCAATGGGGATAGGCGTGTTGGAGACAATGAGATTGTCACAGGATAGAGCAGAATTTACGATTGTTGTACATAGGGTTGCTATGAGTCACAGGTGACTCGACGGCATATAGCAACAAGGTCTTTTATTGAATATATATCCCTTTTAAAAAGTGGTTTTGTGTCACATTTCTACTCCTCCGACTTGCACCAAATATATGTGATTTTTCTAGGCAAAATCTCCTTGGTATTTTCTAAGTGCAAATTATTTGTATGTGAGGTTAGTTTACACATAATGCCCTTGTGACTTATGTAATTCCATAGACCTGTTGTGTATCTCTTTTATAACACCACAAATAGTTTATTCAGAGTCTCAGTTTGGGAGGGTGGAGGGACAGCGCAGGAGGGGAAGACCCTCTATGAGATGGATTGATTCGGTGACTGGGGTAATCGGGATGGGTGTGTCAGAGGCAGTGCGGTTGGCGCAGGATAGAGCAGGGTTTAGGGCTGTTGTGCATAGGGTCGCTATGAGTCGGAAACGACTCGACGGCACATAACAACAACAACATTAATTTTCATGAACATTTATAGAGACTTTGGATTTCCCTTCATTCATTGTTGCACTTTTCTCCCTGCCTACCCCTCCCCACCCAGTTCACTCTTTTCTTTGAAAAGTAAAAGAAAATTCTTTCATTGTTATACAGTCCCTCCCCCGAGGCCCACTCTGCTATGTAGAGTCTCATTCTTAAAATTTCTTTTTAAACCTGTATGTACCATTTATTAATTGTGACCCTTCTGTCTCTAACTCTGTTCTTAATTGCATTGGGCTATGCGCAATGTCCAGTAGTGCCATAGACACAGAAGATGATTGAAAGTATCCTTGTCTCCAGATGTTATAGAGGGGGCATGCCTATGGCCAATCCAGGACCCCAGCTCAATCCATTAGTGAACACTGTGACCTCAGTGGGTCCTACAGCTCCTCAGAGCCCTCTTTTCTGTCTGTAAATCGAAGGTGGTTGAAACAGTAGACCTCCACAGGCCGATACCACTCAGGCCGTCCATATGTGCTAGTTTACATGCTGACCATTTCCTTTCCATGCCTGCTTTTGCCGGCTTCCCTGCTATTTCTTCCCCAAAATATAGGAATGGCAGAGGCCACAGGTTTATGGCAGGTACCACCCTGGTTCCTGCTAAACCTCTTCCCAGCCTCGCCATGGCCTGTTGATGGGCTTTTGCTAGGATTTGGCCAACTTCAGTCCCCTTTCACAAATAAATTTTAAAGTACTCCCTTGAAGAGTAGTAAGTTGCCAGTGGTACTGGCAGAGAGTTTTAGAATTATTTTTTTGATGCTTTCCATGTGACTTTTGGTTTGAGGGAAGTGTATTTTGGTTGAGTTGTTGGGAAGGGTTTCCTGCCAGTCGTGCAAGAAATGGAGTGTGGTGGGAGCGCTTCTTGTTCCCCAGCCCTTTGATGGCATAAGTGTGTGCTATTCACTGTCTCTGCAGCTCCATCCATTGCCAGGCTGCTCCATTCTTTGTGTCTCATCACGACTGTTGCCTTGGAGAAACTGAGATTCCTTAGCTTACGTGTGCTGTGTCAGACTTCAGCTTACGTGTGCTGTGTCAGACTTCAGCTTACGTGTGCTGTGTCAGAGCTGGGACCCCTTAGCTTATGTGTGCTGTATCAGGTCTTGGGTAATACTTTTCCTAAAATGATGCAATAGCCGGGGCCATGGGATAGCTGTGACAGCACATCACTGACTGTGTGCCACCCTCTGGGTTGACATTATCTCTGATCCTCGGGACAGTCCTTTCAGATATGGGTGGTACTTAATCTCCATTTTAGAAATAGTACAAGTGATCCAGCTGTTCATTAATAACCAGCAAGGAGTTGAGCTCAATTTGAATCCTGATCTTTCTGACATCCTGGTGCTCTTTACTGCCACTTAGATCCCCACTCAGCTCAGTGCGCTGCCTTTGACTTGGAATTGACTCACATTGACCTCTGCTGAGTTTCCCAGGCTGTAAATTACATGGGAGGAGATTAACCCATCTTTCTCACTAGGAGCTGGTGAACTTGACCCAGCAGGGAGGCATGACATTTGTCTTAGCAGTGCTACTCCATACAGAGCAGACCAGCTAGTGCTATATGCAGATGTCTCACGACAAAATCTTAAAATTGATAATTTCTGTGCTCACCAAAAGGTTTGAGGTTTGGGTACACTCAGAGGCACTTTGGGAAAGAGGCTTGGAGAGCTACACCTGAAAAAATGAGCCACTGGAAAGCCTGTGGAGGAGTGCTGCACTCTTAACACCCGTCGGATGGCCAGGAGCGGAAGAGCTTGGCAACAACCGGTCTGGTTAACTTCACTGATGGACCTGCTATGAAATTATGTAACATTCCTTGATACCGTGGAAACTTACAAAATCTGGCTGTGCTGACTCTTTGTAGATTGGACAAGGGCTTGATATTTCTGTTGAATTGAGTTCTGTTTCTTTCAGGCATCTCTTAAAAGTAAAAGATGAGGACAGCTGAGGTTAGAGAGAATTTTCCTACTGTGTATAGTTGGCCATATGAAAATTGCTCATTTCTCTCTATTACTTAAAAAAAACCAGAGACGCATTGTGTTATCAACAACATCACACAAGCAGTTTGTTTTAAAGATAGACACTAAGACTGTCTTTAAAACCACAAGCCTCTTGAATAATAATTGTTTAAAAATGGTGTTTTACGGTGCATACCTGTTTAATTATGACACAGTCCACCTGCTTGCTTTGGAGAAGTAACAGCATGAGGAGTAATGTTATAGGGAGAAAGAGATGGTGACGTGGTCACCCAATAACTCTTCTCCATTGATATCCTGGTGAGTTCAGCATAAATGAATCAGAAACAGATGGACTTTCCTCCCTTCCTTGAGGGACACATGGGCTTAAAAACCAAGGGAAAATAAGATTGGAAAAAACACTGTTCTTTGTTAAAGTCTGAATGTTTAAATTCTAATTTCAGATTTTCATAGGTTCCAGCCAGTAGTTATAGGCACTCATCTCTAATTTAGATGGGGTGTGTGCATAAGCTGAACATTTAGACTGCTCTGTGGAGCTGCTGTCAGGGAGGCAGAGCAGTCCTGTAAAATGACATAAGGCACAAGGGCCTTATGTGCAAACTCGTTTCACATGGGTTCTTGGGTATTGAGTAACATGAATTGCCTGTAATTTGATTCTTGAAAATTTCATAAGGCTTTACCTCAATCCTTGTGTGTGAAAGTGAAAACAGTTTCAAAGGGATGCCTCCAGGTGCTGTCCTGGGCATCCCCACACGCTGTTCTTCTGCCAGGAGTAGGGTGTCATCTCCACGACCTTGAATTTAACCCATTCTATTTCCGTTTCTTTGGTCATTGCTTTGGATTGCATTAAAGGAGATGGTTTCCATACTGTGTTCCACTGGCTGCAGGTGTTCTTATGATCTTTGACTTCTATTTGATTTCATTGTGAACTGGAAAATTGCAGAAAAGGTGGATATCAAGAAAGTTTCCTGATGAAGCAAAGGATTGGCTCTAGAAGCGATTTCTGTGTCTTCTTCCTTTGAGAAGGTATTTTGTTGTGTCTGAGGCTGATCTTGTGGGATCTTTGAGGAAATGTGGAATGGTGACTCTTGGAGAGATACTTTCCATAATTTTGAAGCTATTAAATGCAAATGGATCCATACTTGGTTGGACTTTATTTCTTTTTTGTCAATTCTGGCTGGAGATCTCATAACTATGTTAAGTTAGAGGAGACCTACATCATTATTTGTCTTTTCCTTTCAGATCATTAAACAGCTTCTCTCCTAATACCTCTCCACACTATCCTGTCTCCGTTGAGTTCTTTTTGACCATTTTAAATTTTTATTTTGATTCAGAGGAAAATCTACGGAGAAAATTGATCTTTCAATCAAGAATTCATCTACTCGGTTATATGACTTTGATTACATCCCTACATTGTTCCAACACTCTTTCCACTTCATGCTTATGCTTCCCATTTCCATGAATCCTTCTGTCTTACTCCTTTCTGCCTTCTGAGCTTTCTCTCTGGGCAAATACTGTCCTTAAGACCTTGTGTGATTCATTCTTCTCTGATGAACTCAGAAACTCTTATCACTTCGATCTTTCAATGTGACTATGTGCTCACTTCTACTCTCTATTTCGGCATTGTTATTGTTAGATGCCCTTGAGCCAGTTCAGACACAGTGATCACATGTGGGACAGAGCGAGACCCAGCCAGACCCTGGGCCGTCCTCACCCAGCTGCTGTGTTTAAGCACATTGATGCCGATGCTGTACAAGTCCATCCAACAGAGGGTCTTCTATCCTCCACTGACTCTATTTTCTAAGCACGATGCTCTATCCCAAGAATCGGCCTTTCTTAAAGTGTGTGAGATGAAGTTTCACTGTTCTTGCTTTTAAGTAACACTGTCTGCATTTCTTTCAAGATAAAGTGCTTTGTTTTTTGGCAGTCTGGAATAGGCAGTAATCTTGGCCAACAGGACAGTTCAAAGACACTGGTTCTTCTTTGACCTTCATTATTAATTTTTCGACTTTGACTTGCATACGAAGCCTTTAAAAAGTTTCTTGGCTTGAGCTAGGCACATCTTAGCTTTTGAATGACTTTCTTACTCCTTTGAACTTTGAAGAGGTCCTTGATAGCAGATTTCCCCCAATGTGACACATTCTTTGATTTCTTAACTGTTACTCTCCTGGGTGTTGGTTATGGACTGAAGTAAAATGAAATAATTCACACTTTCAATTGTGTCTCCATCTATTTTTATGTTATCTATTGGTCTAGTTGTTGGAATTTTTTCCCCTTTATGTTAGGGTATGCTCCATACAGAAGGATATAAACTTTGAGCTACATCATTAAGTGTTTCATGTCTTTTCATTTTATGCAAATAAAATGCATATCTGTGAATTGCAGGTTGAGTCCCCATCCAATCCTGATACAACATTCTTCTTCATACGTATAGTCCAGATCATGAATTTTTTTTTTTGCTAAGCATACATATTGAATAGGAATGGTGAAAATCTACAACCTTGATGCACAGCTTTCCTGACTTTGAATCATACAGTATCACTTGTTCTATGTTAATGAGTGTTACTTAGGGAGCTCTGGTGGCCTAGGTGCAAGAAACTGTGCTACAATCCCAAACGCATGCAGTTCAAATCTACCAGCTGCTCCTTGAGAGAAGGATGGGCAGTCTCCTCCAGTGTGATACCTGCCTCTGAAAACCTGCCAGAGGCTCACTGACTCAATGGTACACAACAACAACTCGATTTATGTGCAGGTTTCTCATGAGATCAACTAAGTGTTCTGGAATTCTTATTCTTTTACGTTTTATTGAGAGTTTATTATGATTCACACAGTTGACTGTCTTTATAGAGTCAATAAAACACAAATAAACAACTTTCTGGTATTCTGTTTTCAACCAAGAGCCACTTGATGTCAGATGTTCACCTCGTAGACCCGTCTGTTGTATGATTGCAGGTTGACCCTCAGCTCCCTAAGGACTGGGCCACTGAAGTGTTTTCTTAGTTGATAACAATGTCTAAAATTTGTCTCATAAATGGAGAGAGTGTTCTGTATCTATCAACCATGTGGTGGCCTTCTTTAAAGTAACTTGAGTTTTAAGACACCTTTAAGAATAAGATTAAATATTAAGTTTCCATCTGATGCAGTAATAATAGTTGTTGTTGTTGTTGTTATGTGCCATCGAGTCACTTGTGACTCATAACGACATATCTAAAAAGGTTTTGTTTATTTTAAAAATGTATTGCTTACCCTCCCCCACACTCTCTGTCTCTCTCTCTCTACACACACACACACACACACACACACACACACACTGCTTACCAAGTGTAGCATAAATTATTCACCAAATCCAGCTACCCCTTTCCAATGTCTTATTTGATGCTTAGCAGTATTTTGTATTTTGTTCTTGTCTGGGTTCAGATTTAACACAGGGAATCATGTCCTTCTCTTCTTTGTTCTCCATTTAATGGATGGTCAATCAAATCCCTAACCCAGGTGTTCTGCTCAGACTGAAGGGGGATTGTGTAGTGCACACCTGCAGGACAACCTGTCCCACAGAGGACGACTCTGTGCTTTGACCTCCATGGAAATCCCACTACCAAACTGCCCATCCTCACTCCTAACACAGTCTCTGTAACACACATACCGTTGTTGCTGATGTCACATAGATCCTTTTCGTGGCCAATAGAGGTGACTCACATCTTTGCTGGCGTCCATCCAAGTTCCATTACCTGTTTCTAAAGCTGCCACTGAGTGACATAATTAGGTAGTTTGTTGTCTCAGTAAGTATAGAGTTACTTTTTACCAACTGGTATGAAAGTCTTACTATTTTAGCCACCAGTACATACCAGATGAATGTCAACCCTGGGTACGTACTACAGTGTGCTTTGTGTAACAGAATTTGCAGAAGCTGTGGCCTCTAAGGGTAGATTGTAATGTCTTGTTCCTGACAATTTGACATAATATGCCTGATCTTGACCTAGATTGTGTGTTTAAGTCTAGCATTGTGAGCAAAGTATTGGTTTACTTTTGTGATTCTGTTACCTTGTCATAGATCTTTTACAGAGAGTTGATTTCTGAACGTGGGGAGGTTGTTGCTGGTGGTAAGTGCCTTCAGGTTGAGCATAAGTCATAGCAATCCCAGGAGCAAACAGACCTGAACCCTGTCCTCTCCTGTGCCATTCTTGTCACCCCTGACACCCATGAGCTCATCACTGCAGTCATTGTGACAGTCTATCTTGTTAAGGATCGTCCCCTTCTTCGCTGACCCTTCACCTTTCCAAGCATGATGTCTCTTTACAAGGACTAACCTCACCTAGCAACATGCTATATGTGATATGAACATCACCATTTCCCCCCAATCAGCATGCTGGTTGCACTTTTTCCAAGACATACCTCTGTTATTTTGGCAGCTCATAGGGTATTCCACACTTTTCTTCAGCACTTTTCTCCAGCTCCACGGCACAGAGACATCAATCCTCCTGTCATCCTTAATTTTTGACCAGCTCTTAGTTGCATAGCAAGTGATTTAAAAGACTGGTCTGAATCAGGCATATCTTAGACTAACATAATTTTCCCTCAATACTTTGAAGAGGTCCCCATTAGTGGAGTTGCAGTACATCTCCTGGTATCCTGACGGCTAGTACCAACGGTGTTGATTGTGGATCCCAGTAAGATGAAATCATTGATAATTTCAGTATTTTTTCCCCATCTGTCATGATGTTGCTCATTGGTCTTGATGAAACCCTCAATGAAGGCTGTATGTAGTCTTTGATCTTCTGCAGTGAGTGCTTTAATTGCTTCTCATTTTCAACTCTCAAGCTTGTGTCATCTACATAATGCAGATTGTTGATGAGTTTTCCTCAGATCCTGATACCACATTCTTCTTCATAGAGTTCAACTTTTCAAATGATTGTTCAATATACAGATTTAATGGGTATGGAGAAAGCTTACAAACCTGATGTTAAACTTTTCTTATTTTAACCGTGCAGTATTTTCTTGCTCTATTTGTATCATAGCCTCTTTCTTGGTGTAGGTATAGGTTTTGTCTGAGTATAATTGTTATGAGTGTCCCATTCTTCTCAATGTTAGCTATCCCTTGTTATGACCCACATGGTCAAATGTCTTTGCATAGTCAATAAAACACAAATGAACATTCTTCTGATGTTCTCTGTTCTCAGCCAAAATCCACCTGACATTAGCAGTGATATCCCTGGTACTATGCATGGCCTCTTTTAAACCCAGCTTCAATCTTTGGTAGTTCTCTGTTAATGTACCCTTCTAGTCATTTTTGGATCATCTTCAGCCATATTTTGCTTGCAAGTGATATTAATGATATCATTCAACTATTTCCATGTTCTATTGGATCATGCTTCTTGGAAATGGAAACAAATATGAATCTCTTTCAGTCAGTTGGGTCAGGCAGCTGTCTTCCAAATTTCCTGGCATAGACTGGTAAACATGTCCAGGGTTGAATCTGTTAGCAAAACATGTCAACCGATATTCCATCAATTCCTGGGGCCTTATTTTTTCACCCATGCCTTCAGTGCAGCTTAAAGTTCCTCCTTCATTACCACTGACCCTTGTTCATGTGGTACTTCCTGAAATTTTTGGTGTCAACCAATTGTTTTTGGTATAGTACTCTAAATATTCCTTTCATCTTCCTGGATCATTCAAGATTTTGCCCATAGGATCTCTCAGTATTGGAATTCATGGCTTGAATTTATTTTTCAGTTGTTTCAGCTTTAGAAATGCAGAGCAAATTCTTCTCTTTTTATTTGCCAACTTTAGCTCTTTTCTCTTTCCATTATAATATTTGCTTTGTCTTCTTGAGCTGTCCTTTGAAATCTTCTGTTTGTCTCTTTGATTTTGTCATTTCTTCTCTTTGTTTTGTCTTCTCATTGCTCTAGTGCAATATTCAGTCTCTTCTGACATCTGTTTTGCTTTCTTCCACTACTCTCTCTATAATTACCTTTTGCTTTCTTCATGGATGGTATCTTTGATGTCATCTCATAACTCATCTGGTCTTCAGCCATTGGTTTTCAGTACCTCAATCCAATCCTGAAGATTATTTTGAAAATAATGTGGGATAGACTCAAGGTTATATTTTGGCTCTTGTGGACTTGTTTTAATTTTCTTCAGCTTCAATTTGAATTTGCACATGAGCAATTAATTGATGGTCTGTTTCACAGTCAGTCAGTACCTGACCTGGGGTTGACTGATGATACTGAACTTCTCCAATAATTTTTCCCCAAAGATGTAGTCAATCTGATTCCAGTGTAGTCCATCAGGTGAGATAACTTTTGCGTTTTTCAAAAGAGGTATTTGCTATGAATAAATTATTGTACAAAAGCTAGTCATTTGAAGTCAAGCCTTATTTCTGTCACCCAAACCATATTTTCTGACAACAATTCCTTCCTTATTGTTTCCAGTCAGCAATAATTATTAACACATCATGATTGCATATTTGGTTATTTTCAGGCTGCAAAAGTTGGTAGACATTCTCAATTTTCCCCTTTTGCTTTTGTTGTTGGTGCATATATTTTTAAAATTTATATATTTGTGTACATTTGAATAATAGTGGTGTTACCTGGCCTTTCTTGTAAGTGTATGGATAGTTTTGTCACTCACAACATGGTACTTTATATTGCATCCTGAAGTTGTCATTTTCTTCTTTTTGGTGTTTGTTTTGTCTTTTTAAAAAATCCATTTTAATGAAAGTTTACAGAGACTTTGGATATCCATTCATTCACAGTTGCACTCTTTCCTCCCTGCCCACCCCTCCCCCCAGTTAGCTTTTCTCTTTGAAATGTAAAAAAAAAAATTCATTGTTATACACCCCATGACTTCCCCGTTCCATTCCACTATGCAGCTTTCATTCTGGACTCTTGTCATGACAATAATACCTAATCATATATTCTTCCTAAACAGTTCTCTCCCTCATCTGTTTCAATACAGTATACATAATTTATACCCTCTTAGTTTCCCCCTAAGTCTGATGTCAGTCCCACTTTACAGCAGTGGCACTATACAGTATTTGTTCTTTTGTGACTGAGATATTACACTCAGCATATTTCTAGGATTTATACAATAGTTGAGCACTACAAGATAAAGGTAAACAACTGAATTAAAACATGGGCACAGGATATGAACAGACACTTCACCAAAGAAGACATTCAGATGGTAAACAAACACATGAAGAAATGTTCAAAAGCCCTAGATCTAAGAGAGATGCAAATCAAAACAACTATGAAATTGTCATTTTCACTATGAACACAACAGCATTCTTCCATGCATGCTTTTTCATTCCTGGCATAATAAAGAAATCATATGATTGAGAGTATAGTGACTGTAAAAACTATAAAAACTCTGAAACTTTCATGGAGGCAATGGTGTCTGACTTTCACAAACTTACAAGCAGGAAGAACTCAACAGCAAAACCAATAGCATAGTCCCAGTTCCCATGAGGTCAGACATGCTCACACATTCCCACTCTTATTTCTAACACCGTCTGTCCCTGTGCTGCACTACTATTTGTTTCAGTAATGAACTTTGTTGGTATAGCTCTTAGACAGTTGTGCGGCTAACCTGAAAGCAACACTCCTCTGGTGGTTCTGATCTACCAGTGTCTCTGCAGGAGAAAGATGGGCAGTCTTCTCCCTTGTGATTTACAGCCTCTGCACACCTGCTGAAAGGTCACCTATGAGTAGGTTCTGACTGAACAGCAAGAAGGAGGTGGGTTGTTTTGTTTTGTTTTTCTCGTTTGTAGTGGCTACACAGAACTCACAGACAATACTCAGAGTTATGGAGTTGACTAGGGAATTAATAGGTTACAATTCAAGTCAGAAACACGGAGGATACAGTTTTTCAATTAAGATTACCTTATGAATCAGGGTGAAGTCTCTCTCAGGGAGGAGTGATAGGGAATGGCAAAGGACACACTGACAAAGGAGATTAATCAGAACTGGCTTTGACAAGCACTGTGGCAATTGGACAATTAAAACAGACATTCGAGGGGGAGAAGAACGAACTGGGGACGAGGGTAGAGAAAACAGTGCAACAATGAATGAATGAGAACCCAAAATCTCTGTAAATGTTCATTAAAACGAATAAAATTTAACAATAATTAAAAAAAACAAACATTACCTCTTCTTAGGTACACTGACAGGCAGATTCTACACTTCAGCCTCTCTGTGCCCTGTTTTGAGACTCTGACCTGTGCAAAAATGTGTTTTTCAGTTCTGTCAGTTATGATGTTCTCCCCCCACCCACGCAGTAAGTCTGGCAAAGACACTTGACTTTAACTCTGTGAGGTGGCATTTCCTGTCCAGCTCTGTCTCACATAAATTTGTTTCTTTGCCATCTCTGCTGCTGCTACTTCCGTGCCATGGTCTCTGTCTACCTCACATACAAACCACTGTTTCAAAAGGACACACTACACTCTCTCCTTCTCCATTTCTGATCTGATGAAGATCCTCATTTTCTGCCTCTGAATTTGCTGACTTTAAGCCTGGCAGGATGGCAAAATTAATCAATCCCCTTAGTCATTTCAACATCTTATTTATAGGATCTGTCCCAAAAGATACCCAGTACTGTCAAATCAGACTTTATAGGTGACCCTCCAGCAGCTTTTTTGGAAGTTGTAAATTGCATGACAGGCGATTTCCCATCTTTCTTCTGTTAAGTCACTTGTGGATCTGAGCCCCCTGAGAGGTGCCATCTCTGGATTAACAGCACAACTCCCTTTGGACTGTTCCATCAGAGCGCCCTTCAAACTGTGCTGTTTGTCTTTTTACTTTGTAAGTAAGCTCTTCGGTCTCTTTGATGGAGCCACAGACACCTCACATTGGTGTCATCTTCTTTAGCCAAGAGGTAAAAGTAAAAAAACAACAACACAGTAAATAATTCACTAAAACACAGCAGCAAGATTCTTGCTTAAATGATTTTTCTTTAAGATCTATCTGCAAATGGACTTTATGTTTCTTTTGTACCTGGTTAGAATAACTTATGATTTAGGAGTTGGAAGCATTTAAGAGACGTGAAAATTGTGTGAAAGTTCCTCAATTCATTCATTTCCTAAATTTCTTCCTTGTAGTTTTGTGAAGTAGACATTCTTTGGACTGTTTTACATTAAACCTTACTAGTACCCCTTAGAATATATGCTTCTACCCAAGTGACTTTTGTGTGTATTTAAAATGCTTTGTAGTGAAAGATAAGCTGAGGGTGTACATGTGAAAGAAGAGGCTGGAATGAAGTGGTATCACTAATTTACTAAATGCTCACTTACGGATGATGTTCTTTGAATTTTATTGTAATTTTAAAAATAAGTATCTATATTTCTTGGTAAATTTTTCGTGCAAATTTCTGCCAAGTTTCATTTCATGTTTAATAAAATTGAAGTTGTTGACTCCTTGTCTCTTTTCTGTAGATTTTCATAGTTTTAATTCTGAGTAAATGATAGTAAATGAAAGATATTTTCATTTCTGTTTTTCTTCATGACAAAATGTACTTCATACCTAGTGAGGTTATCATCTTTGAGCCTTTACTTAGGAAAGCTTCTTTGACCAGAAAGTTTTACAAGAAAAATTAATTTAAAACATACTTTTACAACTTTGAAAATGCTTTTTTATATTTAGATACTATCTGGTGGTCTAGTGGCAAGAAGGTGCACTGCAATCCCAAAGGCATGTTGTTCAAAGCCACCAGCTGCTCCGCAGGAGAAGTATAGGCAGCCTCTTCCTGTACGACTGAGTGCCTCTGGAAACCTGCTGAAGGGTCAGCTGTGGATTGGTTCTGACGCCATGGCACACAACAACAACAACGACATACGAACTTTTAGAAATTCTGAACTTTGTGTGTTATAGAATATAAATTTTATAGTTACATCCTACACGATATAGATAGGAATTTTATCAAAAGATTCTGGTACATTTACACAACAGAATGTTAAGCAGCACTGAAAACAGTCAATAGCTTGTGAAACGCTACACAGCATGATGAGTCTAGAGGACATTATGTTGAGTGAAACAACTTAGTCAGAAAAGGACAAAAATGTACAAAACCATGGTTATAAAAATAGAATGGTTAGAGGTGGGCAGGGAGAGTAGGAAAAGAACGGCTAATGAATATCATATTGGAATAAGTTAAGGGAAGGCCAGTTTGAAATGAATGGATGATCAGATATTATGTACGTTGCAACTAATAATTTGGAACAAGACATGCACAACTGAATTGTGAGAGAAAGGAACACAGACTAAGGAAAGGCTTACACACAGATAGACTTAAGTGTGGAGAGTAAAGAGGGATGGGATTGGTTAAAGAATGGAAGCAGAGATTGGTGGATAGATGGGTAGGGCAAAGGGAAAGAGAAGTTACAGTGAGGTTTTGATAAGATATTTCACACAATGGCATTATACAATTGTAATTAAAGTTATAAAACAAAATGTATATGAATAACTGAATAAAACTAATAGAAGGAAAAAAGCTGCCAAAACCGGAGTAACTTAAAAATACTTTATAAAGCTAAATCCCCACCTCCCCAACAAACCAACAAGATTATACTAGTAGAGCTATACAATCTTATACAGTATTGGAGAGGCACTCGTTTTAGCTTTTTTGTTGTCGTTTATTGACATGGCTTGGCTGCAAAGGACAGAGTTGTTATGTGAAAATCAGTGTTATGCAATCGTGGAAAATGGCCGCAGCTCACAGACTGAAGGATGACTACATAATTAATGACATAGCTGCTAAATTACATCATTACACAATCGTGGTCCATCCACATTCACATATGTGCTTCGTCGTCAACAGCCAGTGTAATCCTTCAGAGGACCTTGTCCGTCATTCCTGCCAGATGTGCATCATTAATGCACAAAATAGTGTTTGAAAACAATTGTTCCATAGTATGAAATGTTAGCTAATGAGAGAGTTCACAAATAAGATGTGCTTGTTTGTGATTAGCTCACAAAACACTTTTTATTTCAGCGTTGAGCTTTTCGACCGAATGAAACACTGTATTATGAGCCCTTCTATGCTGTATTATCAGGTGTTTAATATAAGAGAATAAGCTTTCCAGATCTTTACTGTGTTCCAGGAAACACAGGATAATTACAATTCACTGAAGTGACATATTTGAAGCACCTGATGGTGGTAATCATTTATCTCTTTGTAAAGAACTTCTAGTGAGTCACATATTCTGTTACCATTTCATTGGGTATGGCTTCATTTCCATGTACACATGAAAACTTGAGACAAAAACTAGCTTAGAGAAAACGAAATGAAAATTCATTCATTGCAGAGTGATCCATAAACATACGCTTTCTTTAAAAAAGACCCAACAAACTCAAACCAAAACAATACAGCCAAACAAACCAGCAACAACTCAGTGCGCTTGGGTTGGAACCAACTCTTCACTGACCCTCTCATGGGTTTTCAGAGGCTGTAAATTGCACAGGGAGGGGATTACTTATCCCCCTCGTCTGAAGGGCATATGGTAGATTTGAATTGCTTGTCTCTGAGCTGGCACCAAATCTGCTTACCTACTTGGCCGTATGCTGAACCTTCTCTTCAGTCAGCGTCTGGGAATAGCTACCCATTTTTGAAGTGAATGTAGATCTCCTTGTGCAGATTGATGGTCCTGGTGTCCTTGTGGTGAATGATTCACTGTGACTCCCCTGGTGGGTGATAGATGTTGGTAAATATACCATTCAAGTTACAGGTTTATCACCAGAAATTTTTTGTCTTTAAAGTGGAAATTCATTATTTGGGTTGTTTTTTTTTTTGTTTTGTTTTTTTTGCTAAATATGTACTTTCATAGTTTTAGCTCATTACTGCCAAAGGAACTCATCACAATAGTAAAAAACATTTTAAAAAAAGAGGAAAATAAGAATTATTTTTATAGCTCTGGTGGCTTAGTGGTAAGAATCTGTACTGTAGTTCCAAAGGTACACAGTTTGAATCTACTAGCTACTTCTCAGGAGAAGGATGGGCAGTCTCCTCCCTCGTGATTTACTACCTCTGAAAACCAGCTATGAGTCAGTTCCAACTTGATGGCATACAACAGCAACAACAATAAAATGAAAAAGCACTGGGGCACGAGTGAGAAGACTATCTCTGTGTGTTCTTCAGTGAAAATCTTCAGTGTTTCTTCCAGTATATATTTCACAGCTCAGTAATTGACACTTCCCCCATTTTTCATTGCCTTAACTGGTGAGTTAGTGACTTTTTGCCTTTTGCAAGCTTAGGCACAAAGCCTTACTGTAACTCAGCCCACTTGATTAGTGTACCAAGTGACTGGCTGAGAAGCAGCTTAAAATACTTTGCTATCACAAATACTTTATTTTACTAGGGACTACCATATCAAATAATGTGTCCTCCAATTATAGTAGCTTGAGACACCTTGTAAACTCTTAAAATTAGGGAGTAAATAAATGAATCTAGTAACTTTCCTGAATCTTGTACCAGAAATTCCAAGAAAGTCTAGTTGAGCTCATTCGATTATCTGAAAATATGATATTATTGAAAGAAACTTACTCTTTACTGTGTCTTCTCTTCAGGACTCTGGTGGGAGCTCAGGCATTTGACGAGGGTGACAACCAAGCAACCATATAGAGACAATGCATTTATTAATAATTATAGTAATTAATAATTATTGTTAATACTTTCATTTATAGTAATTTGTCCCACAGAAAAGCGTGCGACCAAAGATAGCAGGGTGTTTAATCAGTATTGCTTTTAAAAGTGAAGTAATAATTATCTAAATAGCAATTGTGATAAGACTAATTCATTGCAAATTTTAACCAGTATGGATATACCCATTTGTGGTGATTTAGAGAACATTAATACGTCCACTCCTCACTTATCAACCTGGTTCTCTTCCAAAGGTCAGGTTGTTATGAAAACATCAATATTAAACAAAAATGGCAGATGACTGCATCATTAATAACAGCCAAACCATATAACTACATAACTACCAAACTACTGAGAACCGTGGCACAACCAAGGTGACTTGCCAACTTAACATGCATAGCGTATATGACTTTTACCCAACACCTCAGGATTTGCTATATCCATATGTATACCATTAGTGTGTGAAATAGTAGGATAGTTGACTTTTTCTTTTTGTAGGAAATGTGAAATGTTGGATGACAGAGAAGTTGGTGAGGAGTAGTTGTTTGCCGTCGAGTCAGAACCAGCCCGTAGCTGACCCTCCAGAAGGTTTTCAGAGACTGTTAATCGCACAGGAGGAGATTGTCCAGCCTTCTCCTGTGGAGCAGCTAGGAGTTGCGCATCATGTACCTTCATGATTACAATAGCTGTTTACCACTAGGCCACCCTGGTATATTAAAATTAAAAGGTCAAAGAATAATGTGTGTTGGAAAAAAAGATACATTTATATATGCATAGAGAAATTTATGATACTATCCCAGTTGTATATTGTTTAAAAACCAGCTACTTCAATACTAAGTGATAAAACAACCCTTTCTTATTGCAAATATACAAGATTTCAACAATTTCTACATGGACATCTCTGTAACACGGATTACATGTAAGTTGCACAAATGTTCTTGTTATCCTTTTCCAAATTACTATACCACCACTGACTTGTGCTCATTACCTCCTAAGCTTCTCATCTAACCTTTTCAGTTTCTGTTGTCAGTTTGAGTTCACATTGATAACTCTTTGAAAATGCTTAATGCTTAAGGCATATATATTTGTTAAGAAAAACATGTTGGAGGAGCGTTCCAAGAAGACTCCAGGAGATAGTTTTAAAGTTTCAAGATTATCTCAGAGTAATAAATTTAGGGATTCATCTAGCCTTAATTTTTCCATTGAGTTTGGATCCTATTGATGGTGGCTATTTAATTCTGTATTCTCCTACCATCCTTTTGATAAAGAATATCCTGGGGAATCTTTGATTAAACTACTGGTCAGTAATGGTAGTTGGGACACTATCTGGTTTATCTGCTCTTATGAAAATGGTGCAGTGAAACAACTTTTTAATACCCTTGATTTTGTATATGTTGAAGTTTGGTACAACACAGTTGAGAAGGCTATTTTTCTGTTCTACGATAACTATGTTTCAGGGTAGGCATAGTTTGATTATCTGAAGATGGGTGAAGGACATGAATGGGGCCATATGTCTGACTTGTCTCAAGATTTTTTGGTTCTCTTGGACATCATATCTATGTTCAGTCTGGGATAGTTGGAAAATACAAGGTTGCTCTGAGGGGTTGACTTCTCTCTCATTGTCACTTTCTCTTTTCCGCATACAGTATCTTCACGCATCTAACTATGTTTTCTCACAGCCTGGTGGTTTCAAGGTGGTAAGAATTCTTATGTGGAGATTGGCTCATTTTAGAGTGAGTTTTTCAAGAGGTCCAAGTGGAGGGTGCAAGGCATCTAATGAATTAGCTTTGGAGTTTCCAGAATATCAAATCAAAATTTTATTACATTCTGTTGATTATACACATGAGTAAAACCACCCCACATCCAAGAAATTGGACACCACCTCTCAATGGAGGAATAGCACATTTGTCAAGCTGTTGATAGTAATTGCCCCTGGAGAGAGGACATCATTATTGTTAGACATTTATGTTGTCTACTGTCCACTCAGAACCAACTTGTAGCTGACTGGATGGTTTTCAGAGGCAATGAAGGCACAGAACGAGACTGCCCACAGATCCTAACCCTGCCCTATCCTGTACCTTTCTCATTACGCCATCCTCACAATCTGTGTCATAGTCAAGCCCATTTTAGTAGTCACTCAGTCAATCTATCTTCTTGAGGTTCTTCCTATTACAGAAGATCTATTAGAGAGACTTAATGTTTTTCATTGTTGACTTTTCCATAAGCTTAATTTTTTTAAAAAAAAATTATTATAGCTGTATGGTATTTTCCATTAGATCAACAGCCTCTGATATAGTTGCTGATTATTATACTGAAGGGAAAATACTTGGAAATACTACAGCTTGTTGAGCTTTTGCAAGGACTTTTACTCTATTTAAAGTTTTCCTTCTGTATGCCTGTAGAACTTTTGTTTTCTACCACAAATAAGGCGGCTAGATCCTGAGAAGTAGGGGCAGGAGAGAGCGAGGGGTTTGGTCCAAGTTAACAACTTTAGTTCTAAAATGGGGGAAGTTGAAACAGGTCTGTGTAGGATTTTCACTTAAAATGGAAATCACTGTATACAGGAGAGGGTCATGTTTCTCATAACCGTCTTGAATGTCTGTTCCTCCTAGGTCAGCCCTTTGTTGATGTTGCTCCTGGAGTCTGTCAAGTCAAAGATGAAAAGCTTCTGAGCTACTTACTACTCCTCAGGCCTCTTAGGAAGTGTAACAGTAGCAAGACTAGTTTACAAGACAGGAGTTAGATATGAATAGATGGGGCTATATATATGAAATACTGATGCATCAAATATGTATAGTATATACATATATGTGTGTCTTTATTATCTAATATCTATCTATCTATCTATCTATCTATCTATCTATCTATCTATCTATCTATCTATCTATCTATCTATCATCTCTGGTAGCCTAGTGGCAAGAAACTGCACTGCAGTCCTGAAGGCACAGGGTTTGAGGCTACCAGCTGCTCCACAGGAGAAGGATGGACAGTCTTCTCCCACATGATTGACTGCCTCTGAAAACCCACCAGAGGGTCAGTTATGGGTTGTGTATATGAATGTAACATATAAATATGAATGTCTTATATGAATGAGTAAAAAGTTAAAGAACGACTTAATCTGCTACCTTGCAGAAAACAGGTCGTGACTTGTTCTCAAATGTATCCATCCCATTATAGGAACTAGATTTGTGAGTGAATAAACCACGTTAAATCTTAATGTGATATCCAAAAATAACCAAGGCACGCTGCCCACAGTCAGACATATGGCCCCCTGCAGTCCCTCTGGCCACTCAAACGGCCCCATCTGAGACCCAGTCTCTGGGACCATTCCAGGCTCTATTGGCCTACCAAAGTGGCTCATTGTTTCCCAAGACCGAGACTAGAAAAACTGCTAGATTAAACTGTTAGAAACAGCCAGGAAGGGCTTTTGCTCTCTTAATGTGCTTGGTTTGCTGAGGCAAGCATCTTGAGAAATTCCAAATTCGAGACTATGGTTATAATGTATCTTGAACTTCTAATTTTATGCTCCTTGTATTCATTTCTCATTCTGGGAAAAGGTTGTTTTCTTTCTTTCTTTTTAAAAATTAACCTGAAACCTCTCAAAGGAGAAAATAATTTTTAAAATATTTGCCAGTTCTTATAAATGACAACCAAATACCATGGAAAATGCTGACTAGTTCATTTTCAAAAGTCCAAATAGCACATCTCCCATGTGATTGATGTTATGTAAATCAAATACTTTATAACTGAAATTTGAAATTTTTGTGATTACAGTTTACTTTGTAATCTTTTTGAAGTGGTTCTGTGACTGTCTTTGGAGACAGTTGCATCAGTGTTTTTCAGAGAGATAATTTAAGTCTTCTAATCATTCACTCCACATTTTAGAAATAGTTTGTGGAAACTGAATTTTGAATTTTCTTTTTTTGTTTGTTTAACTTTAGAGCTTTGTATAAATAGTATTGATAATAGTTATGTTTGTTGTTAGGTACTGTCAGAAGGAACTCATTTATCTCCAAATGAAACACTGCCTGGTCCTACACTGTTCATCACCATGTTTGATCTCATCAAGGCAGCCATTGTGCTGGTCTCTCATTGAGACTCTTCCTTGTATTTGCTGACTCTCTGTGCTGTTAAACGTGATGTCCTTCTTAAGGACAGTTTTCCTTAGTATGTCCAAAGTAAGTGAATTGAAATCTTACCATCTTAGCTTCTAAGGGAGAATTATGATTCTATTTCTTGAAGACAAATCTGGCGGTCCATGCTATATTCAATATTCTTCAACTATATCCATAATTCAAAGATATCAGTTCTTTTTTGGTCTTTCTCATAGTCTGGTTTTCAAATAAAACAATCAAGTACAACTTAATTATCAAATGAACCTCTTTCTTAAATTTTAAAAGAGGCTTTAGTCAGTGGATTTGATCAAATCATTAAACGGTTTGATTTCTTGACTGTTGCTTCCTGGCACTGCTTTTTGGGTCCAAGTAAGATGAAATTCTTGAGTCCACAGAATTTTCTCCATTTTTCTTGATGCTTATTATCTCGTCATGAGAATTTTGCTTTTATACTCTGTAGTGAAGGTTTCGATCTGAACTATTCATTGTTAAGCTCTCCAAGCCCTCATCATTTTCATCAGATGAGATTATGTCATCTGTATATTGCAAGTTGTTTATGAATCTTCCTGTGAACCTGATGCTTCAGATAGTCCAGGTTGTCATATTATTTGCTCAATATTCAGAATGAATAACTACGGTGAAAGGATACAATTCTGAAATACATCTTTTCTGATTTTAAACCATGCAGTATACCTTTGTTCTGTTTGAACAACTGCCTCTTGTTCTTCTGAAATTACCACTTTCATTCTGCTTTATTTGTTTGTATGCTACTCTTAATTTGTTAAGATCCACACTATTGGATACTTTTGCATAGATAATAAAACATAATTCAACATCTCTTTGGTATGTTCTACTTTCAGGCAAGATCCTCCTGATACCAGCAATGATATCACATCCAATAACCTCTTCTAAATTGGGTTTGAATTTTTGGCAGTTTTCTATTGATGCTTCTTGTTGTTGTTGTTATGTGCCACCGAGTCGCTTGTGACTCATAGCGACCCTATGTACAGCAGCCCTAAACTCTC
>NW_006399764.1:14218145-14381608 GCF_000299155.1 Elephantulus edwardii | reverse complement strand
TCCATATTGTAGGCTGCAGTCCTTGACCCTCTGCAGCAAGCGCTCAGGTCCTCCTCCTGTTTAATTATGTTAAGCACAGTTTTGCTTTTGTGTTATATTAGTAGTATTGTTTGTAATGTCCACATTCTTTTAGTTGTTCTTCTTTGTAATAAGTATGAATATAAATTTCTCCCAGTTGGCTGACTCGGTAGCTGATTGTTGTTCTTTCAGTTCTTGGAGCCCTGCTCTTTCAACCAATGCCTTCAGTGCATCTTGAACTTCTTCCTTCAGTACCATTGGTTCTTTATTTGAAATTATTGTATGCTGGTCACTTAGTATAGTGACTGTATATTCCTTACATTTTCTTTTGATGGTTTCTGTGTTACTCATATTTTATGTGCATATGACATAATTCAGTTACAACTCAAAATGTTTGCCTCGGTTCTTTCAGCTTCAGAAATGCAGAGCATTTTCCCCTTTTGGTTTTCTAACTCCAAGTTTTTGTAAATTTTATTGGAATATTTGGTCTTCTTGGACTTCCCTTTGGATTCTGTTCAAATTATTTTATGTCATCATTTCATCCATTTAACTTAGCTACTGTATGCTCAAGAGTCAGTGTGACTTTCTTCTGACTTCTTTTCTTTATAGTAAAGGTCTTTTTAATGGTCTTTGTTTTCATCATGTATTATGCCATCCCACTACTCTTCTGGACTTCATCCTTAGTGTTCTATGCAGCAGATCTATTCTTGAGATGTCCTCTAAATTCAGGTGGGATATACTCAGAATCACCCTTTAACTCTTGTACACATCTTTTAATTTTCTCAAATTTTAGCTTAAAATTGCATGTGAGCAATTGGTGATCTTTTCTGTAGTTAGCCTTTGACCTTGATAGGATACATGATATTGAACTTTTCCATCATGTCTTTTCACAAATTCAGGTAATTTGATTCATTACACAGTGACTTTCACAGTTGGGGGTAAGTACAGCAGGGATTGTGAGGAAGATGCAGAATCAGGTTCTTCTTTACATAGATAAAGTGGTTATGAGTAGGAGTTGGCCTGTTGGCACCTCACCGCAAAAACCCAACAGTAACAACAACTTTCCATCTGGTAAAATCCATTGTGTAGTACTGTTTATGTTCTTAGAGAAAGGGGTTTTTATGAACAAATCTTTACTCTCTCAGAATTATTTCATGCCATCTCCATTGTAGTTTCTATCACCAAAACCATAATTTCCAACTAATCTCCTCCTCTGTTTTTAACTTTTGCATTTCAATCATTAGTAACTATCTATGCTTCTTGAGTGCATGCTTAATCACTTTCAGACTCCAGTATTTGGAAAAATCAGAAATTGATAGTAGTAATCTTGGTAGTATTTATGGAGATCTGATTTTATATTACCATAAGACAATTTGATTTCATAAAATCGAGGCTTACAATAGCAAAGAAATTTTCAGGAAAACAAAATGCTTTGGAAAATCTAGGTGCCAGTAACTGTTTTCGTAAGTGTTACCTATTCAGTGTACAATTCTGTGGGATAACTGAGTTCTTTTCTTTTTGAACTGAAGGTAGTAGTCTCTGTATTGTGGCAATGATGCTGTTTTTCTCATGACTCAAACATGAAAGTTAAGTGTGTAGTTCTCACTTTTCTTTTTGTAATTTGCTTGAAACAGTTAAAGTTATCCTACACTGGTGTCTTCTCAATTGCTACTGATATGTGTATTGAAAGTGTATGACCAATGGATGATTACAAATATATGTATTCTTTTCCTAGATATTAACAAAAACAAACCCAGACCTTTTTTAAAAAGTGCCAGAGTCCTGTATCTTGAACCATATAACTCGTAGCGGAAACAGTTAGGATAAATATTGTTTTAAATCTAAAAGCAAAGGAATAACTAAATTGCAAGTTGCCATTATAAGATTGTCAACTCCTGGTCACACCGAATGGGCTGAGGAAGACTGCTCCTCGGAGTTTTCAAGGTTATACACTTTCAGAGGTAGGTCACAAGAAGTAGGTCTTCTGGATGGGTTTGAACCACCAGCTTTTCAGCTAGGAGTTGAGAATTTAACCATTTGTACCGTCTGAGGATTCTTGTGGTTACTTGTTGTTAGGTGCTGTCAAATTGAGTATGAATCACAGTGATCTTAATAACAACAGGTCTGAACTGTGGCCTATCTTGTGCCATTTTCAGCATCTCTAACATACTCGAGCCCATTGCCGTAGTGACTCTCAGTTCTTTTTGAATGGCCCCGCCTCACACAGTGGCCCAGATTATGTGAGATGATGCTACAGCATCCTTGCCTCTACGGAGGACTCTGGCTATACTTTTTCCAAGACATACTCTGTTTGTTCTTTTAGTAGTCCCTGGCATAGTCAGTGCTCTTCTCCAACAGTACAACTCGAAGGTATATCAGTTCTTCTTTTGTTGCTATATCCATTGTCCATCTCTCAGGTGCAGATCTAGTGATTGAAAGGGCCATGGCTTGAGTGAACTGATATCATCATTGCTCCTAAGTATTCTGGAGAGGTCCTTGACAGCAGACTCTCTTAATGTAATATGCATTATGGTTTCTTGCCTGCTGGTGCCAAGGATGTTAATTGTAGATCCAAGTAGCATGAAATCATTGACAATTTCAGTCTTTTTAAAACCTATCATCATGTTTCCTATTGGCCCAGTGGTAAAGATTTTTGTTTTCTTGATTGTTGAGATGCAATCCATGTTGAAGGTTGTAATCTTTGATTTTCTGCCTTAGCCATTTAATAGTAGTTTGTTGACTATGCAAATCACAACAGGCTATGGCTGACTCTGAGAAGAATGGGAATCCTAGAACATTTGATCATGCTAATGTGAACCCTATACTTGGACCAAGAAGCAGTCATCCGAACAGAGAAGGGAGACACTGGATGGTTCAAAATCAAGAAAGGGGTCCATCAGGGATGTATTTTGTCTCCATACCTTTTCAATCTGTAGGCAGAACAGATCATCCGAGATGCTGGGCTGTATGAGGAGGAATGTGACATCAGGATTGGTGGAAGAATCATCAACAACCTGCATTATGCGGATGATACAAACCTGCTTGCTGAAACTGAGGAGGACCTGAAGTACAGTAAAGCCTCATTTCTAGTTCCTGTTAACAGAAGCATAGTATTTAACCAAAGTTCCTAGCTGCCACAAATATGGAGCCTCTAAGTGAAAGATGTTGGTTGAGACCCATTCAGGGCCACTGAAGAGCGAGCTGAGGCTCTGTTTCCAAAAGTCACAGCCATGCAAACCTTAGACAGTGTCACACCTGGGGTCACCCATGTGGGAATAAACTCAGTGGCCACTGGTAGTATTTAATAATGCAGAACAAAAAAACTACAAAAAATGGTGCTAAGATATGTTTTTCTGTGAGGCACTCAAATGAAGTAATGGCAAAAAGGAGCAACTTATAAGGCACCCCTCCAGCTTGAGAAATACTTAGTAGTCTTGTTTATCACAGTCCTGTTTATCACCAGTTTCCTTTTTGTTCCAGGAAGATTGTTTTAGCTGACACTTTAATTCTTCTAAGTAAAACTTGTTCAGTGCTAACAATGTCTTAGGTGTTCCTGAGCCAAAATAATCTGCCTCTCCCCAGATGAGGAATGGCTCATTAATTGAACATTGGACAAAATGTTCTTTTCCTCCCTTTGTCCTTAATTACATTAATTAGCTGTAATTTCTTTGGCATTGTATACTTTGGGTAGAATGCATTCCAGGGTAATTCAAGTAAAAAAAGATTTAAAAGTTGGATTTGCACATATCAAAACTGAAAAACAAAATTAAACCCAAACCAAACCCAAACCACAGTAACAGCACAAACATCCACTTTACCTTCATGCCAAGGAAAGGAAAACAAGTCTTAAAATTTCTCTTTGTGACCGTTGGCCTGATACAAACATGTACCATTATGGTAAGATAATTCTATTGAATTCCATCAGAAATTTGGTTTGTCGTAATTTCAAACAATAGATTACAAGACAAAATTCATACCAATTTAAAATGAATATTATACTTTAAATTTGAATTCTCACTCACCCATTGCATTGAGACAGAATTTCTAGCTATAGGTGACCCTCCAGTGAGTTTTCAGAGGCTGTAAATCTCACAGGAGGAGATGGCCCTTCTTTCTGCTATACAGTAGCTCATGGATCCAGGCCACCTGCTTTTGGATTGACAACGTGCCCCCTCATCCATTAGGTCAGCAGACGTCTCAAGAAGGGTGGGGTGTGTGTGTGTGGGGGGGGAATTCTGTTTTATCAGAATCTTAAAACTATTGAGTGCTCACTTGGAATCTTGGCTTGTTGATTGGCCTCATGTTGGGGCTAAGGTGGAGTGAAAAAGACCAACTTGTCTGGAAGGCAGGGAGAAGTGTGGGCTCCTGAATTTGTGCTGATGCCCATTTGGACACAGCCATGAGATAACCAGTTAGGGACGAGGTAACCAGAACCCAAGCAGATAAGGAGAAAATGATCCGTATTGTGAGCACTGGTTCACAACCTGATGGTTTGCTCTAAACTGAACTTTATTTACGGAAGCAGATGCTCAAAGTTTCCAAACTGAACAGAAGATTCTTCAGCAAAAAAGACATGCTTCTTCCCTGAGAGGACTGGTTTGATAGACCCATCAGAAACTGGCTGCCTAATATGGCAGGAACTAGCTAGCTTGGATGTTTCCACAAATGTAGTTATTAGTAAGATGATTATAAGGGGGAAATTAATTCTTCAGATAGGAAGGTTTATGGTGATAGAAGCCGGGGGGCGGGGGGCGAGGTAGTCTTTCTTAGCCATTGAGTTGAACTTTGCCACATGGATGGATGGGGCCATATGAATTGGTGTATTGATCTCTTCACAAGGAGAATGGCTAGTTTTGTCATGATAGTGGATTCAGTAACAGAAATTGAGATTCTCACCACCAGCAAAGAAGAGCATGCAAGTCCTTTGCAGTCAAGCATTCCTGTGCCACTCATACTGCCCCACAGAAACAACAGCTACATTAGCCATGGCAGGGAACCACTGGCCTGACATGACGCAGAGCTGACCTTGGAACTCTGCCCCACAGAACCACAACTCAGAGTCTTCACCCAAGTTTGGTGGGAGTCTAGGAGGAGCAGGGAGACACATGGCAGGGTAAAGAGCTTTGTAACATTAGCCTAAAATTATGGGGCTGAAGGCTGAGGTACCCATGTGCACATTTCAGAAGCTGTCTTGATTGAGCAATATTATCCTGCTGTCAAAATAAATTATAGATTTCTGACTTCTCTAATAAACACCATAATCGTGTGTGTGTGTGTGTGTGTGTGTGTGTGTGTGTGTATGTATAAACCAATAACCAAAAACACAATGCATATGAATGATTGTATAAAACTCAATGTGTGTGAATGAAACAAAATGTTTATGCATGGTTATATAAAACACAATGTACATATGCGATTTTATACGAGTCAATAAAAAAAAGAGAAAAAAAGTTCAGCTTTTTTGAAGAAGTACCTAGCTGCCCTCCAGAATGGTTGCACCATTTTACAATCCCATCAACAATGTACAAGAGTTCCTTTCTGGCCACATCCTCTCCAACATCTGTTACTTGCTGTCCTGTTAAACTTTGCCACTGTTACTGGAGTGATTTGATACCTCATTGTGGTTTTGATTTGCATCTTTCTTAGATGACCCAGCTATTCCACTACTTGGAATATATCCTGAGAATATGAGAACTGAGGCACAAACTGATGAGATTTGTACACAAATATTCATAGCAGCATCATTCACCATCACAAGAACATGGAAACAGCCCAAATGTTCAACCACAAATGAATGGATTGAGAAATTATAGTATATTCACACTATGGAATACTATGCAGCACGCAGGAGAATGACTCTGTAAATTATTACCTAACTTGGGAGGGACTGGCAAGTATTATGCTGAGTGTACTAACTCAGTCCCACAAGAGTAAATATTGTATAAAACTGTTATTTTAGAATGAGTGTAAGAATTCAGGAGGGGTGGGAGAGGCTGGAAGCAGAGGGATGTGGATGTGCAGGGGGAGTGGGGAGTTAATCATTGGGTGGTACAATTTGATGTGGGGGGTGAGGGAAATTGAAAGAATTTGTTTGAATCTGTATTTGAGTTTTGTAGATAAACTAGTAGAAAAAGAAAAGCAAAACAAAAATTTAAAAAAAACCCTATTGAGTTGAGTGTGTCACAAATAATGACACATCTTAGAGACTCTCTAAAACAATATTTTTTCTTGTATTATTCTACAGTTTTCTAGCTCTAGTAATATAGTTACCTTAAATAATTATGATTGTAATACAGTATATTATTTTTCAAGTGCCCACTTAATATCTATATTTAGTTTAAAATGTGAAAATAAAAGCTTGAATACACATCTAAATATCTGGAATGTGACTTATATTCTCAAAGAAGGTAGCACTACATTTGTGCCTATGATTTTTGCCAAATAACACTTGGCTTTCTTAGCTATAGGGCTGTTAAAGGATTGAGTTATGACCTCTGAAAATATATCTTGTAAATCCTGGCCTTCTTGATAATGCAGTGATTAAGTGACCTCAAGTTCTGGGGAGAAAAAGAATGGCATTCTGTTCCCAGAAAGTTGACTTCCCTGGAAACCCTAGAAGGCATTTCTCTTCTGCCCTATAACGTCGCTGAGAGTAGGAAACAACTGTGAGTGTAGCAATGGGTATGTGGACCTGTGATTATAAGACCAATTGGGGCTGGATTTGCTTCATTATGCTAATGAGTCAGGATTGAAGAGAGTGTGTCTTGAATCAGTCTCTTTTAAAGTATAAAAAGAAGATTAAATAACAAGGATGCCATGTGAAAATCATCATGGTTTCAACGAATTGAAGCTTAAGAAACAGGGCCTTCCTTCCCTTAGAGAGGGCACAGAGGGAAAGCCTTTCCCTAAAGTCCTGGTCTTGAACTTGGATTACTACTCCCCTAAAATTATGAGAAAACACATTTTTGTTTGCTAAAATTAAAGGGTAGATTGACTCAACGATTGAGGTAATGGGAGTAAATGTGTCAGAGACAATTAGTTTTGCAGGGGGCAGAGCTGTTGTACATAGGGTCGCTATGAGTCACAAGTGACCTGACGGCACATAACAACACCAACAAAGTTAAGAAGAGGAAGCTCTGTTGGCTCAGTGGTAAGGAGGTGTGCCGCCAACCCAAACGCACATGCTTCGAATCCATCAGCTGTTCCGTGGGAGAAAGGGGGGCAATCTTCTCTCGTACAATTCACTGCCTCTGCGAACCTGCTAGAGGATCACTGAGTAAGTTCCAGCTTGACGGCACATACTAAAAACAACAGAGTCATCCACTTGTGTTTCTTTATATAATAATACTAGGTAGCCAAGACAATGACTAATGTCACATTCAGTGTTATAGAATTTTAAAAATATTTCACAATCGTGGTTAGGTTTCTAACGTAATCTGTTGTCCTTTTTTTCTCTCTTCTCCCCAGCATTGTGTCCTGCCCTAGGAAATAACTTTCTGATTTTGATTTTCCAAATCTGATCTCAGCTCTACTCATGTCAGTAGAGTCAGAATCAACTCGGCCACCTGCCAGTGGTTTTCTGAGGCTTCTACCTTTCCATTAGCTGCATGGCTCCTGTGGACTGTGATCTGGTGATCTGACTTATCCATAGAGTCTGATCTAACTTACTCACAAAATGTATGTGTATATATATATAAATAGGTTTTCAAGACTTTCTACCAACAGTGGTTTGGGAATGGTTTACCTCTCAGGTCAGCCCAGGCAAGGTGTATTACTAGAACAGTCCTTAAGAGAATGTCCAGAAATTCAAGCTGGGTTTAGAAGACTCTGTGGTACCAGAGATAGCATTGTGATTCTGGGTGGATCCTGCCTTAAAGCAGTGAATACCAGAAGAATGTCTGTCTGTGTTTTATTGACTATGCAAAGGCATTTGACGGTGTTGATCATAACTGCGATTAGCATTAGAAGAATGGGAAATGCCAAACATTTAGTCATGGTCATATAAAAGTTATACCTTCACCAAGATGCAGTGGTCTGAACAGAGCAAGAGAACACTGCATGGTGTGTGCTAGGATTGTATAACTTTTCCATAATAATTAGAGAAGCTGGACTCTATGAAGAAGCATGTGGGGTCAGGACAGGAGGAGGATTCTTCAATGACCTGTGTTATGCAAATGGCCAAACCTTGCTTGCTGAAAGTGAAGAGACCCTGAAGCCCTTGCTGCAGAAGATCAAAGACTATAGCCTTCAATGTGGATTTCATCTCAACATCCAAAACACAAAAAAGCCCTCACTGGACCAATATGCAACATCATGACAGAGTGAAGATTGACATTGTTAACAACCTCATCTTATTTGGATCCACAATCAACACTCTTGGCACCAGCAGTCAAAAAATCGAAAAATACATTGCATTAGGAAAGTTTGCTGTCAGGAACAACCCAAAGTACTGAGGGGCATTGGTGTTCGTTTGGAAACTAAGATGCACCTGATTCAAGCCCCAGTTTCTTCCATTATTTACTGTACATCTGAGATAAATAAGATAAATAAATAAGGATGACAGAGAAAAAATGATGCTTTTGAATTGTGGTATTGGAGAACAATACACAATAACATCCCACCAATGACTGAAAGAACAAACAGGTATGTCTTGGAGAAGGTGCAGCTAGAATGCTACTTAGAAGCCAGGATGGTGAAGTCTCCTCTCCCACACTTTGGGCATGTTGCTAGAAGGCAATATTCCTTGTAATGGGACATAATGTTAGGGAAGAAAACATCCCTCAATGAGATGGATTAACATAGTGACAGCAGCAATGGGCATCTGTATGTCAGAGATGATGAGAACGGCACAAGGTAGAATAGGGTTCAGGTCTGTTCACTGGGGTCACCAAGACTTTGGACTAGACTCAATCACATAAAAGAAACAATGACAACAGTTAAGATTAATCTGTGTCAGAAAACACATTATCTTGTGGTTTGAACTAGATATAAAAACATATTTGGCTTTCCCGTCAGCACTTCTGGCTCAATGTCAAGCATTATGATCTTTGTCTTTGGAAACTGACTTTAGTTAGAGCCAATTTCTGGCATACCCTTTCCCTTCATACTATGCTTTAAAGTGCAGATCCAGTGTTAGAAGAACAATCTGAGACCAGCTTTCCATAGAAAATGAGAACCGCCTATATTTATCTAAAATGGCTATAGATGTGACACAGCAGAAAAATGTCAGGTTCTGGAATCACTGTTTCAAGTTCAGAAATTCTGAGTTCTAGGTCTGCTTATGACTATCTGTTTCAGGTTTCCTTGGACCAATGACACTTATCTCCCATGTGATATGTTAAAATTACTATTCCCTTTATAGTTATATATTTTCCAATCTCAGGACAATTTTCATCCATTCTCCCTAAGAAATATGCTCTTTATTTTTCCTTTAAAGACAAACCATCGCAGAATATAGTTATTTCATGAGCTGAACGGTGACATCATACTGAAAGTACATAATCTTTTTGCCAAGTTTCCTGGTGAAGTAATTGTCAGTTGGTATTCAAGGACTCACATCAATTGAAACTATTTCTCATGATGTCACCCTGTGTCAGGGCTGAGGTCCAGAAGATAGGATTCCCTCTGCCTGTCAGGGCACATAAAGATGCAGTTAGCTACTTTTTGGCAAAAAATATTCTTTAGATAAGCAAAGTCGAATAATAGGCCCATTTTGAACTCTTTTAGTAAATATATTTTAAATTATTGTGGTTAAACTGGCTTAATTCTATAGAGCTCTCTTTCTGAAGATGTATTTTTCCAGTATGAAAATGATAAAGCTTACATAAGAGTGAAAAGGATTGCAAAGACTCATACACATCCTGCTTATATTCTGTGGTTAATCACTTGCTATGTTTGGTTTATTACACACTTATTCATCTGGGAAAGTCTGCTGTTAGGGACCTCTCTAAAGTACTCAAGAGCAACGGTGTCTTGCTGGAGACTAAGGTGCACCTGATACAGGCCATGGTCTTTGCAATCACTTGTTGTGCATCAGAGAGTTGGACAATGACTAGGGAGGATAAAAGGAGAATTGATGCCTTTGAGCTGTAGTGCTGGAGAAGAGTATAGAATGTACCATGGACTGCCAAGAAAACAAACAGATTCATCCTAGAGAGGGTTAAACCAGGCTGCTCCTTGGAGGCAAAGATTCTGGGGCTTCGTCTCACATACTTTGGACATGTTGTAAAGAGAGACAGGTCTTTAGAGAGGGACATCATGCTGGGTAGAGTAGAGGGACAGCACAGGAAGGGAAGACCCTCTATGAGGTGGATTGATTGAGTGGGGTAATCGGGATGGGTGTGTCAGAGGCAATGTGATTGGCACAGGATAGAGTACGGTTTAGGGCTGTTGTACATAGGGTCACTAACGACTTGATGGCACATAACAACAACAGCTCTCTATTGATGGAAGCTTTCAATATCAGCTAGGTAGTAAAGCAGAGTTGCTATTATCTGTGTTGCAATGATTGGGTGCTTGATGGTTAGTTGCAAAGGTCACTAGTTCTATTCCACCTGTGACTCCACAGAAGAAAGATGTAGCAGTCTGTTTCTGAAACCTGGGGAGCCCTATGGGGCATTATTTTCTGTCCTCCTCAATTAAAACAAACTTGGAAGCAGGAGTGGCATCCACTTCCGAAGTAGCTTGCCTTTGGAAACTCTATGAACTTGTAGAAATGGTGAAAATTATATAAGTGTTCAGGTCTTTTGTTCATAGGATCGCTATGAGACGTTTATGACTCCAGGGTACTTAAAAAATTGTGATGCATGTCATTCTTCTCTAGATTTCTGCTGATGACTTAAAACTCTTTCTTGACTGGAAGTATATGCTCTCATGAGTTTAAAACAAAATTCCACATGGTGTATTTTCATTTGTATCAATTTGTTAAAATGACAAAATTATAAAGTAGAAGAAGAGATTTGTGGTTGCCAGCAAATGATCAACATACTCTATTGATAACAGAAAGGTTGAAGGTCTGAGTCTGCCCACTGGTGCCTTAATAGAAAGCCCTGGTAATCAACTCTAAAAATTAGGCCTTGAAAACCCAAAGGGTAGTCATGAGTTGAGATTAGGTCAGCAGCAGTTGGTAATGTACTGGGGTCAGCTTTGGGGGTGAAAGGGTGAGAGGTGGACAAAGCAGTGATCCTAGTGGTGATGGGCTGTTTGGTATCTTGACTTTTGTAGTAGATACATGAACACACGTGACACAATTGTGTAGAACCGAACACAATCACACGAAAGAAATATAAGTAAATCGGAAAGTCTGAAGAATATAGGTGAGTTTTGCCAAAACCAATATCCTGGCTGTGAAATTGTCTAATAATTTTATAGAGTATCAGTATTGCATTTAATCTGTACTATTTCTTGTAATTACATGCAATACTCCAATTAGCTTGAAATTAAAAGAGAAAACTATGTTCATTCAGTGACTTTTTAAAGAAATAATTATGTTGCTTAGAAACAAAACAAAATTTTATTTCGTTTCTCTTTATCTTTATTATAGTTAAAATTTAATTTTATTTATGCTTATTATTTCTCTTTAAATGTTTTATAAGCATGTTTTAGTAGGACGGTCTCGTGTTTTTTCTTTCCTAACATTGCTCAAGAAAATAACTTTAGACCAAAAATTAAAAATTTATGTATACTAAAAAGAATTATAATAGAACCCCAAATTTGCATATTTTGTATACTGTATCTCTAGAATACACTTGCTTTAAATGCCGATGAATTATTACAGACTGTGAAGGCATGCATATTGATTTCTCATTGATTAAATCCTGAATTTTTGGCATGGTAGAGTAAAAAAATATTTCATCAATGTTAATTAGTAACTGATGTGCTGTCTTTAGTCTTTTTCTTCATTAAAGCAATTGAAGGCATCATGTTTCTTATTATTTTAAGTTTATCTAATTCTTTGAGACAAAGCAAATCAATTAGACCCTGGTAAAGTTTGTTATGATGTCCTTAAAGAAGGTTCCATTGTACATGATAAATTGGAGTACTTGGGGATTTTGACAATTTCTAGCATTAAAAGGAAATTATCTTCAGAATGTCAATTCAGCGAAGTTCGAATAAAGAGTTGGAGGCCCTGAGGGCATATGAGTACCCATCCAAGTACTGTGTGGTTGACTTCATCTCTTCTCCATGGAAACAGCCCATAGCTCTGGTCTACTCAGAATGCTCACATATCCTAGTCCCCTGGGTGATTCAGTCCTACATACACAAAGTTGAGCCAGAGAGATTGTTTTTGCTGATGGCTGCACATCTCCTAGCTGGGATTTGCTGCCTGTTCAATCGTTGTGTCTCCTCTGCTTTGTTCTTCTCCTGCCAAATATTGAACTCGTGAAAAGAAGCAAATTAATCTCATATTACTGAGTATCAGTGCACTGGCATAAACAATGTTTATTACATTTCTGCAGTTGAAATTATATTCATTGGTTAAAAGTATATTCATTTTAGGAATGTTGAGGTCCTCTGAGAGATTCTAGGCTGGATCCGTATTACAGTAGGTCCAGAAAAATCTCGCCAACACTAGTAAACCTGCATCTCAAGGCACATTTCTTTCTTTTTCTTAAAGAAGCAAATCTATAGGGAAACAAATTAGTAAGTGATCATAATCAATGCTATGTCAGTGCTAATAAAATGTATTATTTACTTTCAAAAACAAACTTGTTGCTGTAAAAGAAAATGTAGATACAAAAAAACCACAGAAAGAAAATAATTTCTTAAAAGGAACTCCACCCAAGTCACCAAATAGAATTTTCTGATCGACTTAGAGACTCTACCCATGAACTACATCCCAGTTGCAAATATTTCGCTCCCATTATAAATACTCAGTTAAACTCTCTGCCATCAAGATTATTCCACCTAATAGTGACCATTCACTGGGTTTCCAGGGAGTTGTGATGTTAAAGATGTCCCTCTGACAGTGTGAATTTACCAGCTGCTCCATGGGAGTAAGTTGGGCAGTCTTCTCCTGTGTGATTATAGCCTCTGAAAACCACTGGAAGTTCAACTATGAATTGATTTCAACTTTGCAGCTATGATTAACTAACTGATTTTTCTGTAGGTTTCTTCTCCATCCCTTTGTTTTCCTTATAATTTTTCGTTGAACGGCCAAGATCATTTGTTGAGTTTTCTCAATGTGAATTTTTCTGCTTGCTTCATAGGGTATGGTTCAATGTTGTGATTCTGTATCTTTGTCATTTTTGTGAATCTTCAGGTAGACCATGATCAGTTTCTATTCTGATTCTGTCTCTCCTGTGAGACTTTCTTCTGTAATTTGTAAAGTCTGGTTACCTGTCTTTTTGTCATTTTAGCTGTGGATACTTAATGCTTATCTCTCTTCACTTGTAGCTTCCAAATGATGATGAACTAATTTCAGCTTGTACCTCTCATTTATGAAAGTTGAAGTACTTTTAAAAAAAGAGACATTTCCCCTTATGATATTATGAGATGGATTGACACAGTGACTGCAGCAATGGACTCAAATATGTCAGAGGTGATGAGGATGGCACAGAATGAGGAGGACAGAGTTCAGATCTGTTGTTTACAGCCTGTTTGGAATAACTAAGTTATACTCGACTCAGTGGCATCTAACAACATGTGTATATACATAACGAGCTATGGTGGCCTTGTGATAAGGAGTTGTGCTGTCAGTCCAAAGGCACAAAGTTTGAGTCCACCAGCTACTCTGAGAGAGAAAGATGGGGAATCTCTGAAAACTTGCTAGAAGGTCAGTTATCAGTTGATTCTGGATCAGTGGTGTATAACAACAGAAACAACAATGACAACAGCAGAGTATATATAAATGTGTAATATTGGAATCTTTTTCTTTAGCAATTATCAAGATAATTGGCTTTCTATTATTTCCTGAGAGTGGCTGATACTTGTGTCCTTTTAATTATGCCAACTGGGTGTTTTCCCTCCCCCTCCCTCAACTGGTTTTAAATAGTTATATATTTCCTTTAATTTGGAAATAAGTACATATTTACTTTGATTCTTCAAAATGTGGTATAACTTTTTGTTTTGCAGTGTTTTACCTTGGGATCCATATTTTTTCTGGTTTATTCACCCTGGGACAGTGAAAAGTCTTTCCAAGCTCAGTGCTGGCCGGCACACAGGGTGTGTAGCTTGCTCTCGGTCTGGCTGAGTGACCACTTGTGTGCTGTAGATCTCGTTCTGTGATGTGAACTCTAGGGGCCGTTGTTAATGATACAACACACTTAAGCCCATGGGAGCATATCAGTTATTCTGTCCTCACGTTTGACTTTATGCCTCAGTGATTGTAGAAGGTCAGAGTTCCATACCGACTGCTCTTGTACTTTTGCTGTTTCCTTCGCATTAAATGATGTTCCCCTTCTTTTGTCCACCAATTTCCTTCTCACACTTCAAGTGCCAGTTTATAGATTCTTCCTCAGGCTGTTGTCCCTGGTTCCTCTCTCTTCACACCTTGGGTTTGAAGTTTGAACTGTGTTGGTCACAACCAAAGAGAGCCTGGGACAGGGATCTTTGCTGTGACCCTCTCTTGAGTGTGTTGCAGATCATGAAATGCCTCTTTCTATAGACACTATATGCCACCTCCTAGCTTTGTACCTGCTGATGTGTGCCTCTGATATTACTCTTACCAAAAATCATCAGCTACAGTAGTTTTCCCATGAAACCTCACACTTTTTCTGGGTCACAATAAAATCTTTTGTGTATATTACACTTCCTGGGACATCAAAATTGAATACAAAATTGAACTTATTTAGGAAATATAGGGAGCTCTGGTGGCATGTAGTACTACTAACTAAAAAGGCTCACAGCTCCAATTGTTTGAACCCACCAGATACTCTGAGGGGGAAAGGTGGGCCGTCTCCTCTCATTAACAGTCTTGGGAACCTGAGGGAGGGTTGCTATGAGTCAGCCTTGATTGGATGGCACTGCCATTTGGGTCTTTGGAGTTTGAGGAGATAATGTTTGTTCTTCGGAACCAGCCTAATTACTCCTGCATTAGCTGTGGTTCACGGTGACCCCACTTATGTCAGAGTGAACTGTGCTGCTTATGTTTCTAACTGATTTTATGAAGATGCCTGTGAGTGAACTTGAACTTATGTCCTCTTGGTTAGCAGCTGAACATATGAACTGTTTTTACTACCTAGAGATTGATGTTTTCCTTAATATTTGTTTGTAGAAAGGCTGTTGCATGGATTTGATTACTGCTACATACATATTTGTTTGTGTTCTTAAAAGGAACTAGTTGAATTTGTATACCAGAATTTTGATTTTTTTAAATATGGCCTTAATGCCGTTTATTCTGTAAAGGCCAACTAGATAGGAGAAAAGAAAATGTTCCATTACAATACTGTTTTCTACAATTTCTATTTGGGGACTGAGCACAGGTACACACACACACAAATATCAAGCTGCCAAATATCCCTTGAATAATAAAATAAATTTCTACTGGACTTAAAAGATGTCCCCTTGCTTTTTCATCTGAAAAGAATAAATAAATAAATACCTTAGGAGATCCAAACTAGTGAAGAGTTCCTTGGTTTAATTTTGTTTGTCCTTGATAGCTTCCAAAAGATGTTAACTATCTCTGATGGTTTAACTGGTTTTAAATTGGCTTTTACATCTGTAATACAAATTGTCCTATTTAATTAGAAACCTTAAAAAAGTTTTAGAAGTGACAAATAATTAAATTAATTTATAATTTTTTAAAAATTAAAAAGAGAAGAATTCCTAATCCACAAAGTATGCTGTTACTGGAAAAGGAAAATGTGTATATCGTATGACTTATTAAGGTACATTTCTATATCATATACAAATATTTTTAAAGGATGGCCACATGTGTGGCTAAGACAGAAGGAAATTGCTTGGTTACCTGATTGATACCGAATAACCTGTAGACCTAGAATTGATCCTAGCTTGAATTGACCCTGTAGGAACAAGTAGAAATGCACACCTGCCCACCACCCCTTCAGGGTTGCATTCTCCCTTTTATTTTTATTGTGATTTGAGTGAAAGTTTGCCAACCAAGTTATTTTTCTCATTCAACAATTCATACACACTTTGTTCTGTGATAATTATTTCAGTATTCTCAATGTAATTTCACTTTCCACTCCTTTCCTGTAATTCTAAATTTCCATTCATTCTTCTCTATTCTCCTCTGTGTCTTCCCCTTCTTTAGTGATCAGATTCTGAACATGCCTGTATTTTATATTGTTTTAGTTGTATTTTTTATGCAGCCTTTCTCCTTCACAGAGCTGTAATCTTGGAAGCAGGTCATCAGGTCTTTTCTCTTGTGGAGCTGTTGCTGGGTTCAAACTGCTGACCACAGTCAGTTTGTAGTGGAGAGCTTAATCATTGCACTATCAGGGATTTCCACAATCATGAATATTGTTTGAGGAAGGAGCCTAGAAATAATGTGTTTAATCCTTTAATTTTATAACTCAATATGAGATTATAAGAGATTGTAATGTGTACCAGATTACTTCTTTACAGAAAAACGTCTGAGATTATTTTTTTGCTGGAATGAATTCTCAATAGCACTGCTCTTAATTTTATGCAAGAGGAAACTGATATCTGTTGTTATTGTTGTATGTTATTAAGTTAAAACCGGCTTTCAGCTGAGTCTCCAGGAGGTTTCAAAGGCTGCAAAGACCTGGGAGGAGATTGCTCATCATTTTCCCACAGAGCAGCTGGTGAACTTGAACTGTGTGCCTTTGGGTTGACAGAAAAACTCCTTACCACTAGACTACCAGTGCTCCTGAAGTTTTTGTTAGAATAATGTGTAGAAACCACTACTTTTATTTTTTTATTTCAAGCTGTCATCACAACTTTTATACATTCAACAAATATTAATTAAAATCTACCATGCTTCTGACACTTTTCCTGGTTGCTGAGCTACATGTAATAATAGTTCAGCTTTACTTTTTTGGATGGGGTATGGTTCTGTTAAACAAAAACAACAAACAAAACCATGATAAGTAGGGAAGAAAGGGGATACTGGAACTACCAGTAATAAAGTTATTAGGAAGGAGGAGAGAAAAAGATAACAAAACCCAGCTGAAAAGAGGCCAACGTAAGAACTTAGCATCTCAGAGCACGAAGCCTAGTGAGAAAGCCTAGTTACATATGATCCATGTTGTTGTTGTTATGTGCCGTCGAGTCGCTTGCGACTCATAGTGACCCTTTGTACAACAGCCCTAAACTCTGCTCTGTCCTGTGCCAATCTCACTGTCTGTGACACACCCATCCTGATTACCCCAGTCACTGAATCAATCCACCTCATAGAGGGCCTTCCCCTCCTGTGCTGTCCCTCCACCCTACCAAGCATGATGTCCCTCTCCAAGGACCTGTCCCTCCATACAACATAACCAAAGTATGTTAGATGGAGTCTCAGAATCCTTGCCTCCAGGGAGCTGCCCAGTTTGACCCTCTCCAGGATGAATCTGATTGTTTTCCTACCAGTCCATGGTACCCTCAATACTCTTCTCCAGCACCACAGCTCAAAGGCATCAATTCTCCTTCTATGCTCCTTAGTCATTGTCCAACTTTCTGATGTATAACAAGTGATAGCAAAGACCACGGCCTGTATCAGATGCACCTTAGTCTCCAGAGAGACACCATTGCTCTTCAGTACTTTGGAGAGGTCCCTAACAGCAGACTTTTCCATGGCAATATGTCTTTTAATTTCCTGGCTACTGGTGCCGAGAATGTTGAAGCTGTGAACAATCTGAATCTCTTCACCGTCCATCCTGATGCTGCCAATTGGCCCAGTGGTGAGAATCTTTGTCTTCTTGACATTGAGCCTCAATCCATATTGGAGGTTGATGTCCTTGACCCTCTGCAGCAAGTGCCTCAGGTCTTCCTCAGTTTCAGCAAGCAAGGTTGTGTCATCTGCATAGCGCAGATTGTTGTTAGATAGGGAAAGTAAATTGGAATAGAGAGGGGTTTGCTAACAATGAAGACAGTAAGGTATTGTACGCATAAATGCATTGCCCCCTTGTTAGAGAGGAACATTAAAATAATTGTGAAATTTTACTTTTATGGAGAATATTTGGAAGTCCCTATAAATCCTTTCACATGTGAAACCAGTTTTCACAGATACCACATGGCATAATCTAGTATCTTTTGCTGCTCCTACTAGCTGAGGTGACTTGTTCCTACAGCCTACTTATTGTTGTTTCTCCCTGCTTTAATTTTTTACAAGAGGAAACCACTAACTAGAAAGTTTGAATTGTGTTGGTCATGACCAATGAGAGCCTGGGACAGGGACCTTTGCTCAGATACTCTCTTGAATGTGTTGAAGATCAAGACATATGCTGAAAGGGTGAAAATAAGAAATCTTTTTATTCTTCTTAATTTCTGTCATTGGTAAGAAAAAACAAAATGAGCTGAGTTTCTATGGGAAAGCAGTTGTTATGGATTGAATTATGGTCCTCGCCTGTATGTAATGATAAATTGTGGAAGCTCTGTAATGATCCCCTATGATCTGTTTAACCAAATAGTTATAAAAGGCATAAGCATGGAATACAACACCCCTTAATCCTATCACAACCCTAATGGAATGTAAGGGGATTTCTCCCTAGAGCTTGGCTTGTAATATCTTTTCTATTACTAGACAAAAAATGGTAAGAAAGTGAGCCAAGATGAGGATGGCCCATTACTACTGAGAAAGAATTGTCAGGAGGGGAATGTGGCTTTTTAGGCCCAGGCGCCCAAGTGAGGAAGCTTCTTGACACCATAGAAGATCAAGACACATGGGCATCTCCCAGGAACTGGGCCTTCCCCGAGAGCTGCCGTCCTGCAATGCCTGCAATGTAGGAGAATAAGTTTCTGTTTGATAAGTTTCTGTTTGTTAAAGCCGTTCACTTGTCACCACTCTGATATCCTTGTAATGGGAACACTAGAGAATGAAGAAGCACTTAAACCCCAAAGGATAGCTACAGTACTACTTATCCTTGCTTTTTCCGGGAGGCTGTGAATTCCATGCAGAGGCAAACAGGCTTCAGGGTTCTATTCTATACTTAAGTGGAACTACTTCCAGAAAATTGGTTGTTGCTACTGTTAGTTTTCATTGAGTCAACTCTTAATTCCTGGTGACCTTATCCATAACAGAAGGATGGATGCTTGCAGGACACCTGCGTGATTGTTAATTTGTTTTAGTTTGTTGTTATTGTCATTAGGTGCCGCTGAGTTGAGTATGACCCATAATGATCCTATGAACAACAGAGCTGAACCCTGTCCTGTCTTCAGTGCTTTCTCCAACTTAGTTAGGGAGCTCATCTTCCCGCACCATATTACACGGTTCTCTGTTTTGATCAGTAAGATTTTTATTGGTAACTTTTTGGAGGTGAGTTTCCAGTTTTCTTCTTACCTGTTTATTTTTTCCTTAATTGTTAAAAGATACATAGACGTATGTGAAAGGATGACCATGGTTACTGGGTCACATGAATGATGTAAGAGAAGAGTTCATTTGTCTTGAATTAATAGGGAAAAGAGTAAATACTTAAATGGAAATAACTATTAAACAAAAAGAATACCAATAAAAGAAAAAAAAAAACCCCAACCAAAAAACATAGCTCTTTAACTGCCCAGTATAAGTGAGCATTTTTCTTAGGAACTTATTTGATGACCCTCTGCTTATCCATTAAAAGGCTGACCCATTCATTCAGTCCAGTTGTCCATGTGAAGGCACAGGGTATGTGGAAGAGAATCCCAAAAGAAATTGATTTCACTGTTTTGTCAGCCTGGTAAGCAGCAAAAATGAGTGAAAACATACATGAAAGAAAACTTCCTGTGAACAAATGTCAGAAAGCAAAAATCATAGTACTCCATTAGCATTCTGTAAATAAATGCCATTAAGTCATCTTAATTTTCTGTCTCCTGCATTTGCCAAAGATGAGATGGCATGCCCAGATTAAGGCTATGCTTAATTTAAGCAAAGAGTCACTTAAAATTCTGCTGGTTTTCTGATGGGGATTTGTGATTTTTGTCGTGCCCCTGGCCGCAGCCGTGTGAGCAAATGCTTACTGAGAGGGGGGCACTGTGGCCAAGGAGGGTGCTTCTAACTCCAGGTGTGCATGCAGTACCCGCACTTGGCCTGAAAAAAATTTATTACAGATGTCTGGAATCGAAGACTGTTGACTAGGTGCAAACATTACCTCATACTCCATTTGACACTCGTGCAATTGGGGGCAGGTTATAAAGGTAAATAAAAATGTGTTAAAAGGTAACCGTGTGCTATTTCTTCAGCAAATTGAGTTTTCTGGTTATAGCCATTTTAAGGTTTTATGAGTTAGATAATAGAAATCCTGAGATTAATTACAGATTTTCTGCTTGTTAGGAGAATAGGTCCCACTTAATCCCTTGACTTTTTTTTATACCTCAGTATCTTTGCTGGATTTAGAATGAACTAATGTTTCATGGCTGCTGGTGCGTTCAGAGTGTCTCTAAATGTTGATGAAATGCAGGCGTTGCTGTCTGGCATGTAAATATCTAAACAATCAACAGCAGTCATAGATGCGTGAGGCAGTGAACACTAACAACCTGCTCTGTGCAGATGGCACAACTTTGCTCACTGAAGGAGACTAGAAACATTTATTGAAGAAAATGTAAAAAAAACTATCATTAGTGTGGATTACACCTCAACATAAGGAAAACAAACCTCTTCTTAAACGGACCAATGAAAACACCATGATAATTAGAGAAGAGATTGATGATTTTATTTTACTTTGATTCCCCACTCAATGCTCATGGACCGAGTGGTCAAGAAATGAATGTATTCGACTGGACAGATCTACTGAAAAGAATCTCTTTCAGGGGTTAAAGAACATGGACATTGCTTTGAAGCCCAAGGTCCACCTGATCTAAGTCATGATATTTTTTCAGACACTTCAAATACATAAAAACTTTGGTCAATGAATAATGAAGGCTGAAGGAAAATCGATGCCTTTGAATTATGGTGGTAGTTAACGGTGTTGAAGATGCCATGGACTTAAAAAAGAAGAAACAAATCTGTCTTTGAAGCAGTTGAGCCAGAATGATCCTTAGAAAGACGATGACAAGACTTTGTCTCACATGGAAAGAGCGTAGCAGCAGGAGGGAGGACCAGTCTCTGAAGAAAGGCGCTGTGCCTGGTAGAGAGTCAGGAAGAGAAGGAAATCCGGCATGACGTGGAATGGCTTACTGGTTGTAGCAATGGGTTTATGTACAGTAGGGGCTGGGAGGCTGGCCCAGGGTCAGGCAGGGTTTCAATTTGCTATAACTAGGTGGTAAGAAGCTAAGGCATGTGGTTCAAATCCACGAGCCAATCCACTGGAGGAGGATGGACAGTCTCCTCCCGTGCCATTTACTGTCTCTGGAAAACCACTGGAGAGTCAGCTACAGGTTGGTTTTAACATGAGGGCAAGCCGCAACAGGATTGCTTTCAGTTGGAGTTTACTTTCTAGGATCTAACAACACTTTTATTATCGCAGATGTACCACATGGGGATTATGTACCATCTTGCCATTATGTGAGGGAAGAGGGGCAAGGAGGAAGAGTGCAGTGAGCATTTAAAACTTTTTGAAATAATGGATGCCAAACAATAGCTACCAGCAACTAAGATCACAGCTCTCTGATATTATTGTTCTATGGGTTAAAAAATGGCTCATAGTTCTCCTCTGCACAGCTAAAGCAAAAAGGATGAAAAAGAAATATTTATGGATTAGGGAGGTACTAGGGATTTTTGGATCATTTTGGACTTAGATGCTTCTCTTGTTTGTAGTGGGTTACTAAGCAGCCTTTTAAAAAGTTTGGGCATGAAGAGACATGGTCTTGGCCAATGGCACCACCTGAAAAGTGTCTGTCAGAGCATCTGGCGATGAGGGAATTGATCGACCATCAAATCCTTGTAGATTTCAGCCAGCAGCATAGTTACGATGATCCACAAATGCTCTGCTTTTGCTTTGAAGCCACTGGAATCCTTTCCTGTCTTATCTTCGATCATGTCAGTAGCTTCAAGTTCTCTGAGCATGTTGCTTCATTGTGGATGTCAAGTGCAGCCTCAGGCATCAGGTGCTGAGCCAGGTGGCTGCCTTTCTTTGTTCTGCTCTCTGTGATAAACCAGACTTTGCACACTTTCTTTGCCGAGGTCTCTATCCCTGGCGTCCAGCTGAGTTTTGCATCTTTCTCTGAATTATATGGGCTATGACAACTATGCTGTGGTTCATTAAAATAGTAGTCACAGAAGTGTACTATTAACTCAGTTTTCTGGTGTTGATGGCTAGGTTTCACTCTTCTGACATTTATGGCTGTGTGTTTCATCTTGGAAACCATGTGCAGTTGTAATGGGGAGTTGGCAGGTGCAAGAAAAGAGTAAGTGAGTTTTATTGGCTTTGTTTTATTCCTGAAGATTCCTTTCAGGGGGTGAAATGAGAACTATTGACTAGGTTGGGCGGCCTGGAACATTCAAGCCTGTTATTGGTATGACCTGATGCTGAGTGTGTGTGATTCTATATTGATGTCATTGTTGTAGGGACACACATAACATAGGATTTCAGATACTTTAATCATTAATCACCTTTCCTACAATAAACAGTGACTGGTTGATACAGCATCAGACAGCAGATGGCCCCTAAGCAAATTATACTATATGTTTCTCGAGAGATCATTATACTAATGTGAAAAAAGTACAAGTCTTTTCATACCAGACCCATGTGTTATTAGTTACAGAATTCTTTTCTTTAAAAAAATCCCCTTATCAGCTTTTTAAAAAAGAAATAAAATTTATTGGCGTTGACATTCAAGTGCACCATCATTTTAAAAGATCTGACTTCACCTGCCCAGAGGAGCCCATTTGATATGAAGACCTGTAAATGATTGAACTTTTCTTCTTCTGATGTCTGCCTAAGTTACACTGTGTTCAGTTATCAATGGGAGAAACTGGATTGTGCTTCCTAGTGGCAGACAATATTATTATAAATGGGGATTTTTATAAGTGAAAAAATTCTTTATGGTTTTGTTTGGCATTGTTCAACTTTTTGTTGTTGTTTTCCACTTCTAAGGGAATTTTTTTTTAGGTTTTCTCCCCAATTATGCACCATCTATTTCACAAGAAATTCAATACTAAGAATAAGAATATTTTGTGGTTAGGGCTGTTCACACACCTGCAAGCACCATTTCCCTCCTCTCCCCTTCTTTGGAATATTGCGGCTCCCATTGGAAATTCATGGTCAATTGGCAATGGAATTACATGTAATAAACTATTTTAATCTTAAAATATTTCATACTTATTGTGAAACAGTTTAGGTTTAGTGCAGAAGTATCAGATAAGATGAAAATAAAAAAACACCCAAGAACACAACCCACACACTAAGCACAAAACACAGTGATAATCCCACTCATTCTGACACAATTACTAACTTCTTGATGTATATATAGAGTTATAAATCTTCACTTGGGTATGTTGGTGTGTTTAATATTTTTAAAGAAACATGAAATAAACTGTACCATATGCAATATTTTGTGACTTGATTTTTGTATGTATCATTTGGCAAACATCTTCTCAAGCCCCAGTATATACACAGTCGTTTTTACTGGCAGAATGCTTCATTGTGTTATCACAGTTGGTTTAACTGAAAGCTTAATTTAGCTTGTTTGAAAATCATTGTTTTATGAATATCACCGAACTGGCTTTCTTTGTCACTGTTATATTTTGTACATTGTTGTCGTTGTTGTTATGTGCCGTCGAGTCACTTGCGACTCATAGCAACCCTATGTACAACAGCCCTAAACTCTGCTTTGTCTTTTGTACATCACTTTCTTTAATAATTATAATATTTATAATTTTTATAGACTATTTAAAAGCCACACATACTTTCAAAGCTTTCAATAATACTCTTTCACTAATTTACATTGCAATAAATATTAACTGAGTGCACGTCTCCTTGCAACAGAAGCAAGTTTTAAGTTTTCTGCTAGTTTATTTACAAAATTTGAATACAAATTTGAACAAATTCTTTCAGTTTCCCTCAACTCCCCATCAAATTGTACAATCTGATGATTAATTCCCCCGCCCCCTGCATATCTACATCCCTCTGCTTCCAACCTCTCCCTTGGATCCTTACACTCATGCTACAATAATGGTCTTATACAATATTTATCTTTGTGGGACTGAGTTAGTTCCCTCAGCATAATGCTCTCCAGTCCCTCCTAAGTTAGGTAATAATTTACAAAGTCATTGCTCCTGTGTGCTGCATATGAATGTACCATAGTTTCTCAAGCCATTCGTTTGTGGTTGGACATTTGGGCTGTTTCCATGTTCTTGTGATGGTGAATAATGCTGCTATAAACATTGATGTAAAAATCCCAGTTTGTGCCTTAGTTCTCATATTCTCAGGATATATTCCTAGTAGTGGAATAGCTGGTCATTTGCCCTGTGACAAGGAAAAGGCTTGCTTGTTTTACTGTTGGTTTTAGGTGAGATTGAGTTGATTTCAACTCACAGTGATCCTTTAGGACATAGTAGAACTAACGGCCCCATAGAACTTCCAAAACTATAAATCCTTAATGCAACAGGCTCCTTTTATTTTGTTTTGGCCTTTTGAGCCAATTAATCCCCACAAAATAGTAACTAATTTATGCTAATGCTCTGAGTGGTCATGGCCTTGTGGTTAACACCACAGAAAGACTCGCAAGGTCTGCAAGCCATTCTTACACTATTCACAGTAGACTTATGCAGCAAAATAGAAGTCATTACATGCATTTTATTGGCCTTACTCGGAATTGAGCTCCTTATATTGATTTTTCTGGTTGTCACATTTAGTTATTAAACCTCACTTCTAAAAAACACAACCAAACCCAGATCTTTAAATGAAATATTTAGAAACTGTGATAGCCATCGTTTATTCCCTCCTAGGTTGAGTCATTACTCAAAACAATATAGTTTTGCTTTTGAAATGCTACAATATCAAAAACTGATGGCAGTATTGTTCCTGTCCAACACTCTATGACATAAATTCTCTGCTCTTTGACATACGAGATATTTACTGTCACATCAACATCAGCTGGTGGGAGAATTTTTAGGTAGAAAGATTCGTGTTCATTTTCTGTTTGCCACATTGACTACTAGTTATAGTGAAGTATATAGAAACATATTAATGGGATCATTAACTTTTAACAGAAAATTTCAAACACCTGGCTGTATTGTACATTTTGTGAAGACTTTCTTTCACTGTGGTTATTTGGTTCTATTGAGTTGACTCCATCTTTTAGCAACCCTCTGTACAGCATGATGAAATCCTATCAGATCCGGTGACTTCCTCTAAGTTATAGCCCACTATGGTCAGCCATTCGGTCAGTCTGTCTCATTGAGTGCATTTATCTCATTTACATACTAGAGTTTAATAAACTATATGGGCAGAGAGTTTCTATAATTCATGCATAGAGAGCTTACTCTGTCTTATCCACTGTGCTAAGAGTTAGTTATTGCCTTTCCTCCTTAGAGCAAAGTTATCACCCAAAAATGCTATGTTAGAGATGAAGAAACTGAAGTCCAGAGATGGTAAGTAACTTTCCAGCTCTATACATTATATGGTAAGTTGGAAGCTAGTGACTGTGTTAGTTTATTTTCTTTCAATGACCAGTTGTAAAAATATAATGGTGATGCTCACATATTTTAATAATCCCCAAACCTGAAGACCCTCAATATTTATTGACACAGTGGATGCAACAGTGGACTTGAGCACAACAGAGATTATAAGGATGGATGGGGTAGAGTTTACATTTGTTGTACATAGGATAAGTCTGGATAGAATTCAGTTTGAAGGCACCTAAGAACGACAGTCTGAAGATAATTCATTTAATGATAGTAAGGGTTATATCCATTCTCCATACCTATTCAGTCTATATGCTGAGCAAATGATTTGAGAAACTGGAGTGTATAAAAAAGAAGGTAGCATTGTATAAAGAAGAAGGTAGCATCATGATTGGAGGAAGAATAATCAATAGCCTGCGCTATGCAAATGACACATTCTTGCTTGCTGAGAATGAGGAGGACTTGAAGTTCTTGCTGTAGAAGATCAAGGACTACAGCCTGCAGTATGAATTTCATCTCAATGTCAAGAAAACAAAAATTTTCACCATTGAACTGATAGGCAACATCATGATAGATGGATGAAAGATTGAAACTGTCAATTACACCATCTTATGTGGGTCCATAATCAACATCCTTGGGACCATTCAGATCAGGAAAGATTGGGAAAGTCTGCAGTCAGAACATTTCCAAATCATTGAGGAGCAGTGATATCACTTTAAAAAAATTTATTCTTTTTTGTGTACCATCAAATCAGATCTGACTGATCAGTCATTGTCCTTGGTCATTGTCTTTCTACTTTCCAAATAGGTTATCCTTGCCTAGCAATTGGGCTTTTTTGATCACATGTCCAACGTAAGTGGGCTGAGGTTACACCGTCCTTATTTCTAAGAAGCATGCTGATTCTGTTTATATTTGTCTGAGGTGGAATTGCTCCTTGCTTTGGTACACAATAGTTACATTCTTCAGTTGATACCAGAATTACAATTTGAATGCATCAGTTCTTCTTGATTTAAAATAAACAAACAAAAACCTCACTTGGGTCAGATGCACCTCCTCTCATCCTGTCAGGCAGCTAAAGGCAAAACTGTGGAAAGGCAGAAAAATTGACATTTATTCAGTCCCTCTCCTGTCCTAGCTACTTTGATAAATAGGTGATCCCCAGATTTCATGGTCCAACTCTTTCAAATGCTGTTTAATCTTTCCAGAAACTTCTTTAAGCCCAATTTAATCTAATTACCTTTTTCTAATTATACACCAAGTCCCTGTGGAGTGGTTGAAGGGTAGGCCTAGGTTGGGATAATTAGGGTTAGGGATAACTTTTTCCTAGAGTACTGTGAAAAATCATTCCTCCAGTGCCTACAGTTCTGATTTATTTTAAAAGTGAATTCCCTCTAGTGTTTTCTGTCTGTAAAATAGATTTTATGCCATTTTTATTGTTTAATATCACTATATGTGAGAAAATGTTAACATTTTTCCAGTGATGGTTTTTTGTAAGTTTGTTTCTTTACAGACAATTATATTTGTTTTCTTTAAGTCCTGGGAGTTAGAGGCCGTTATCTTATATGTATTGTAAGAAAACTGGAGAAGTAACACAATGATTGAGTTGTTGCCCTGCCAGCCCAGATGCGGGCGGTTTATATCCACTAGCTGCTGCATAGGAAAAAGATAGATGGTCTACTCCCATGTGATTAATAGCCTTCATGTTTGGGAGAAACTGATGAAGAATTAGACTGGAAAGTGAAGGGGGAGGGGCAGATAGGATAAGAGAGGGAAGGCACGCTATAAACCCATCTTTGTTCCCTAACTAGTACTTATTGCTAGTTGTTCATGCTACTATCCCACATTCTCTGTGGTCCTTCACTGAGTTTTCAAGCAGTCTGGTGATTTAGTATGTTACGTGTTGCTTTGCAAACCAAAAGTCTGACAGGTCAAATCTACTAGCTGCTCTGAGAGAGTAAGATGTGCAATCTCCTCGCGGGAGGATACGCAGCCTTGGAAACCCAAAGGACTGTTGCAGAAGTCAGACCTCAGTGGGCAGCAGTGGGCTTGGTGGGGTTACTGAAGTTGAAAAGCAAAGTGAACAAGAAGTTGCATGTGTGAAGAAAGGAAATGGGAGATGTTCATCTATCTGAATTTACAGATGATCTTAAATAAAGTAAAGCAAGTAGCCAATGGATAGGTCATAAGTATTATCTCTCCCACTGCTGTAGTCACAAGATGAAAGAGGCAAATACTACATTCTTACCAGCACGGGATTTCCTTCTCTCGGGGTTTGCATTGCAGCTCTTCATAGAAAGAAAGAGGGATCATAAAAACCCTGGTAGGTTATCTCGTTGCGGGTGGAGTTGTCAGTATTATGAAATCATGCAGAAGGGTGTAGCACACATCTGGCCTTTTATAAAGTTAGGGGAAAGTATGACATTTATTCCTATTCAACATGTTAAATTACACATTTGGCCATAGATTCTTTTTCTTATTCAATTTAAAAGACCTCTCAAAGAATAAATGGATGCCCCTGAAACATTGCTGAAAGTAGTAACTAAAGTTCCTGCCTTTCAACTTGTCCAAAATAATAGAATTATGGCTTGTTCTAGGTTGAAAATATTTCTCTCTTAGAATTGTTTTTATATTCCTTTCTATTAATCATAAGCTAGTATTTATGAGGAATTTATTCTAATTATTGAAAAGTGGTAGAATCTCAGCAACAATTTCAACAGGGTAATCATTAGACTTTGATTTTAGCTATGATTTTGGGGCGATTGCTCGTATTGAGTGGACTACAACAAGTTGGAACCCTTCCCTATCTTGTGCCATCATTATGAGCTCTGATATTGTGATCTTGAGCCCACCGAACCAATTGCCATAGTTACAGTCCTTTTTGTTGAGATGTACTTGAGACGGTAGCCACAGCGGCAGTCCATCTTGTAGAGGGTCTTCCTCTCTTTCTCTTATCCTCCACTTTTCTTAGCATGTTGTCTTTCTACAAGGACAGGCCCTGTCTGACAACACGTTCAAACTTTGTAGCCAGAGTTCCAACCATCCTTGCCTCTAAGGGGGGGGCACTTTGGCTGCCCTTTGTCCATGACTTTCTTGCCCATCCCCTTGGCAGTCCATAGGATATTAGGCATTCTTTGCCAGCACCACAGTTCAAGGGCATCAATTCTTATTCAGTCATTCTTATTTATATATTCTTTTCAAAACTTCATTGTTTTCTAGTTGGAACTAACTAATAGTTGACTCTCCATTGGGTTTTTGAGGCTCTAAATTAAACAGGAGAGTGGCCATCTTTCTGCTGAGGAGCCACTGGTGGCTTTGAACCAACAGAGAGACATGGTCTTTGGATTGGCAGCATAGCATCCTACAGCCCATGCTGTTGTGAGTGAGTCAGTTTCCCAAGTACAATGTGCTCTTTGGAACATCATTTTTGTTAACAAAATTGGTTGTTAGATTCTGGGGAGGGAGATTGAAGCTGACTTTAGATGCTCAACTTTTCCTTCTGTGTTGAAGTCCAGAACTAAGACTAACATGTGTGTGTGTGTGTGTGTGTGTGTGTGTGTGTGTGTGCGCGCGCGCGCGCGCACGCACATGCGTGCGCACAATTCAGATGTGATTTTTCTTAACACTGGACAAGAGACTACAATGCTCCCTAAAGTGTAGATCTCTGTTGTGGTGGAGACTCATGTCTTCAGATCTCTGTCAGTTTTCCCCAGACATCAGAGAAGTCTTCAGAAGGCTATTTAGGCTTGCATGGGATTTTTCTTTTCCTTTACTGCTTTCTTGTTTCCATATTTAGAGCCACGGTAACACACTTCTTGCTGAGCTTCCTTTTATTTTATTACAGATTCTTTTTCTACCTTGTGTTCTTGCCTTGGCAGAAGGAGCCTTGCTTGGTTATTCCATTTTGGCAGGAGTGTTAGCCACTGGTGCAGTTCAGGCAGGGACTAATCCAAACGGCCACCCTGGCCAACCACAATGGACACTGGCCATCAGCAGCTGGGTGGCTGCTGTGATGCGTAAGAGTTGAATGGTGGCCAGTTTGAGGGTATTTGTAGAGCATCTGTCTCAACTTTTATGCCTTTTTGCTTTTCACTCACTATGCATTCAGTATCATAGATCATAGAAAATGTTGACAGAGAAAGCCTAGCAATAGTCACTTAACGTGATGCTGATGAAAGAGCAGTGATTACAGACCAACTCTGAGGTCATTTTCTTGTGGACCTTTCATAATCAAATGGTTCAATGCAATTCAAGTATGCTTTTATTAGATTTTTGAGTGTATTCATTTATACTTTTGTGTCATCATTCTTCTGTGAATGCAATTCATAGATAATAATTCATAGCTATTAATTTCAAAGACTTGAACAAAATTGTGAGGGTTACTTGCTCCATATTTAAGGTGAAGTTAACAAAGCAAAGAGATTAAATATTAAAGCCATCAAAAAAACCAAAAGCCCACTGCTGTTGAGTCTGTTCTGATTCACTGTTTGATGAGGTTTCTAAGGCTGTAAATCTTCACAGGAGAAGATTCCCTGTCTTTCTCCTGCAGGGAGGTGAGTGGGTGCAGTTTGCAGGTCTTTTCTGTTAGCAGGCTGGCACCACCATGTCTCCAAGGAAGTGGTCAAATCAGTGGTAAATTGAAAGTAAAGCTTCAAAATGACACAGTTAATTTCCAATCCTTACTTTTCGCTCGTATTTCTAACGTTCACACATCCATTTTCCAGGTTTACAGGAAATGTTTACATACACATTTTAGGTGCTTTATTGAAAGTGTCTGGGTCCAGAAGTTCTGTATTCATGGTAAGTCCATGAGAAAGTTACACACTTAAAGAGGAAATAGAGAGACTTTGCCCTTTACAGGATCAAAATTCCCCTCCGTGGGAACAGGCTTAGAGAAGGAGTTACCATTTTGAACGAGGAAGGCAGTCTGTTTATGTTTTCCTCCTCTTCTCTGCACCAGAGTTTCTTTCTAATAGTCAGATGTGTTTAGCACAAAATACTTATCAGAGAAAGGGAGGCAGACAGTAAAGGCCAGTGAGACCTTCTTCTAGCTACACATTGCTTTAGTTTTTACCGTGTCCTTTTCTTTTTTTAAATATTTTTTATTTTAATGAAACTTTACAGAGACTTAGGATTTCCATTCATTCATTGTTGTACTTTTCTCCCTGCTCACCTCTCCCCCCACAATTTGCTCTTCTCTTTGAAATGTAAAAAAAAAACTCTTTCACTGTTATTCAGTCCCTCTCCCCAAGTCCACTTCACTGTGCAGCCTTTTCTTGAGTTTGTGTTCCTGGGTGGTGCAAATCATGCATGCTCGTGGACTAACCCAAAGGTTGGCTTTTCAAATCCATGCAGGGGCACCACACAGGAAAAGGGCTAGCACTCAGCTTCTATAAAGACAGCAACTTTAAGAAAAGCATTTTCAGAAACACCATGACCTCATCATTCTATTAAATCAGGCCAAGACACCTTGATGATAGTCAGGTGGCCTGAATCCTGACTACCCCATCTGTAATTGAATGAAGCCCAGGATTGCACAGCACCATTCCTGTGATCGGTTGAAGACAATCTCTGTATCACTGGCTGATTCTGATTCTGGGAAATGCATTACCAGACTTTTCTTTTCTTATTATCACGGCAACCTGCATTGGCCAGTCATAGCTATGTTTGGGATGCATTGACTTGGGTTTCCCCCATGCAAGACAAGAATTCTACCACTGAGTTATCATTACACCCCATCCCCACTCCACCCTAGTACAATATGAAGCAGTAAATTTCTGATGAGAAATAGGAAGTCTAGTTAAGTCTTAAGGTTATGATGAGAATCAAAGATCCTTTGTATATGTGGATTTTTTATTGCTGAGTCAACATCAATCTTAGATTCCTAATAGTTTTATCACTCCCTTTCTCTATGGTAAATTTCAGTCTCCTCTTTATTGCACAGCATTTTTTTTTTCCAGTTGCTATGGTATTTTCCATTGCTTCCTATACATCTGAAAGTTGAACAGTGAAATAAGAAAAAGACTATGGAAGAATTGAGGACTTTGTATTGTGGTGATGGGAAGAGTACAAAACATCCCATGAGCTGCCAAAAGAACAAAACTATCTCAGAGAAAGAGTTCTGTTTAAAGGCCAGGATGGTGAAATTCATCATCTTTACTTTGTTAGGAGAGATCAGTTCTTAGAAAAAAAAGACATCATGGTGGGAAAGGTGAAGAGTCAGAGAAGAGAGCAAGACCCTCTACAAGGTGGATTGACACAGTGTCTGTATTAATGATTTTGAACCTGGCAGACACTGTGAGACTGGTTCAGGATAGGGTGACGTTCAGATCTGGTGTTCACACGGTTACATGACCAGTGGTAGACTTTCACATGGTGCTGGGCACGTAACACCGACAGCTGTTATGCAACTCACTGCCATCACATTGCTTCCTGTTCAGTGACCCCGAAGAACAGAATAGAACTGCCCAATAAAGTTTCTGAGGCTGTAATCTCTATGGAAGCAAACTGCCACATCTTCCTCTTGTATGGAAGCTGGTGAGTTTGAACTTGTGACTTTTTGATTAGCGGCCAAACACTTTAAACTAAAAATGCTGCCAGTACTTCTTGTGTTATAGTCTTTTTTATATTTTATATCCTTATTATGTTCTAAATTACTAGTATTCAAAGAATGAATTTAGCATTTGCCACTATTTGGAGTCTCTCTCCCACTGTCCGCCCCACCACTAGCCATCCTAGTCCTTCCTTAAGGACACAAACTATTATTATGATGTATTATTACTATTATAATCATGTATTAACTAGCAGGATGGTCGCAGACCTGAATTTGTTTTCCCCTGGGTTGTTTTTACTTCTCTAAAGACACAGTGCAGGAGCGCTGGTGGTCTAGTAGTAAGTGCTACAATCCCAAAGGCACATGGTTCAAATCTTCCAAGGGCTCTGCCGTAGAAGGTTGGGAAGACTCCTCCTGTGCAATTAAACTGCCTTTTAAAACCTGCTGGAGCGTTAGCTATGGGTCAGTTATGACTTGAGAGCGCAGAAAAACAAGAAGACACAGTGTTAGACATTATGTGTTTGGGAACAGCAGAGAGCCTGTCATAATTAGTGAGTGGAACACCATGCACTAATGGTGTTCTTTTTAGTCAAAGTCACTGTCTCTTTTGTCACTTGTTGCGAATGAGTGCTGAGGTGAAGATAAAACATACAGATCATAGGAAAAGGTTCAATTAATTAATGGAAAACATTACAACAAACTGCACCATAGTTTTAAAAGGTCATCACAGTGCTACTTAACATTCTTAATGTATTGGGTGTTTTCCCCTGTATTGAATCCCTAATGCTCTCAGCTGTTTTCTGCCCCCCCACGCTCCCCACTCCCTCTCCTCTGCCTTATCCCTCATTTAGATCTTAGTGGTCCACGTTTCATACCCAGAGCTCCCATTTCACCACTCCCACCCCCACATTTTGCATTTTGCACAGTCAATAAGATAATTGTGCAGTATAAGCCTATGGCGTAATGCAGTATTTTCTTTGCATATCTTTTTTTGGTAGCCTAAGCCATGGAAGGCTGATGAATACGTTCTTATTTACCAACAACAGGCAAATGATTCCACTTAACTGGCGATAACAGCTTGGGTTGCTTTCTTCCTTGACCTCATTGCTATTTCAGATAAAGGACCTACACAGGCTTTCATTTGAGCAGGCATTTTGCCTAAAACTTGACCCTTTGATAGTGAATGTCTCCAGCCATTTCTGCATTCCTTTGGTGCCGTTAGCTGAGAGTGTGCAGGCTGAAAAGGAGTATACGGAGTTGGACTTCTCCCAATCAGTTTAGAGTCTAACTGAAAACTGCAGTGAGTCTAAAAGAAGAAAAATAAGGGAGGAAAACCCAACCCGATTGGTCTGAAGACTGGCCCCTCACTTAGAATTAAGAGTGTTTAGTTCAGAGCCTCTCTTTTGTTTTGATATTAACTGTAACAAAGGAGGGTGTTGGTTGTGATTTTATGGAGCTCAATTATCTTAGAATAAAGAACGGACTAGAGTTGCTTGTGACTAAGAGTTATTGTGTCATATACACGGGTGAGGGAATACACATGTATCATATTATAAATGAGAACATTTGTCCCTCCTAACTAACTAGAGCCAGGAAACAAATTCATTGGTGATCTTATTTACACATCTTTGGTAATATTTGTTATTTTTAATTCTTACTAAGTGGCACTGTTTTCATTATAGATAAGTCTTTATTTGAAACATGGAAGCGTTTCTCCGTGTGATGCCTGAGGGGGTTTTGGTTTTGTTTTTTTTAAATAGACTTTTGTAAATAGGTTGCTGGCTCTTAGCTATTCCATAGAGTATGAAAAGAAGGAGGAGGATTTTGACTTCTGGGAAATTTTCTCCTATTATGAAGTCTTGACTTGTTTCTGATGCTTATAGTGGAGTGACACAATCATGAATTACATATACACTACCAAGTGTTTCTATTGAAATAATGTATAGTCATAATTAACATTATTTTTTATTTTATTCTACATACATGTGCACTTTGCATTGGGTTTCCTACATAACTTCAGTGACTTTTATTAAGGGGATGAATCTGCGTACTTGCCCTGAGAGATAACATGGAAACCAAAGATAATTACCACTCATCTAATTGCTGCTGTGGTTAAATTCTGTTGAGCTGATTCTCACTCATAATCACCCCATGTATAATAGACTGAAACCTTTCCTGATCCTGTATCAACCTCACAGTCACAATGGGACTTAAACCCGTGGTTGTAGGCTCTGTATCAGATCATATCTTTGAGTGTCTTCCTCTCCTTTGCTGAACCTCTCTTTTTCCAACATGCTGCACATCTACATAAAATTCCAGATGGTTGAGTAAAGCTGTAAAAAGCTCCAAGGCTCACACCTTCTTCGTCTTTAAGATGAAAGTAGTGATAATTACCATGTACATGTCTTTGAAGTGACACCCATTACATGGTGTTTACGCCAAAATTGACAAATGAGAGATAGACTAATATTGATAAAATGGACTTTTCCCATAAGTATAGAGAACCATGGAAACATTGTATTTCTCTTACTGGATCCCTTATCTTCATGTCTCTGAGATTCTAACATTACCTGTTGCCTCCAGTTACTATCTCCTAGTGAGAAATGCCAGCTATTTCTTAACCTCCATGTGCACCACTGCTAAAAAAGGAAGTAGTTAAACCATTCACATAGCCCTAACCTTTCCAGTATTAAAAGATTTGAAAAGTCAAAAAAATACTACATCACTTGGGAGAGACTGAAGAGCCTTAAGTTGAGTGAGCTAACTCAGTCTCATAAGGAGAAATACTGCATAAGGATTCTGTTATTGTAAAAATAGAAGGATAAGTAGTAATGCATGCTTGGAGCCCCATGGGAGGAAGGGATGGGAGAAGAGGGACGAGGATGACTGGAGTGAAATCACAAGTTTGCACAATTTTGTGGGTAGAGGGAGGGGGTGAAGAAAATGGGTAAGATACGGTGTGGAGCTGAGTGATGGCATGGGGGCTGAGCATGGTCCAATTGTGATTAATTTTATAAAACATAATGAATGGAAATGATTATATAAAACACAATGTGAATGAAGAATAGTGTGAAACACAATGTGTACAAACTTTGTAAGCAAATCAAAATAAAATAAATATGTTTTAAAGTCCATTTAATTTAATAAGGGAAAGTAGGTATTTGTTAAAATGATATGTGTGTATGTATGTGTGTGTGTGTATTTGCAATAATGTATATGCTTATATGTCCATATATGTCCACAAATTTGTGTTGGAAGATATACAGTTAAGAATACTTTTCTGAAGATAATATTACCTTTGAGCATGCTATCACAAAAAGGGATGGTCCCTGGAAGAAGGTATGCTTATTAAATAAATGTTCAGTGAAAAAGACGCAGACCCTTATCTAAATGGACTGACACAATAGCTGTAATAATGATCTCAAGCAAGGGCAGCAGTTGGAGGCTGGTGCAGGATAGGGCAGTATTCTCGTCCTGTGGTGTGTGTAGTCCCCACTGATGACCACAGTTATAACAGGACACCATACGCACAGTAAAAATAGTCAAAGTGAGAAAATATGGCTAGTGCATGTTTGTAAAGATGTGATACAGTACTGGGTGGGGAGGGAGTAAAGCAAAGGAGTAGATGAGATTGGCCATGATGCATGACCTTGATCTTCTGCATGACCTTGACCATGCAGCAGGTCCTTGATCATGCAGCAGGTCCTTGATATTCTTAGAGAAGAAGATAATTACAGGGAAGTACAGAAGGAAGTTTAGAGGGGAGGGAATGGGATCTACAGTGGTTATTTCAGAGCTCCCTCAGAGATCCAAGGTGAATACTAACTACTGAGTTCTTGAAAGGTAAGTGTCAGTATATTCATAATGTGAAAACATCAGGAATATTTTTCCCACAGCAACTACAATGAAAATCCATAATGCCTCACAAAATTGTTAAATGCAACAGAAAAAAAAAGTTGAAGAAAGATGAGTGGTTTATGTCAAGATGCTAATTTTGTAAGAATTTTTTTATATTTGCAAATAGTTTTGTAATAATACAAAAAGTATCTTGAATATTCATAGGTTTTTAGAGGCCTGTTATTTAGAAGCAAGAGTGGTATCCACTTCCTAAACAATATGCCTCCGCAAACTCTATGAACTTTGATAAATGTTGAGAGGTGTAGAGGAGCTTCAGTCCTTTTGTTCATGGTGCCATGAGTTGTGCTCGACTAGAAGGCAATCAACAACAATAACATCATTTAGGAACTGAGGTGTTACTGAAGTTTGTTTGTTGTGTGTCATTTTGTAGGAACCGACTCATAGCTGACGCTCCAGCAGGTTTTCAGAAGCAGTACATTTTATAGGAGGAGATTGTCCGTTCTTTTCCTCTGGAACATCCTTTGGGGTTGTAGTACAGCTGCTTACCACAAGGCCTAACCTATGAACTGCCCAAAGAACAAACAAATGCAAACTGAGTGCTCTTTCAAGGAGAGGACAGTGTAACTGTCCCACATCCTTTGGGCATATTATGATGGCCTGTACTTGGGGGGAAAGACATCATAGTAGGAAAGATAGAGGGTCAACAAAAGTGAGGAACCATCAAAGAAATGGGTTGACATGAAATGGATGATTGACAAAGCGATGGATTGACACAGTGACTGAGATAATTAGACATAAGCATGGCAGAGATTGTGAGGACAGCACAGACTAGGACATGGTTTCATAGCGTCTCTGAATTGTAGTCCATTCAGACAATAATTGGATAGATATTTTCTTCTTATGGCAATTAATTTAATGTTAATGAGTCATGTAGAGCACAGTAAATGTGTCAGAAAGGGAAGCGGCAATGAGAAGAAGTCTAAGAAAGCCAGGCTGTGAAATGGGTTTGTGAGTTCTTTATATGCACTTACTACCCTGTCCGGGAGGCAAATTTTTTACTTCGTGTCTTATAAATGAGGTGACCTATCAAGCTATTTCGGTGACGTCTGCTGCTCCCCTGCCTGTTTTATCTCTTGGATGGCTGCGGTAATCTGAGAGGAGACAACAGAGAGCAAGCATATGTTCAAAACAAAGAGCCCACGAAATCTGCAAGCCTGCTGTGCATCAAGTCTATGTAATGCATTCATTTTTTTACAGGAGTGATGATGCACTCTTTCCTCTGGATGACAAATTACAGAGCACATCTGAAAAGCCCTCTCTTTGGGGAAAACATGCTGACTCCTTTTTGTTCTCTGCATAGCATCTTTATTATATGAGGAAGGTAGAAAAAAGCAGTATTCATGGAATACCTCTAAAAAATGTTCAACCCTTGGAATTTGAGAATGTGATTGAAATAATGAGCAAAAGGGTAAGGCATAGAGCACTAGCAACATTAACCTAAGAGAAATGGCCGTTTGTGCTTTTTTTGAAACTATCTGAAATATGAATAAATGAATCGTATTTCCATTATGTTTTAACAAGAGGAGAACGGGCTAAGCCTATTAAAGCGGAAGCCACAGGGAACATTAATCTATAAGTTATATTATGGGATAGCTGTTAAATTCTGTTACCTTTCTAAGAAATAGGCAAAAAAAGTCCTTCCTTTAATTGATAGTACTACAAGTTGCCATTAACATTTTTATTAGTAATTATAGATCTTTGTTGTGCTTGCAATGATATTTTAACATTATGAATTGATAATTTAAGGTGAATAGTAGTCCTCATCTTTTTTTTTTTCTCAGATTATGTTTCCCAACCAACCAATCTAAATAGGTAATACATTGTGTTCCCTCATTTCCTTTCTACCATCCTTGTGTATAATTACATGGTCTAAGAAAATGAAGGTCATCAAGCTACACTACTCTGATCATCTTCAGCTGAGGCAGTATCCGTCAGTCTCTTTCGGACTCCCTGCCTCTGACTCTGTGTCTCCCACCTCGGGGGGAAAGAGTTCTCCTGGGAGCCAAGTCACTTTGTCATCACAATTTAGATCCTCTTTTTTCCTACCCCAGAACTTTTTGTGTCTGCACTTATCATCACCCATTTTGTCACAGCTTGATGTTTTCACCAACCTGTTTGTTTCCAGGAATTTGAAGATCCCTCTTAACTTAGTCTGGTTGCTACTGAATATACCATGGACTTTTGAATAGTCAACAAATTTGTTTTGGATAAAAGATAGCCAGAAAACTCCTTAGAAGCAGTGATGGCAAAGATCTCCATCTCACATACTTTGGGCATATATCAGAAAGGATCAATTCCTGAAGATTAAAGTTATGTTTGGTAAAATAGGAGGTCAGCCAAAGAAGAGGAAAAGAAAATACTATGCTGAACTCTAAGCAAACAATTGTCTAAGGTAGGTCGAATTATCTGAAGATGAGGAAAGGGCATTCCAGGAAGAGTAAGTCACTGATGCAAAAGCTGAGAAACACTGTGTGTCTAAAGCATTGTGGGGAATAGATTTCAGGAAGCAGATAGTAGTGGTAGAGAGCCTAAGACACAGTTACAGCCATCTAGGGACCTATCAGAGATAGCTGGTAACAAGGGCGGGGAAAATGCCCATTGTCTTTGTGAGGTTGACGCCAGTGGTGAGCTAGGAACAAGTGATATGAAAAGAACAGAGCAAGCAGAAGCAAGTCACACTGTAGTGACTAAATACTAGTTAGATGTGAGGACGTTACCGGGAAATGGAGACAACTGTTCAGAGAGGTTGGGTGAGGGAGACGGGAGGGAGAATGCTGAGATACAGAAGATTGGGAATAGAGACTGTACTTTCCTACGATACATGGAGCAAGGCAGTAGAGTGGAACCAGAGTGAAGATAAAAAAGGAGATGTGGACAGTTCAAGGCTCTAGAGTAGTAATAAATATTGCATATTACCAGAATATGAGTGTCTATAGTATTAATGAACTAACTTATAATGTACATACTTTCTTGGTTAGTAGAAGACTAGGTGTGAACTGGAACGCTGCCATTATGGGATTTTGTGGATATTAATAGTACCCATGGCGCTCTTGTGGCAGAGTTCATAGAAAGTTACATCCTTGACCCAAAGGCCACTCCTCGCTGGAGTTTTGAATCCACCAGTGGCTCCAAGGGATTAAGATGAACAAAGTCCTTTGATGTGTTAGCATTGGAGACCAGCTAGAGTGTCAGCCATGAGTCATTTCCAACTCAATGACAGTGCCTTTACTTTTTTTATAGGGTTAGTGACAAGATTAAATGAATGAATGAATGAATTTAGTTAAAACACCTGAGAAGTCTATATAATTTTCAGCACCTTTTAGTACTTGCATTTTCATCATTCTAGGTCCAAAACAAGACTCTCTGGTATACCTTGTTCCCACTCTTTTATAAGACGTCCTTCATGCACTTATAAAATAGACTTGGATGAATTAGGTTTCTATTGACGCTAATGCTGCTTCATTTACATACAGACTGTCTGTAGATGGCATTTGAGCGAAAGGTCACAGAGGAAGGCAAGAAGTTGGTCTCAGTGTGAAAGTGAGCTTTGATCATTCTGATCACTTGCTGTGCATCTGAGAGCTGGACAATGAATAAGGATGACAGAAGAAGAATTGATGCCTTTGAGCTGTGCTGTTGGAGAACAGAGCCTGAATGTTCCATGGAGGGATGGGAGAAAAAACAAATATGTCTTGGAGAGCATACAGGCAGGTTTAGGGACAAAGATAATGAGGCTTCGTCTTAAGTACCTTGGGCATGTTGTTAGGAGGGGCTATTCCTTGGAGAGGGACATGCTGCTAGAAAGGTAGAGGATCGGCAAAGGAGAGGAGGACCCTTGACCAGGTGGATTGACATGGTGACTGCCACGATGGGCTCTAATGTGTGAGGAAGTGAGAGGATGGTGCCGGATAGGACAGTGTGGAGATCTGTTGTTCATAGGATCGCTATGAGTCGTACTCAATTCGACAGCACCTAACAACTCTTTTATAAGAGTGACATGACTTACACAAGGTCAACTGATAAAAATTAGAATAGGGCCCAAATCAAGATTCTTTGTGTTTCTAAATTCCATTTATTTGGTGTTATTACTCGGTGACTTCTGACCCATGGCCTGTGTTGGACTTTTAATAGCTGCTTGTCTGTCCTCTGAATTGCTCACCTATGACGTCATCTTGACCTAGCTCACTTTCATGCTGAACCTAACCTCTTGTCTACCTTTGTGACCCACTGCTCATACTCCAGCTACTCATTCATATGTAAACGGAAAAGCATGAGAATCAATAGAAGCATAGTTTACCAACGCCTTATAAGTGCATGAAGAAGTCTTAAAACTAGCTGGAAATGATGCAGTAATGCTTACAAATACGAAATCCTTGTTTCTGTTACTGTAGCAGAATGAATCCATTTTGGCCAGTTTCACTGACACTGTTCATCTGTGCGTGCTCTACCTACACGCGTCTGCATCTCAGCTTCATGGCTGTTGTTTTACTGCGGTATGATTCAGCACTTTGAAAACACCCAAGGACGTAGCATTTGGATTGTAGTACGAACACTTGATGATAAAAGTCTGGCTGAGTTTCTGCTCTTGCAGCAAATAAAGATGGGAACATCAGTTTCAAACGTTATGTATCATCTTGACCTTTCTTTGATGTATCATGTGTGGCAGACAGATGTACTTAAGTATCAACATCTAGAGTCTTTTAAACTAACCTTGTTTGCCTAACAGGATTAGGATAGGGAGTGGGCCTTCTGTGCAATCCAGGTTCACCATATGCAAGGTGACTTATGCAAAAAGCAGATTCTCTGTATTTAGAAATGAGGGTTTCTGGGGTCAGGTTTATTTAGTTTAAGTATGCTTGAGTTTTACACTCAACTGGGTTTCCCACTTCATAGTGTTGGGGGGGAAAAGCCAACATTAAAGATGGAAGGAAGAATTCCAATAGTGTTTTAAAACAGTATGCAGGATGTCAGTGTTTGGATAGTCAACATGAAAAGTATTTCTTTTAATGGTTATTAATATAATCACCAATATAGGAAATAAAGGGTCCATATGGACCATGGAATTCATTAAAGCTTTTAAGAAAGGCAGTTTTAGTTCAGCTGTTGAGGGAATGTTTCCTTTCAGCTAGGAATAAAAGAGTTTTATGTACAGATGACATGATTTTACAATGTGGGGAGAATTTGGAGGGAGAAGGAAAAAAAAGTAAGAATAAGAACTCTTAAATAGGGACTACGTGAGGGAAAGAAAAATGTAAGGATAAGGGCTGTTACATAGGGACCATGTGAGTGTGAGAGGAATGGCTGGACGGGACTGCTGTTCATGGGGAGGAAAGGGCTGTTTCTTTCCCCTTTGCCTCCTTCAGTGGGTACAAGTTAGGAGATGCATTAAGTGATGAAGAGACTTCGGTAGATAAGGTAGATTCAGTCCTAGACACTGATAACAATATCTGAGGAGCAGAGCAGAGGCAAAGGGGACCCAGCCATGCCAAGGGGAGAGGAGAAGGCTGCTGCACAGATGTGAACTGAATGTGTACCCCCATAAAGGTTTCTATTACGCTGCGCTACCTCAGACTTATAGGACAGATGCCTCTCTTAAATTTAAGCATAAATGTAGAAGCCTAGGATTCTTAAGCATCCCGGGGACCAGCAGGTCAATCCCCGTGTACATGGTGTCCCCAGACACAGTGCAGCAAATCATTGCCCAATCCTGGACAGCCCCCGTGATTGTTTGCAGACTGGGCCATTGTGTTGCATAAGGTTATCCACTGGCTGATTTTCAAAGAGAAATCACAGACCTTTCGTTCTTGCCTGTCTTAGTCTTTAAGCTTTGCCAAAACCAATCCGCCATCCTGACATCATCCTGACAACATAGAAGTCTCCACTGATAAGACATGTGATGGCTGCAGGACTGGGTGCATTGATCAGGAGTTACGCTGGTGTTTCCGGCATGAAAGATGAGAGTTCTCCCTCTCCCTGCAGTCCCAATACTGTGTCCACCACCACCATTGGTGGCGGCGTTAGGTGCCTGTGAGTTGGTTCTGATTCACAGTGACCCTGTGGACAAGACTAGAGCACCGCACAGCTCTGGCTCGTCCTCACAGTTGTTGCTGTTTGAGCCCATTTTTCTCCCCATCTACTACTGTGTCACTCTAATTCATTGATATTCCTCCTTCCCACCGACCAAGCATGATGGCCTTCTCTAGTTGCATTAGGGAATGTTCAGTGTCTACCAGTCTGATGTGCTATGTAGGGAGCTGTGCTGACCCACAGGCTAAACCCCTCATTCTTCCAATCCACTGGCAGCTCTGAGGGGAAAACATGGGCAATCTCCTCCTGTGGGATTTACAATCTTGGAAACCCAATGTCAGGTCAGCTCTGAGTCAGCTCAAACTTAACAGCAATGTGTTTTGAATCTAATAGGGTACTTGTTGTTGATGATTGCCTTCGAGTTGAACACGACTCATAGCAACCTTATGAACAGAAGGCCTGAAGCCCTTCTACTACTATCGGCATTTATCAAAGTTCATAGAATTTTCAGAGAACATGATATGAATAAGGAAAGTAACTTGATATTATATTTTTTTTGAAGACATGGCAAACCAAAATAATTTGTTAGTGAAAGGTAACATTGAGACAACAGAATTTTGAAGAGTGCTAACTGAATGAGGAAATGTGAATAGCAACTTGGGTGTCAGGAAAGTGGAGAGATGTGCCAAACGTGACCAGGTGTCTAAGAAGATCTTATAAGAACATTCACTTAATTAGAATGCCTTTATAAAGCACCTGCTTTGTTTCCACACTCATTCAATCTGTATGCTGAACAAATAGTTCCAGAAGCTGTACTTTATGAAGAATGCAGCTTCAGAATTGGAGGAAGACTCAACAGCAACCGGCATTATGCAGATGACACAACCATGCTTGCTGAAAGTGAGGAGGACTTGAGGCTCTTGCCTCAAGGAGATAAAGCACCACTGCATAAGACCATTATTATAAACATACAAGGGTAGTGCCACTGTTGTAAAATGGGACTGACATTGGGGTTGGGAGAGACTGAGAAAGATGGGATAAATGATGTATACTGCATAGAAATAGATGAGGGAGAAAACTGTTTAAAGGGATATATGATTAGGTATGATTGTCATGACAGGAGTCCAGAATGAAGGCTGCACAGTGGAGTGGACTTGGGGGGAGGGATTGTATAACAATGAAAGAATTTTTCTTTTACTTTTCAAAATGAAAAGCGAACTGAGGGGGAAGGGTGGGCAGGGAGAAAAGTGCAACAATGAGTAAATGGAAATCCAAAGCCTCTGTAAACTTCCATTAAAATTAATAATAAAAAGGAAAAAATAATAAAAGGGTAACTAGTAAAACTTGTACATTAACTCAAGGAGGGGAGGGAGGGTGGAGAAGTGAGGATAGGTAGGCATAAAAACCCAAGGCTGCATAGTTTGCTGGGGGGAGGGAAAGAGAGATGGAAGCAAATGGGAAGGATCTGGGTGAAAACAAGGTCCAATGGTGATTAATTTTATAAAACATAATGCATGAGAATGATTGTATGAAATAATGTGAATGAAGAATAGTGTGAAACACAATGTATATAAAATTTGTAAGCAAACAATAATAAATTGTAAAAAAAAAAAAAAGATGAAGGAGTAGAGCCCTCAATATGGACTACGTCTCAACATCAAGGAAACAAAAATCTTTACCAAAAGGCAACATCATGATATATGGGTAAAAGTTTGAAATTGACAATAGTTTCTTCTTAGTTGGCTTCATAATATCCTCTGTACCTGCAGTTGAGAGTTCAAGAGACATACAGCATTGAAGAAGTTTACTTTCAGGGACCTCTCCAAATTACTGAGGTGCAGTTCATGATGGTGTAAAGACTGAGATGCTCTTGATTCAAGCCATGGTCATTCCAAACACTTGCTGTGCGTCTGAGAGCTGGACAGTGAATAAGAATGACAAGAGAAGAAGTGATGCATTTGTGTTGTGGTGTTAGAGAAGAGTACTGAATATCCCATGGATTTCCAAAAGAACAAACAGATACATCTTGGAGAAAGTGTAACTGGAGTGCTCTTTAGAAGCAAGGGTATCAAATCTTCATATTTTAGGCATGTTGTTAGAAGTTGCTATTTCTTAGAGAGGGACATCATGCTGTGAAACGAGGAAGGTCAGTGCAAAAAAGAGAACCCTTAACGAGATGGAATGATGCCGTGGCAACATGGGCTCATATGTGTTGGGTATGATAAGGATAGTGTAGGATAGATTTGATTTAGATCTGTTGTTTATAGGGTTTCTATGAACCATACTCAATTCTATGGCTCCATCCCACAACAGCTGTGTGTTAAATATGGTGTACTAAGCCCTTGATACAGTAGTGGTGATGAGAAGTCTCTGATCTCACCTGTAGTCTTGAAGAAAATACAGGTGATTAGGCAAGGTATGGCAATGATATTTAGTCTGTATGCTGATGGAAGAGTTTAGTGTATTTAGGACAAAGAACAAGGATACTTGGCCAAGTTCACTGAATGTCATGCAAAGCTTCGCCAGGACAATGGCATTTTCATAAATGAAGAACATAGTATAGAAGAAAGACGAAGACAAGCAGAGACTAAATGAAAAAGACTTGAACATAAGAAAAGACAGGGGAACAGGAAAGGCTACTTGACTCTTGTTCTACAATGAAGATGAAGAATGAGAAGTAGCAGTTATTGAGAATAGACCATGAGCCATTTTATTTATGCACATTTTCCTATAAATATTGCCAAAGTAGCATTTTCTTTCATTGTGTAGTTGAATAAAAATAGTTCAGGGAGAATATATAATTTGCCCAAGGATTCATTCCTTAGTGTGAACCTGGTCTATAAGTCAGCTTCAGACAAGGTCATCGTCCCTATGCTTGCCACTATACTACTTTATCACCCTTAGTAATAAAGAAATAAAGACCTATTAATTAATATATTGTTGTTTGAATTGGAACCAACCCAGAGCTGACCTGCTGACAGATTTTCAGAAGCAGTTAATTTGCACAGGAAGAGATTGCCCATTTTTCTTCTGTGGAGCAGCTGGTGGCCTCAAACTTTGTGCCTTTGGGATTGAAGTGCAACTTCTTCCCACTATTGGAATTCTAAACTATACAGAACCAAATTGGTGTCAATATTAAAATAATGTCAAAATTCTATGAACAGTCATGTCAGGTGCACAGTTACTCAGCTAGTGAATGGTAAGTGTATAGAATATCTTGACATGAATATTCAGAGGTGAAAAAAGGGAAAAATTAATTTTCTTTCATTTTAAGTATTTCACTTGATCATGAAATTAGTTAAAGGGTTAATTGTTTGCACCACCCAAAGTATTTATCTTTTCTACTAGTCATAAAATATACCTCACAGGCATGTTGAAATAAATGTATGAGATCATATGTTTGTAAATTTCCTAGTTCAGTAGAAGTTTGGCCTAAAATACACTCCATATCTTTTTAGCTGAATTGCAGTGGTAAATGGATGGGCTTGTACCAGCTACTTCATTTGTTGTGTTTGCCAATTTCCAAAGTATAAATATTTCTCTAACTTCAGGTTACTAACATGATGTAATTATATGTGGAGTTAGAAATGTATTAGACCATACCATTATCTTTCCTTCATACTTATACATCAGAGAGCATAAATATTAGAAAATTAAAAATTATAAATTACTGAATTTTGAGTGCTTAATTACTTTTGCTTTTAATGTAAGTTACTTCATCACAAGTTTCTGTAATTTGATTTTTAAAAACATCTAACAACTGGCTCTTTAACTTCCTTTTTTTTTAAACTAATTTTAATGAAAGTTTACAGAGACTTAGGGTTTCCATTCATTCATTGTTGTACTTTTCTCCCTACCCACCCCTCCCCTCCAGTTTGTTCTTTTCTTTGAAAAGTAAAAGAAAAGAAAAGCAAAAGATTGTTATACAATCCCTTCCTCCAAGTCCACTCCACTATGCAACCTTCGTTTTGGGCTCATGTCATGACAATAATACCTAATCATATATACCTTTTAAAAAGTTCTCTCTCTTATCTGTTTCAATACACTACACATAATTTATCCCATCTTTCTCAGTCAAAGGACTCATTTAAGGTGGTTGCAGTGTATCATTGAATTGTGAGTGAGAACAGGAAACTGTCTTGACCATACTCTTCATGTTGTCAGTGTCACATGACTTTGAAGGTGTTTGATAAGTGAGTAAATCAATGAATTAACAAACACACTAAAGTAAATATAGAATTAAGGCATTGCTGTATGTGATAGTAAATCAAATTAATCTTTCTTTGAGTTATCAAAAAGATCATTTGTAAACCCAAATCTAATAAACCCAGATCTATTTCTGAGTATGTTGTACATGCTATTGTGAAAATGTTTTCTTTTTTACCTTTGTCAGTTTGTAATGAGATGACATCCTTTTACCCTTTGTAGCTCAGGGAGCATCTGCTATATCATCTCAAACACAATAAACATGCTCCTGAAGGCTTTTTTTAAAAAAAAACAACAACAAAAAGATCTCAGGTAAATCACATAGCTTCTCTAGACCTCAGTTTCCTCATCTGAATGGATTTCACTGACCTAAGTCTTCATGTTATGTTGGGGAAATCTACTGTCAAGGACCTCTTTAAAATTATAAAAAGTAAGGTGTCAGTTGAAAGACTAAGGTGTCCATTATCCAGGCCATGATATTTTCAATTGCTTTCTATGTATCTGAAAATTGGACAATTAATAATAATGACAGAAGAAGAATTGATGCCTTTGAATTGTGTTGTTGGCCAAGAGTATTGAATATACCATGGATTGTCAAAAGAACAAACAAAAACTGCCTTTCAGTCAGAGAGCTCTTTAGAGGCAAGGATTCAGCTCACCTATTTGGACATATTGCCAGGAGGTACCAGTCTTTGGAGAGAGACATATGCTGGGAAAAGGAAAGGATCGGCAAAAGATAAGAAGACCCTTCACAGGACTGATTGACACTGTGACTAGCCCATGGGCTTGAGAAGAGGAGAAATCATGAGGATGGTGCAGGATAGAGTAAGGTTCCAGTTGTTCACAGTGTTCTTACGAGTCGTCGTCAACTTGATGACACCTAACAACAACACAGCAAACTTTCCTCTATCTCTTACATTCCATATGGCTTGATCACTGGAAGAAAATTCTGTAATTATGCCAACTATTAGGTGTATACTTATATTATGATGACAACATTATAACTATTTCATTTAACTCAAATCGTAAATGAACAAGAGACTCAAAACTGATAGTTCATCTTGAGCAAATAGAAAGACTGATTTCTTTCTCTACTCTTGGAAGCATTAACATTTGTCTAGATTTCTGGATCAAGGCCTTGCCATGTGCTCTTATATATCTGGATGTAATGGGAAAATCTGGCTTTTTATTAAAGTAGTAGAAAGAAAAAGAGAAAGAAAAAACAGAGGACTTCTTCCTTTTCAAATGTTTGAGATTTAAACACTCAGTTTTTGAAGCTGTGAGCTCAAGATTAATGTTGCCAAGCATTTTGTTTGAAGAGAAGATTAAAATAAGTGCAAAGACCCTGTCTTTGATTTAGCCTACACTGAGTTTTTCTAACTCAGTTGACCACAGAACCCATTGTTGGCTTGTCTAGTAAGCATATTGCAGTATTGATTTAATTGTACTTGCTTTTTAATCATTGAATTATTTCACATTTTTTTCCATCACTTCAAAAACCATGCTTGTAGGTATGACTAGTGTCTAAAGAGGAGAAAGTAGGACATCGGGGTACAAGGCCATTAACCTCTCCCTGAAAAGTCCAGAGGAAGTAAAACCAGCACAGCCTCTTGCTGCTTCATAGTAGAATACACATAAAGACCTCATATCTTAGCCAAAGGTTGGCACAGGATAGAAGAGCGTATAGAGCTCTTGTACATAGGGTCGCTATGAGTCGCAAGCGACTCGATGTCACATAACAACAACAACAACATGATGCCTGAAGAGCCCCATCACATCAAGAGGTTTGTTCGTTCATTGTTGACAGTTATGGTACCAACAATGGAGTTTACTAAGGAAAGTAGTAGGAGAGTGTGTATGACAAAGAATATCACCCAATACAAATATGTTTTAGCTAAGCGGTCCTAAAGTACAACTCCTCGGTACGTTCAGACTCTGGCTTCAGTTCAGCAGTCAAATCCAAAATCATCCAGCAAGGTTTGCCTCAGAGAAGTTATAAGTCAGCTCCTTCTTAAAATATCCAGCAAGAGCAGCCAGACCTTAACTGTGTCCAACACAAATACAAGAAGTCTCAAGTCACACTTTACCACTTTTCATCCACAGGGATCCCACATCATCTCTACTACCAGGGTCTCACTCTCATCAGAACCTTGACCAAAAAAACCTTGCTTGTCTCAATTCTTGCTCACCTCAAATCTTGCTGTCCACTGTGGAAAGCACTCTTTCTCTTATCCTAGTTCCACAGCTAATGCTGATTTGCAATACCATGTGTCTGTAGTTAAGGTACCTCGAGACCAGAGAGGGCTAATTGTAATGGCTAAATAATAAGCTGCCTTTTAGGCCAGCATCACAACTGGCATCTATCTGTCTCTCTTCTGTCCCCACATCTCCTTCCTTGAGAATCAAAACTACTTTTTAGATTTAAAGTCCTGAGCTTCCTTGGGTGGGGGGTGGGGGAAGCAACTGTTCTCTACAGATTTGTGAGTACACACAAATAAACCTGTGTTTGTCTTACTCGTTGGATAATGCACTCATGATAGAAGCCCAGTTCTCTACAAACTACAGCACCAACTTAAGGGTGTTTCAATGAATACTATTCTAAAGGCTTCTTACTCTGATAACTGGCCATCAAGTTAAACAGAAATGTCACTATTAGTTGCCATCAAGTCACCTTCAATCCATGCAGCCTAATGTGTGACACAGTTTTGCAGCATCCATCATCAGGATTATCAGGCATGTTTGTCCATTGTCGTAACTATTATTGTATCTTAAAACATAGAAGACTCATCATCCAGTGTAGTATAATATTGTTTTTTGTTAGCGAGTGTTTGGTAATAGAATATATGCCTTTCTTTCTAGTTTTTCTTTGGAAACTCTGCTGAAATCTGTCCAACATGCATGACCCTGTTAGTATGTGGAATACAGTGGCATGGCTTCCAACATCGTGATAACAGCATACAAATTACCACTGTACCGAAAGCCGTCAGTTAGGTGGTAAACTCTAAACTCATTGTTGATGAGTGGGGAAGGACTCACAGCTGCCTCTGTTGTGGGTTTTCAGAGGCTGTAAATGGCACTTGAAGGTATGACCCATCTTTCCCCCCACAGGGCAGCTGATGGAATTGAACTGGCAAAGAGATTCTGTCTTTATATTAGCAACACAACCCCCAATAGACTGTGCCCACAGAGCTCCCTGATAATCAGGCTAGAAATCCACAAAATAACTGTGTCATAAAAAGCAAAACTTTATGAAGACTAAGGAATTTTTCCTTCATCCATATTTCCTGAAAATATTCACTATAATGTGCTACCTTAGTCATCTTATTTGTAAAATGAGGCAAGTGGATTCGATAAGGCCCAGAGTCCAACGTTTCAACCTTCATGTTCTTCCAGCCCCAAGCCGGTGTGATTTATATATACTTCTAGTCGTGTAATCACTGCACAGGGACTCCCAGCTATGGGGAGGATTACAGTACTGAAGCCTTAAACACATTCACAGAGGTGAGTGGGGAACCAGAGAGTCGTTTAATTAAGCTAAATGTTCTGATGTTTGAATGTTGACACATTTAACCATACTTACGTCCAAGAGAATGAAAACAATTTTTTCTTCCCCTCTGGGGAGAATAGACTTGGTTTACATGGTCTTTCTTTCATTAAGTTCAGTGAAGCCTGCAAAACTTGCTAATGAAGGAAAATGATGAAGTATGCTGGCTCAGTTTACTTGCTCTTTCCATAATAATTTGGCCTCAGACCATCTTACACAGAACCAAGTAATCAGTTTTCAAAGAAATTAGCCCCTCATTCTTAGCTTAAAATTAATTGAAGCATGTTTTGCTCTTATCAAAAAGATTTAAAAGACACAGGAACATTGGATTGGTAATGTCATCTCAAGATAAGTTGTTTAGGGTATTTTTGACAAGAGGGTTTTTTTAGCATATTTTTAAGTTTGTTCATAGATTTTTTTTTCACATTTTCTGAGACAGTTTCCTACTGTGTCACCCTTTAGAGGATTTCTAGAAGTAATATTTAACTGGTGGGTGAAATAGTTAAACAGAACTTTGCTATCTGAGAGTTTGATGTTTTTGTATTGTCCTCTCTAATCCAAGGAGCTCTGGTGATGGAATAGTTAAAGCATTTGATTGCTAGCTGACAGGTTGGAAGTGTGAACTTACCAGCTACTCTACAGCAGAAAAAACAATAATAATATGACAGTCAGCTTCCATGATGAAGACAGCCTTAGAACTCTATGGGGTAATCTCACTCAGGTTTTTGGTATTGCTGTGAGTCAACTGGACAGAAAGGGGCTTAATGTTGTGAGTCCTCAAATATGATATGTATGATATGATCCACATGAACAGTATCAGCCTGCAAACCTGATTAACCCTCTTTTCCCCTAAAAAAAAATCCGCACTAAAATATTATCTTTCAAATGCATGATTTTCTTTCTCTGGACTTCTAAAAAAAGAAAGTAATAGAACATCTAGAAGAGCATGTCTTGCTCTTGACATCACGGATTTTGAAAGCTTCCTGCAGCCAGTGCATCAATGATATGGACATTTAAACTCAAACTATCTTTTTATAGGCTAATCATCTCTCTCATTGCACAGCTGATATTGTGTGTGGTTAAATTACTCAAGGGGGCAGTTCAGAACACCAATCACTGCACACTGGCCTGCTTTTCAAATTCAGTCCCACAGTTTGCCAGGTTTTCCAGATGAAGCTTAGACTGCTCTGAGAATTAATACAATTGTTAAGGCAGATTCTTAAAATACAAGCACTAGCTTTGAGACTCTGAGTCTAAAAATTGCCAGGAAACTAATGGGATATAACATATAAGCAAAAAAAGAAAGTTTTATGACTGTGTATCCAAGAATGTGTGTGTGTGTGTTTCAGTTCCCTGGAAAATATTCTCACACACATGTGCACACGCACTAATATACACCTAACTCTCATATACTTTCTGATCTAAATTGAGTATTTCAGAATATTAAACATGATAGAGAATAATTTTATAGGAAAGGGTAAAAATCTAAGGATTTAAGAACAAAGAAAGAAATAAAAATCACATTTTCTAGGGGAAAAATGTTTCAAGGAGATATAAGAACCTGCCTTGATTAACCTTAGAGCCAAAAATGAGAGATATTAATAGTGATCTCGAGTGGGTAAGTACTGAGGCCAAAATTCAACATCTGCTGAAGGATAGGTGTCAGTTCCACGGGACATTGGGGAAGAGGAAACTCCTGGCTGTCTTCAAGGCTGCTCTCTGTGTTCTCAACCCAGGAAATGGATGCAACCCCAGTAGAGTGGGTGGAGCGCTAGCTGAGCCAAGCTGGACTCCCAGGTTGAGGTTATTCCATTTGGTCACTGTAATCCTAGACCTAAGGGAGCCCTGTGAATAGTTACCAAACCCAAACACCACTGTGCTATGCTATGTGCTGCTTTTCAATTTTACAGAAACCATGCATATAATGTACAACTTTGGCTCATGAAAATTATGCCACCATTATAGCCCAATACTTACTTTTATGGAGTACATTTATTTAGGTTATTTTATAATTTCACTAGATAGTCTTTCAAAGACATGAACCATGTGTGAAGTGCTCTTTATAAAACTATGTCTGGTATAGAAAGTATGGTCATTATTTGATTAAGAATGTTGTTGCTGTTTTTATGTGCCTTTGAGTCACCTGTGACTCACAGTGACTCTATGTACAACAACCCTAAACCCTGCTCTATCCTGTGCCAATCTTATTGTCTCTGATACACCTACCCCCATTTCCCCAGTCACTGAATCAGTCCATTTCATCAAAGGTCTTCCTCTCCTGTGCGGTCCCTCCTCCCTCCCAAGCTCTCTAAGAACTGGTTCCTCCTTGCAACATGCTCAAAGTATGTCAAACGAAGCTTCAGAATCCTTGCCTCCAAGGAGCAGCCTGGTTTAACTCTCTCCAGGATGAACCTGTTTGTTCTCTGAGCAGTCCATGGTATATTCAATACTCTTCTCCAGCACCACAGTTTAAAGTCATCAATTCTCCTTCTGTCATCCCTAGTCACTGTCTAGCTCTCTGATGCATAGCAAGTTACCGCAAAGACCATGGCCTGTATCAGACGCACATTAGTCTCCAGACTGACACCATTGCTATTCAGTACTTAGACTTCCCCCAACACAGTATGTCTTTTAATTTCCTGACTGCTCATGCCCAAAGTGATGGTTGTGGAGCTAAGAAAACTAAAGATGCTAACAATCTCAATCTCTTCACCATCCATCATGATACTACCAACTGGCCCAGTGTTGAGAATCTTTGTTTTCTTGATATTGAGCTTCAATCCATATTGAAGGCTGCAGTCCTTGACCCTCTGTAGCAAGCACTTCAGGTCCTTCTCAGTTTCAGCAAGCAGGATTGTATCATCTGCATAATGCAGATTGTTGATGAGTCTTTCTTCAATTCTTTCTTAACCCACATTTCTTCTCCTAGAGCCCAGCCTCCTGAATAATCTGCTCTGCATATAGATTGAAAAGGTGTGGATCAGACACATCCCTAGCATACACCCTTCCCAATTTTAAACCATGCAGTGTTCCCTTGCTTAGTTCTGATGATTGCCTCCTGGTCCAAGTATATGTTTCTCATAAGCACAATCAAGTATTCTGGGATTCCCATTCTTCTCAGAGTTAGCTACAGTTTGTTGTGATCCACATAGTCAAATGCCGGTATAGTCAATGAAACACAGATAGACATTCGTCTGGTACTCCATGCTTTCAGCTAAGATCCATCTGACATTAGCTACAATATCCCTAGTGCCACGACCCCTTCTAAACGCAGCTTGAACTTCTGTCAGTTCTCTGTTGATGCCCTGTTCTAGTCGTTTTTTTATAATCTTCAGCAGAATCTTGTTTGCATGTAATATTATTTATATTGTTAGATAATTTCCACACTCTGTCGGATCACGTTTCTTTGGAATTTCTTTGGAATGGGAACAAATAAGATCTCTTCCAGTCAGTTTACCAGGTGGTCATTATAAAAATGAAAAAAAAAATCAACCCTAAAATGCGCTAGAATATTCTCAAGGGCTTAAGACCAATGTTTGCTCTTAGAACAAAACATATATAAGTCAGAAGGAATCTTCCTTGACTATAAGATTAATTACAATATTCATAGAAAATAGTTAAATTTTATTTTAATTGTTGTTGTTATGTGTCATTGAGTTGATGACTCATAGGGACCCTATGATGCACCCTGCTCTATCTTGATGTATTATTGTAGCTCTCCTTTTAATCAAGTTTTGTCTAAGAATTTTAACAGAATAAGGGTTTAGCAGTTTGTCAGATCTCTTCTTGAACCAAGTAATGGGACAGGCAATTAATTCATACCAAAGCTAGCTCATAGGTGACCCTCCAGTGGGTCTCTGAGGTTATAAATTGCTTGGGAAGAGATTGTCCATTTTCCTTTGATGGAGCTGCTGGTAGTAACTTCCAGAGAGGTATGACCTGCGTGTATACTCTGCTCCCAGAGCTTCCTCTTACACATAGTTGTCAGTAATGGCACATTTGCTCTCGAAGGAAGGGGAGAAAAGGTCACTTATCTAATCGTGGGAGAAAGGTGGATGATGGCCACGCACAGTGGCTACAGTTCTCACAATTAAAGAAGACTGGTCGAGCTGAGGTCACTGACACTTGACATGTCTTCTGCCTCTTTGAACTCCTTTGCCAGGTGGCTCGTGACTCTTCCAGAGTCCAGGATCTAGCAGAAACTAGCAAAGATTGAATACTGCAGGAAAGCACATCTACAATTCAGTGCTTTAGAGCTCAAGCTCACCTGGCCTGTTGTTAGATGGTAGAGAGTACACCTCATCGTAACCCTGCTGAGAGTATGTCTGAACCTTGTCCTATCTGTGTCATCCTCACAATCTCTGACATCATTGCGCCCCTTGCTGTGGTCAGTCACTGTGTCAATCCTTCTTGTTGAGGTGCTTCCTTTCTTTCACTGACCTCTGACCTTTCCAAGCATGATGTCCCTTTCTAAGAAATGGCCCCTCCCAACAACATGCCCAGTGTGGGAAAAGCTTCCCCATCCTTTTTAGGGAACACTCTGCAGTTTCTCTGACCTGTCTATCTGTTCCTTGGCAGTCTGTGGGATTTCCGGTACTCTTCTCCAACATACAACTTAAAGGCACTCATTCTTCTATCATCATCATTCATTGGCCAGCTCTCATGGACTTGGTGACAGGAATGAGGCTGGAGACTGAATGACTGAATTTTGTACCATCTGACCTTCGTTTTGCAGATGGAGAAACTTGAGGCTTAAACGGATTCGATAACTTGCCTAAGTTTACACAATAAGTTACAGAAATGCCAGGCCCATGACACAAGCTACAACATATGAGTAATCTGGAGAAAGAAACCTAGTCTTTTGAAGGCAATTGTAGAGACTTAACTATGTGGCTTTGGTAGAGTATCCTACACCTTGTCTTAGAGACAAGAGCTGTTTGGTGGGTTTTTTTTCTTGTTGTTTGTTTGTTTGTTTTTTGAGAATGCATCCTCAGTTTTAGCCTCATAAACCTAGAACACCCACAGGACATTTTAGCAGTTAGGGGAACAGGTTGGCCCTGGCAAGAGTCAAGGCCTTCCAGGTGCTCTCTCGAAGGCCACATTCACAACAGATTGCTTTGACTCATGGGAAAGAATCTCACCTTAGAGCTCTGAGCCTGAGGCCTAAGTGACTGGTGAGAAGTGGAGCTCTCACAGGGTTGTACCAACGAACAGATGGCTCTTATCTGACCACCAAGTCAGAACCAATTTTATGAACAGGCTGCTGCTTTCCAGGGTTTCTGGCATGGGAGTTCCAAATAGGATCAAGAACATCTGGAGAACTTGGAATCAGACACACACTTAGGTCATGGCCTCTAGGCAAGAGATCAGCAAACTGAGTCACTGCACTCTCCCCTTTTATGAAGTATTAGGTGTAGGTCTGGAAACAGCACTTAGGCGAGTCCATGTAAGTGAGCTGCATCCCTCCACCCGTTTCCCTGGGCTGGGTTTGTACTTGTGCCCAAGTCTCACATGTGAAGGTTGCTTTCTAACTAAGGAATTTAAAAGCACCAGGCAAGAGAATAGTCATGGAATCGTGGGAGCTGCCGAGACAGGTGGCAGAGAACCCGACACTTACATATGGGGATTTGGAGGGAAGCGGTGGGTGTGGGCTTCTCCCAGGAGGCAGAGAAATTTCTGGAATACGTTGGTCCACTGCATCATCGTTCAGTTTGAGTAAGCATCACAAAGATGGGGCTTTGTGTTTCTAGTTCCTCCTCGTAGTTTCTATGCCTGGAAAGAAAGAAAGAAAGAAAAAAGTGTGACAGGAAACTTAGCAGTGTGTGAGGTAACATTTCCTCAGAAATTGCGTTTGTAGAAAAGTCATTTTGTTAGTTGTGATTAAGACTCCAAGAGGTTATTGTTCGTTGTCATCAAGTCAGCTCCAACCTATGGCAACCTAACAGATACCACAGCAGAACACTGCCCAGCCCTATGACATCTTTATGATCCTTGGAATCCAAGACCATTCCCTTTAATTTGATCCTACTCCCTAATGTTTCCTTGAAGACCAGTTACCATTTTTTTATCAATTATTACCATGTAACTTTTCAATTGTCTCTCTCTTTTACCTGTAGACTTTAAAGGCTACATTGGCTTTATTCCATGTTTTATTCCTCCAGTACCATCAACATTTACCCTTGTGCTTATTGAGAAATAAGCAGTAATTATTTGCAGGAGGAATAATTGCCAATTACAGTCGTGATATAATAATAATTATGCATGCACAGTATTTTGTATGTAACTTGCAGACCACTTTCATATAGATTGTGTGATGTCAAACTTGGGAGTAAGTCTGTGACACAGAGGGACAGACATTGTCCTTGAGGAAATTGAACCTCACACTGGAATGCCTATCTGAGGGCTCTCCACTCAGGACGGTGGAAAGTAGACACCAGCCTGGGCTCTGATTCCATGTTGCTGTTGTTGTCGTGTACTGTCGAGTTGGGAATGGCCCAAAGCTGACCCATCAGCGGATTTTCAGAGGCAGTAAATCCAATAGGTGGAGATTGCCCATCCTTCTCCTACTGAGCAGCTGGTGGATTCAAACTGTGTGCCTTTGGGGTTACAGCACAGCTTCTTACCAGTAAGCCATCAGAAATCCCTGTTAGGTGCTCTTAATAGTTAAGTGTAGGGATGGCGAAGGACAGGAAGACCCTGAAAGAGATGAATTGACACTGAGACTGCAGCACTAGGCTCAAGTGTGTCGAAGATTGTGAGGATGGCACACGATCGCCCAGGGTTCGGATCTGTTGGTCACGAGGTCTCTATCAGCTGTACCCCACTTGATAGCATCTAACAGCAACAATCGTGGGAGGATTTCTAGATTTCAAAAGAACGTATGAGAGCATAGTTTAGTCAAGTCTTTTCAAGTAGATACCATGAAAGAACTATTAATGAGGTAGCTGCATGGACAGTTTTACATGGAGTGTTTAATTAAATTTTCAGAACAATTTTTTGCAACTTTTTAAAAACAACCTTGTTACCTTTTATATTGATTTTTAAAAAATTATTCAGTGCCATAATGACTGTCCCCAGATTCTTAATCAGACATCAGAATCTCTTCTGGAAGCTTCTTTCTCTCCCCAAAGTGTACTCATTTCATGATTACTGTTAGAGAGGTCATGCACAGTAACATCGGAAATGGTTTAACAATTTCTACATGTGCCGTGAGGGAGGATTATAGAGTTAAAAAGTCACTTAAGAAGCAAACCAAACACAAAATCAAAGGAGAGAAGTAACCTTAACTCAGAGAATTCTTGAGTGAAAAATTTGTATTTTAATCTCTGTTTCTGGTCTCATAAACAGTTGTACCTTTATTCAAACTATTTAACTTCCATTTTCTTGTCTGGAAAAGGATAGAGTTGAACTGTGTTGAACAATTATTCTTAATAAAAGCCCCTGCTTCCAGTCTTCTAATCAAACGAGTTTGGGGGCAAGCATGTCGCTGGAGCTGTAACAAGCAGCATATCCTCTTTGGGGCGATGGGTGGGCTTTTTCCTTTTGTGTTATCCTCTGAGTGGCTATAGAGATGCAGCTGGTAAGCAGCAATGGGGACTCAAGGCATCAACAAAATGACTAAGAAAAAAGTACTTGGAAGAGGTCTTTTAATCAGCCTATGGACAAATAATTCTCTTCAATCACTTGCTTTGCATCTGAGAGCTGAACAATGATTAAGGATAACAGAAGAGAAATTGATGCCTTTGAGTTAGAGAAGAATATCCCATGCACTGTGAAAGGAACAAACATTAAAGTCTGGGAAAAGTGTAGCAAGTATGCTTCATGGAGGCAAAGATGATCACACTGCATCTCAGATACTTTGTGCATGTTGCTAGGAGATACTGTTCCTTAGAAAGGGGCGTAATGCTTGGCAAAGTGGAGAATCAGTAAAAGAGGGGAAGACCCTCAGTGAGATAGATTGATAGTGACTATGACAATGGGCTCCAGAGGGTCACAGAAGATGAGGATGGAGCAAGAGAAGACAGATTTCTGATCTGTTGTTCACAGAGTTGCTATGAGTCATACTTGACTGGATGATGCCTAACAACAGTAGCAACATGGACAAATTCCAAAACTGGGGCCCATATTTTTAAATCCTTTGGAAGTCAACCATTTCTGGTGCCATCTTCCATAATTCCCATTAAAGAAGGACACAAGCCAGGACATATATTAAAATGATGATTTCTTCTGTATTATGAAAATAAGTTGTTATGTGAAGCAGCTCAATGATGAATCATAGTGACCTTGTAAACAGTGGATTGAGACTTTGCCCTACCCCTTGCAGTCCACACACTCTCCCCCCATTCTCCAGCTCATTATTGTATCTTGTTGAGGTCTTCCTCTCTTTTGCTGACCTTCAGCTTTCCAAGCAATGACAGGAAGAGGCTTATTAACATTTTTCCAATGTCCATTTATGCTGTTGCTTCTCCTCCCCTCTGGCACCTGGACGTGCTTTGGGGATGTCCATATCTTCTTTAAAATCACTTCAAGGGTACAGTGTGCCCATTGGTGTGGTGTGGGACTGTTAAATCAGATACCTAGTCTGAAATCTAATGGCATGTGATGAGTAGTTTGTCTTTCAGCTGCCTAAAAAAAATGGATTTACAGTCAATTCAAAGGATAATTCAGGAATGGAAGTCTTGGCTGTTTGGGAATTATGAACATTACAGTGATTTTTCTTCCCGCCTTCACTCATAGAATTTCCTAATTGATATCTATTTAATACCCCTGATGAGAGAAATAAGAACCTAGAATTATTCCAGCAATAAAATATTTAAGTAATCTTGTGGAAATTAATTCATTATGGGCTTTGTACCTTATGCATTCAAAATGAAAACCGTTTTAATATGAGTTGGATGTGAATGAAAGGCCCAGAAAACGGCAGGCTGAACTTTTTAAGGCAGCCATCTCGACATGCAAAGTCTTTTAAACTTTGGTTTCCGAACAGAGTTGTTAATGCTGGAGGATCATGTTGGATCAGTGGTAATTGCTTGCAAAGGAACAGCAGGGGCCCAGGCTGCTGACAGCTTCTGTCTGAATCATAGCCAGAGGGGTCAAACGATGCACCCAGATACATCTGCACCATTTTCCCTGACTATTGGAATAATTTCTAGGAATGCATGGGATCTGTAAGGTACTCCCATGCTGCAGTGGATAACTGCTCAACGGCTACCCAAAAGGTTGGCAGTTCAAACACGTTTGCTCAGAGGGAGAAGGATGTGGTCATTGTTTCTTTAAAGATTAAAACCCAAACCCTGCCTGTCACTGAGTTGATACCAAGTCATAATGGGCCTACAGGGCTGCCTCAGAGAGTTTTCAACATTTTCAATCTTTGCTAAAGCAGACTGCTGTATCCTTCTCCCCTAGAAGCAACTGGTAGATGATTTAGACCATCATTATCTCCTTGAAGAGCCCAATGTTAAATCCACTGCTCTCCTTGGGCTCCTCCTGTGAAGATTACAGCCCTCGATGCCCATGGAGCAGTTCTAGAATGCTGAGTAGTGTCACTGAGTTGCAATTAATTCAGTGGCAGGGGTTGCATTTTGGCCTTGGAGTTTGCGGGAAATCACAGTCATTCTTTAGAAGCCTACCTTTGTTACATTTTTTCTTGACTAAAATACAAACACAGTGAAAACTTTGAGACAAAAGAGGATAAAAGGAATCTAAATATTTCAGTGTTTTATAAAAGATTAAATTGATTGTGCACACACACACAAAAAAATAAGGAATCTAGAGTGTAGACATCAGGCACAGCCTGTTGCCTTACTTCTTGCTGTTCAAGTATAACCAACTTATAGCTGGGCCTTCGTGGTTCTGAGGCCATAAAGGGCACAGGGGGAGATTGCCCATCTCTCTTCCATGGATCCCCTGGAGGATATAACCCGTAGACAGCCATGGCCTTTGGGCTGGTTGTGCCCCTCTCTCCTGACTGAGCTACCACGACTCTTCTCAGCCTGGAGATAGTTAAGAAAATAATGGACGTGTACTATCAACTACAAATCTTGCTAAAATATTATGTAATCTTCACAGCCGCACAAGGTGGGGATGAGGTCTGGTTTCCTAGAATTAGGGAGTTGAGGAGAGAATTGGCATTCATTGGTCTACATACCAGAGCACTCAGTGGCCAGGGTGGCCCTCAGGTGTGTCCGTAGTTCTGGTCATTGTGGGGAGAATCCAACCAGTGAGCAGTGAGTGATCTGAGGGGCTTGCTAGAGGACACTGGAAAATTTCACTGATTATGATGACCTTACTTTTCTTGTTGTCAGGGTTGAATTAAACTTTTGGTGTTAGTTGCTATCAAGTCCTATTCATCCTGTGTGTAACAGCATGAACTGTGACCCCAGCCCCTCTTCTCAATTCTTACTGGCCTTGAATCGAATGTGGGGCCCCTGTGTGCCCCAAGGCCCTTCCATCTAGAAAGCTCATCTTCCAGGATTTTATCACTGTTATACTGTGATCTGTAGGGTTGTAATTGCTTGATGGCTGGGTCTTTCATCTTTCATTGTCTCTGGAAACTCTGCTGAAAACTGTCCATTTGGGTGACACAGGTGGGTTGAAACACTGGCAGCATAACTTCCCACATGATAGCAGGTCCCACACTACCACAATGGGATAAAGTGGCCATAGGTGGTGGCATGAAAGTTTTACTTCTTGATACTAATATTCCCTTTTTCCTCCTACTCCTGCCAATGCCTTGGGGTCATGTGAAACTTGGAGATTGCTAGACTCCATGGACTGTCCTCTAATCTTTGCATAGAAGCTGAGTGTGCTAACCATTTGCACCACCTGGGGATTTAAATTATCTTCCTGAACATAATAATCTCTTGGGGTAAATAAAAATCCAGTGGCTGGGTGGAATACTCCATATCCTTCTTTGGTAAATGGTATCTGATAATTGGCACAATCTGCTAAATTCTTCCTCTATTTAAATAGGATATCCTTCTCCTCTTTTAGGGAAAACAGAACCTGGAGTAAAATACACACTGATGATCTTCATAGTGTACTGTGTGGTGTAGACACCATTAAAGTTCTGAGATTCATGTAACGAAGGCTCCTATGGGTAAATATTCTCTCCAACAACATATCATTTCAGCAGCAAGGATAACAGTTTAAAGACTAAGGTGCACCTGATCCAAGCAATGATATTTTGGCTTCCTGTGCATCTGAGAGTTGGACAGCAAATACAATGCCTGTGGTGTTGGTGAAGAGTATAGAAAAATAACAAATAAATCTTATCTTGAAGGAAATATAATCAGAACACACTTTAAAGGCAACAATGATGACTTTGGGCTTTTCTTTTGGAACATATTTTCAGGAGGACCCAGTCTGTGGGGAGCGATGACATTTGAGAAAGGTGGAGGGTCAGTGAAAAAGAGGAAAACCCTCCACAAGGTGGATTGTCAGAGCAGTCTTGAGCATGACAGAGGTCATGAGGATGGCACAGGATGCGGCAAGGTTCAGATATATTGCTCATAAGTTTACTGAGAGTCACAGTCAAATCCATGGCTCTTAACAACAACAACAACAACAACATATGCAAGATACATAACTAAAGATATTCCAGTTTGTGCATTGTTTCTTCATTTCCCCCCATTTACTTCCACCTATAAACCCGGGCAAATCTCTGTTGTTTCTGTTGTTGTTCTGTGCCTTTGAGTCTGAACTAATAGCTGACCCTCTGGCGGGTTTGTGGAGGCCATTCAGGAAGAGATTGCCAGTCTTCTACAGAACGGCTGGTGGATTTGAACCATCTGCCTTTGAGTTAGCAGTACAGCTGCATAATGCTAGGCCACCAGGGCTAGACACATAATAAGTAAGTATGTAATGGAATTAAACTTGTGAGAGAAACTATCCCAGAAGATAGTGAGTTACATTTTAAAATATTAATTTTTTTTATGTTACATGAATCTGTCACAGAAAAAAATAAGTATCAAATGAATTTTGTTAGCAACCAGGAGATTCATTTGAAGGTTAGATTTATGGATGGCCAGCAGAATACACTCACTGAGCTTCACTTACCAATATTCTGTGATAAATGTAAAATCAACATAGTCAAATTGATGCTCACTTTGTAGTAATATTCATGACTGAATGAATATATTTTTCATGGAACTAACTATACATGAATTGGAGAAGATAATAACAGTGCACATTTGTGTACCAGTGTTGTTGTTATTATGTGCCAGTGAGTCGCTTGTGACTCATAGCGACCCTATGTACAAGAGCCCTAAACGCTGTTCTATCCTGTGCCAACCTCGCCGTCTCAAACACACTCATTCCCACCACTCCACTCACAGAATGGACCCATCTCATTGAGGGTCTTCCTCTCCTGCGCCGTCCCTCCACTCTCCCCAGCAGTCACTAGTAATAGATCAAAAACGAAATTTCCACCCCTAAAATGATGGCTGTCCTCAGTACGTCATTGCTGCTACTATTAGCAAAGCTTAAAATCTTATAAAACCTTTGGTGACTGAGCTCGTAGTGGTCTTGAATGATAGGTAGATAACATAGTTTTCTTTTTTGGAACATGTTCTTGGATCCAGCAGGGGGAGTATCCCACTTTCCTAGACCCTGCTTTTAACACCTACTTAATTTCAGTGCTGACAGTTTATTCTGTAATCCCCCAAAATTGGAGAAGCCAGTTGGGAAAAATCGTGATGGAGCCTTCCAGGAAAGACCATCAAAGAATTTCAAGTTCAATTTCTTCCCCCGACCCCCAATTCACAGAATCCTATCTGAGGCCCCTCTACTTTTCCCCTTGGTTTTGGCACCAAAGCCACATGTAGACCTAATAATATGGACTTTTGAGTGGTTTTTTTTTTCTTTCTTCTACCTTTAGAACTTAATATGAAATTGTGATCGACTTTTCTCTGGAGTCTAACAGGGCTCATGATTTTGTTTCCTCTTGAGAAATCATGGACTGACAGGGTTGCAGGCTGGGTAACTATATCCACGTCCCCAAATTCCACCTGAGTTTATATGGTTCTGTTACTTTACTTGCCCCCATTAAAGTTGTGCTGGCAAAGGATTGTGGCATTCCTTACAAGAACGGGCTGTCTTTTCCTGGCATGTGAAGTAATGTCCCTTTGCTAAATGGCGTCATATCTGTCAGATCAGTGCACAGGTAATAGCATGCTCTTTATAATACAGAGAATTGTACTCTCTTTGTTACTTTTTAAATTTTGTGCTTAATATCTGGACTCAGCAAACTGTGGCCTATAGGCCAAATGTAGCCTGATGCCTGTAACTGATGAACTAAGAAGGGTTCTTACATTTTAAAAGGATATTAAAAATTCAGTACACATATATACATGGGCCAATTGGCAGCATCAGTATGGATGGTGAAGAGATCGAGATAGTTAACAGTTTCAGTTTGCTTGGCTCCACAGTCAACTTCTTGGTAACAGCAGCCAGGAAATCAAGAGATGAATTGCACTGGGAAAGTCAGCTGTAAGGGACCTCTCAAGAGTACTGAAGAGCAATAACGTCAGGCTAGAGACTAAGGTGCACCTGATCCGGGTTATAGTCTTCACAATTATGTGCTATGCATCAGAGAGTTGTACAGTGAATAAGGCTGACAGAAGAAGAATTTATGCCTTTGAGCTGTGGTGCTGGAGAAGAGTGTTAAATATATGATGGACTGCTAGGAGAACAAACAGGTTTGTCCTAGAGAAGGTGAAGCCGGAATGCTCCTTGGAGTCAAGGATTCTGAAGCTTTGTCTGACATGCTTTGGGCATGTTGCAAGGAGGGACTGGTCCTTGGAGAGGGACATCATGTTTGGCCGAGTGGAGAGGAGGCGAAGGAGAGGAAGACCCTCGATGAGATGGATCGATTTTGTGAGTGAAGTGGTGGGAATGAGTGTGTTTGAGACAGCGAGGTTGGCACAGGGTAGAACAGTGTTTAGAGCTCTAGTACATAGGGCCATTATGGGTCGTAAATGACTCCATGGCACATAACAACAACAACAACAGCAACAACAACATATACATGTGCAAGGAATATGCAACAGAGATTCTGTGTGGCCTTAAAGCTGAATATAGTGACTCTCTGACCCGTCTCAAACCATGTTTGTGGATTCCTGCTTCAGATGATAATAGCAGTAATATTAGCAGTAGGTCACCTATATAGTGCTTACAGTTGCCAGTGGGTGGCCCAAGGGGTTAAGCACTTGACTATGAAAGGAGTGGTTGATGGTTCAAACTCACCCAGAGCAAAAGGTGCCTCAGAAGAAAGGCTTATTGCTCTGCCTCCAAAAGTCACAGCTCTGAAAACCCTATGGGACATAGACCAACTGTACCATATATAGACACTGTGGGCTGAAATCAGCTCCAGATCAACTGGGAAGAAAAAAAAAAGGTATGTCTTCATACTCTTTGGATTTAAACCATGTTAAGACCCACAGAAGCTCTTCGAGGTAATGTATTAAGGAGCTGTGAAGATTATCCCCACAATCCCGTGACTCCTCATGTCTTTGTGTGGTTCTCCCACCCCATATTTCAGGGCTCCTTTGGAATGAGGAATAATTCTCTTCTAATAAGGGGACCTGTGGCATAGTGTGTCATGTCTTACTCTGGTAACTGAAAGGTCAAAGGTTCAAACCCACTGGGCAAGAGAAAGATGGGCAGTCTCGTCCCATAAAGATTTGCAACAGCCTGAGAAACTGATGGGTTACTGAGTTGGAATCAGCTTGACAGTGGTGGGCTTGGTTTGATGTCTTATAGGGTATGAATGATATAGAGTATAGAATAAATAGAAGCGATGCCACCAATCCAAAGGTGGGTGATTTTAATCTGCAGCCCTCAGATTAATTTAATTTAATTGAATTGTTTTTGGTCAAACATTCTTTTAAGTGGTATAGGACTGGTCTGTCCATGTGCTGTGCAGAGGTAACTCATGGTTGCTGTGATGCTAAGCACTGTGACACTGATGTGTCAAATAAAATAATGGTTACCCATGGTTGACAGTGTTTGGTGGAGCTTCCCGATTAAAGCAAGCTTGGAAGCAGGGGTGGCATCCACTTCCGAAACAGCTTGCCTCTGGAAACTCTATGAACATGGAGAAAGGATGAAAAGTTGAACAAATATTCAAGTCTTTCATTCATAGGGTCACTATGAGTCGTCTATAACTCAATGACACTTAACATCAACAACATCACATAGACTATATAGAATAATACATAAAATAGACTGATGGGATGTCACACTCTGTTAGGCTATAAAAGGCTTCTGTCTTTTACCCTTTTCCTAACATCCCTCCCTTCTTTGACCAGTCACTGTGGAAGGAATCACCAGCCATGTAGAGACACACACATGGTGAGATATTGGATTCTGCTCTTACCCATGTGTCTGACTCTGGAAATACAGTCCTCCCTCTGCACCCTAGGTGAGTGTTTAGGTGAGACACAGAGTCAACCAGCTGCTTGACTTCAAATTTGTGAAAAACTGTACTGGAGGTACCCAGCTAAATTACATCCAGATTTCTGATCCACAGAAACTAAGAGAATAAATGTGGGTTTCCTTGAGCTACTGAATTTATGCTAAACCTGTAGGTACTACTACAGGTCAAGCTTCCTATCTGTTGTTCAAAGGGTCTCTATGCTTTGAATTGGTATCTGCTAGATGGCACCTCAGAGCAACAGACATCAGAAAATGATTAAAAATAGATTTTTGTTCTTTGGAGGTGTTGGGATCACTGTAAACAAATATATAACATGTGGGTGTGGCTTTGAGACCAGGTGTTCATAAAATGTTGGACTTTGAGAACTTTAGGAAAGATACCTAATAAGAAATTAAAAAACAGACTCCCCAAACTTAATTGGAAACTTGAGCAAAGGAGGACATGCATTTTATTTTAGAAGTTTAGCAACACCCTGACTTGTAGTTCTGTGGAAAGTAGGAAATATGCTTGGTGAACTGGGTGATTTCCAAGCAAAGTGCTGGAGATACTGCCTGATTTCTTGTTGGATTGCAGGAAAGTCTGAGAGGAAAAGAAATTGAGGGAAGAACTTTTAAGTAAAAGGATCCAGAACTTGATGGTTTTGAAAATTCTCAGCTTCTATAAATGGCCAACGGTGCTATAATTAAGAAATGGCAACAGAACAAAGCTTAGGCCCAGAATACTTTCAGGGAAACGTAATGTAGAGATGAAGCTGAAGATGTGAGTATAAATGCCTTGTTAAAACATCAGTTATCGAAAGTGGTATCTCAGAATACTTTTCAGTCTCACAAAGGTCCTTTAAAGAGCTTGTGGGTGTACCTCACACATCCTCTCAGTCACAAAATAGAGGTTCTGAGACTCTTTTGAGTGTGGTTTCTAAACCATCTCAGCAGGAGCTTAAGGTAAAGTAGGATTTATCTGGAACAGATTTGTGGGTGTGCCTTTTTTCTAATGGAGTGAACTCAGGAAGATTCACAGGAGACCTATCAAAGATTTGTAACAGTTTTATATGTAGACACATTGCCAGATTGCACTGGAGGGAGCAGAGATGGTACAGATTGAAGACATACCTAGGAACCCCCAAAAATGTGACCAGTAGAAAGTAGACTGGGAGAGCTTATTAGCTGCAAAAATATTTTACCTTTATGAAAATATTTTACTGTCAAAAGAATAAACAAGTCGGTCTTGGAAAGGGTGAACCAAGTTTCTCCCTGGAGGCTAATGTTTTGAAGCTTCGTCTCACATACTTTTGGGGCATGTGACCAGAAGGGACCAGTCCTTAGAGAAGGAAATCAAGCTTGGAAGGGTGGAGGGACAGAGCAGGAGAGGAAGACCTTGGACGAGATGGAGTAACACAGTAACTGAAATAATGGGGGTGGGTGTGTTGAAGTCAGTGAGAATGGTTCAGGATAGGGCAGAGTTCAGAGCTATTGGACATAAATTCACTATGAGTTGCAGGTGACTCGATGCACAGACTAACAACAACAGTGAAAAAGAAAGATTGAGTCAGAGTATAGCCCAAAAGATTAGTGTAGGTAAGAGCCAAGGAGGGTTATTCCCAGGTCTTGAGATCTAACAAGGAGCTCTTTATATTTGCTTGATTAGATTTTAATAGTGTTCTCTACCCCTCTGTGCCTCCCAGTTAGTTTTTTCTGAATAATGTGAAGGAACTCTGGTGGCCTAGTAGTAAGGAGATATATTACTGCCAACCCAAAGGCACACGGTTCAAATCTACAGCTGCTCTGTAGGAGAAAGATAGGCAATCTCCTCCCTTATGATTTACTGTCTCTGAAAACCTGCTGGAGGGCTAGCTAATGGTCGGTTCTGACTCAACAGTACAAAACAACAAACATGAGCTTTCCTAGTGCTAGCTGAGTTTTGCTCCACGACTGGAATGTGGGTGTGTGTAGAGCCAATAACCTTTCCCTTTAGTTTCACAGGTAGATTCTTAGTTTGAATAACAATACTTGGACACCATGTCTGAGGGAATCATCTGCTATATCCTAGGGACCTGATTTAGATTACAAGATTCTATACTTGAACTAGGGCTGCAATTCATAAGTTGTTTGAAGGACTTGGAGGGACTGATTGTATTTTCCATGTAGAAGGCATGTGTACTCCTAATAGTCAGAGACAATGCTGCTGTTATAGGCTTCCTTTAAGGTGGTGTTTTTATGTGCCATCCAGTCATCTGCAACTCATAGCGGCCCTATGTACAACAGCCCTAAACCCTGCTCTGTCCTGTGCCAAACTCACTGTCTCCGAAACAGCCACCCCGATTACCCCAGTCACTGCTACCTCAGTTGCCCTACCTCTTGGTCAATGTGTGTTCTGTTGTACATAGAGTGTTCAGAGGCCTCCTGTTTCAGAAGTGGAGGGCCAATCCTTCTTCCTAGTCTGTCTTAATCTGAATGCTCAGGAGTATCTGACAGACAAGCATTTTTCAGAAAAAAACAGATGAAAGATAATACCCAGTTATTTCCATCTACTAGCATTCTAAGGAACACCCTGGTCACACTTGCTCCAAAACAGATTGAGTTATTCTTTTGTTAGTCCGTAGGATGTGTAGTTATGTTAGTCCATAGGATGTCTAGGGCTTTTCTACAACACCACAAATCAGAGGCATCGATCCTTCTGATTACCTCTGGGGTAAGGATACTTTAAGTATGTTGGCAGAACGGGTCAATCTTTTGAAAAAAAGACATCATTCTTGGAAAGGTGGAGGGTGAGAGAAATAGAGGAAGACCCTCCAGATGGACTGGCATAGTGACTAACAGTGGCCTGGAGCATGTCAGGGATGATGAGGATGGTACAGGACTGGGCAGAGTTCAGAGCCATGGTCACAGGGTTGCTGCTGTGAGGCCTAGTTGACTGGATTGCACGTAAGGACAAAAATAACTGGTATTCATCCTGTGGGGTGTAGACAAGATTTAATTATTTTTTATGAAAGAAAAGATTTCAGAAGTAATGGAATATTACTTCCAATTGTAGGTTATAAAAAGCACAGTTTCTAGCTTGAGTATTACTATTTTTAATTCTGATTTACTTGCAAAGTTTGTGTACATTGCTTTTCACACCAGACCTTTCTTGTTCCCTTTTCAATTACGTGCTCTGGGAAAATCTAGCCATTTTAAGGTGGCCTTTAATAGACTGAGGTTCTATCAATCATTTGAGGGAAAAAGGAAAAAGATTCTCCTGAACCTTGGTTAAGCCTTCAGATGAGACCACAGCCAGATGGACAGCTTGCTTCCTGGAGACCACGAGTTGGAGGCGCTGAGCTATTTCAACATCACAACTCACAGATACTGTAATATAATATGCATTTTCTAGATTTAGCTACCAAACTTTGAATCCTCTGTTACACATCAGTAAATAACTGATGTAAATTGGTATTTTTGTCAGCTGTCTTTAATAGAAAAGAAATACGCCAATTGACACAAAACTATTGAAGGATGCTTCTTGGATTTAAAAGTGGACAGTTTGACTCCAATGTTCTTATCTGTCCTTTTAACCACAGTGATAATAAGAAAGACTAAACAAAGTAGATGTGAATTTATATTTATTAAATGAATACATAGGCTACGTAAGCAATAAGTATCCCATTGCTGGTATGTCTAAGCATACGCAGACATAGATACAGCCGTTGTGAACAATCTTGGAAACAAAGATGATTGCCTTTGGGGAGCATCCTATTTTGAGGTAGTCCTGGGAATGTAGCATATGTTTTAAAGGGGCCTGTTTTGTTTGAGCCGTATTTATTTAAACTCCAGGCAAGTACTCAGCTGTAGCTTGGGGATTCCCAGAAAAGTCTTTGGCATCAAGCACTAATATTTTAGAGCGAGTCTATGGAAACAACTAATGTTAAAAAGTGGAATACATCCTGCAGTAGAGAATGTCCTTCTCCCGAATGTTTTATCACAGTATACACACTGTATGTAGGAATATTACTTTCACAATTCAGACACATTTTTTTATCGTGCTCAAAGGCTGATTGTTCTGGATTTGTCCCTTATATGTGATAATAAGTCACTTACAACACTTTTGTATTTAGATTAAGTTAGTCTCTTTGTAAAGTTAAACTGGGTAACTAGGAAATATCCAGTGAGACCCTTACATTTAGGTCATGCAGGCCATCCATCAGGTGTTACTCTCCAGTGACACAATATACACTTTAGTTCCAAGGATACAATAAACTCCTAGGTGATGACTTGAGTTCACAGAATATGATACACATCCTTGGTTTTACTTGCCCTTTCTGCTTATTTCCTCTTTCATATAAAATCAAATCAGGAGACTAATGTTTTGTAGACACTGGTCAATGCATAGGTGCATAGCTATTATTTCATTAATTTCTTGTTTTAAAGGGACTAGGAGTCTCTGGCTGGTGCAAATGTTTAAGCTTTGAACTCCTAACCAGCAGGTTGGCTGTTCTAACTTATCCAGAGGTACCTTGTTAGAAGGAACTCATGATTTTCTCCCTAAAGGTCATAGTCTTTAAAACGCTACTATGGAAGGCTGTATGGCGCTTTCTCAAAAAGTTGCAAATAGAAATACCGTTTGACCCAGCATTTCCACTTCTGGGAATATACTGCAAAAAAAACCATAACCGCCACACAGGCAGATATATGCACACACATGTTTATCGCAGCTTTGTTCACAATAGCAAGGAGTTGGAAACAACCTAAGTGCCCATCAACAAATGTATGGATAGAGCAGCTGTGGTATATTCATACAGTGGAATATTACGCTGCATTGAAAAACAAGGAACTCATGAAATATTATATAAAGTAGGTGACCCTGGAGGACATTATGCTGAGTGAAATATTTCAATGACAAAAGGACAAATACTGCATAGTGCCATTGTTGTAAAACAGGACTGACATCAGGGTTGGGGGAAACCTGAGAAAGATGGGATAAATAATGTATACTGCATTGAAACAGATGAGGGAGAATACAGTTTAAAAGGGATATATAATTAGGTATTATTATCATGACCAGAGTCCAGAATGAAGGCTGCAAAGTGGAGCGGACTTTTGGAGAGGGATTGTAAAACAATGAAAGAATTTTTCTTTTACTTTTCAAAGAGAAGAGTGAACTGGGGGAGTGGGAGGTTGGGCAAGGAGAAAAGTGCAACAATGAATGAACAGAAATCCAAAGTCTCTGTAAACTTTCATTAAAATCAATTAAAAAAAAAACAAAACATGTAATGGAGTAGCTCAATTCTGCTTTCATAGGCCTTCACGAATGAGTAGGAATTAACTTCAGGGCAACGGATGTCACTACCAACAACAATAAAGGAAGTGGGGAGAAGGAAGCAGTGTGGATGATGGTGCAGTGTGGAGTAAGGGGGTGTAAGACTAAGCCAGGGGTAAGCTGCCACAGATGATAGCGTTATTTAAAGGACATTTGTCAGTTACCAGCTTGTTTTCCTGTGTTTCTTAGCAATAGATGTTGACCAACATAGAAAGGTTTTATTTAGGTTTAAAGAACAAGAATACATTTTCTCACAGTTCAGAAGGAACTTAGGCCCCTAGCTATAGGTGAAAATTCTCTCTCTCTCTCAAATGAGGGGTGATATTTATTTATTCATTTGGCACTAGTATATTCTTCCATTCTGGTGGTCTTCATGTGGCTTTGGTCTTCTTCCATCTGTGTCTGATGTACTATTTTTATAATAAAATATGAGTAGAATTAGGACACATTTTATATTGATATTACATTATTAATAACAAAGAAAACCTTATTTTCAAATAGGATTACATCATTCACGGTCATGGGCATTAGGATTTCTTCCTATATTTTGAAGATATCCATTCTGTTTACACCAAAATGCAACAGAATAAAATATGTATTTCTGAAAATGAGCTACACAATGCCCAATCTCATTATTTCATTCAGTTAAGTGCTGGGGCTTTGTAAGCATTGTTGTGTTTTTTTATTATTATTACTCATTATTGTGAGTATACACAACACAACATGCACCAATTCAGTAGTTTCTACATGAACAATTTATGCATCATTATCAACCACCTTCTCTGAGTTTCTCCTCCCTCATTAACATAAGCTCAGAGAGTAGTTGTGAATTTGGTCCCATGGAGGTAATTTATTATTATTATTAATTTTAATGAAAATTCACAGAGACATTGGATTTCCATTCATTCAGTGTTGCACTTTTCTCCCTGCCCACCCCTTCCCCCATTTGCTCTTTTCTTTGAAAAGTAAAAGAAAAATTCTTTCATTGTTATACAGTCCCCCTCCCAAGTCCACTCCACTATGCAGCCTTCATTTTTCTTAAAAGAGCTAGAGGTATACATTTTAAAAACTTTTTTGTTATAGTTTTAAGAAGATTTCAGAGAATGTTTTTAGGTTTAAAGATTATCTCAGGGTAATAGTCGGAGGCAAGGATTCTGGGGCTTCGCCTGACGTACTTTGGACATGTTGTAAGGAGAGACCGGTCCTTGGAGAGGGACATCATGCTGGGCAGAGTGGAGGGACAGCGCAGGAGGGGAAGACCCTCTATGAGGTGGATTGATTCAGTGACTGGGGTAATCGGGATGGATGTGTCAGGGGCAGTGAGATTGGCACAGGATAGAGCAGGGTTTAGGGATGTTGTACATAGAGTAGCTATGAGTCGCAAGCGACTCGACGACACATAACAACAACAACAACAAACAATAGTCGGAAAACGTATCCAGGCTCTCTGGACACGTTAGAGGTGGATAGAAATGCCACCTCTAGGGAGATTAGAGTCCATGAGAATGTCTTCTCTTCATTCTTCCCCTTTTGATGAGGACTCTTCTAGAGGATCTTTGAGCAAAATGTTGAGGAATCCTAACAGGGTACAATCCAGTTCTGGCCTGTGGCATAGTAAACAGGTTTTCATAGAGGCAGTCAGCCGTGAGTTCTCTCTCTCCCTCCTATTCCTGCTACTGAGGGGACTTCTCAAAACGTTGTCCTGAGATAACATTCTTTCTTTGCTTGATGATAAGGTATGTATTAACAAGATTGAGCATATTATCAATGAAACATCACAAAATCACAGTTATGCCTGTTGACAGTCAAACCAACTGTTCTCAGAATTCTGAGAGATTGAGGATGGATACCTCACGTTTGTTAGTTTACTAGCACTACAATTTCTGGAGGCCTCCCTCCTCAGATCGAATGAATTTGAATCGCTGGACCTGGACCCAACATCTGTGCTTTGTCAGGCTCTTCAGGCAACCCTTACACTTACTGAAGGTTGAAGTGCACTTGTGAGCACCGTTTGATTGAGTTTGATTACCACAGGCCTCTGTGACAATCTGAAAGACACCATTTTAGCACTTCTGATGAGATTGGGTTTGTTCCCAGTAAATTTTTACCCCAACACCTCATTTTTTCCTCCTCCTCTGTAGTAATGTCTGCAATGCGCTGTATGATTAAACATTTTTAAAGGAGAACATTTTTTTTTTTACTAGAACAAGTTCATGCTCACTCATTTGACCTTGTAAGTTTTGGCTATCTGCAAAGCAATTTTTGTATTGTTTGAAAAATGCTGTTCATGTTACTAATTGTAATAGCTTCAGAATTTTAGTTTATTGTTAGAGCTGAGTTATCTATCCTAAATCCTCTCTTTACAAAACAAGTGATTGTTGTCATAGTTCCATGGAACAAGCACAAACTTTCAGTGTCGTTAGAAAACAATTATTAACAAGCTTTAATAACCGCTTATTATAGATAAAAAAGGTATTTCGTTTATAACTTCTTAGATGACACTCTTTGAAAGAACATAGATATCTCTTAATCTCTTTGGGGGTCTTCTCATTAATTGTCAGTTGAGCTGCACCAGGAAGTTCCTCTCCCATTTCTGTACTATTTTAAGCCTATTACAGATGTGGAGCCTCATGTCAAGACTGGAGAACATTCTTAATCTTTCCTGTCTTTTGAGAATAAGAAGATAATAAACATTTCTGACAAACTGTAATCAGGAACTGGCCTGGTAGTTAATGAACCGGTCAGAGGTGGCCAGAAGTGATGGTTCTGAAGAATGTTCTTAATGAAAGCTCATTGGCTGAGCGCTCTCACTCCATCAAAGTGGTGATAAAAGGCGTTGGGCGGGAGCTGGGGGTGGGGGTGATTAAAGAGGAAGAGATTATACATGGCCTCCAAGATCCACAGAAGTCAGTCTTGTTTTCCTTTCCTAAAAATTTAGCGGGTCTGGGACACGTCCGAACCACCCACCCACCACTTGGTTCAGCACCTTCTCTGTGGATATGCAGCAAACTCAAACTCATTGTCTTTGAGTTGGAAGACTCTTCGCTGAGCCTCCAGCAGGTTCTGGAAGGTTGTGAATTACATGGGAGACGATGTCTCATCTTTCTCCTGAGGATCCACGCGTGGATTTCAGCTACCAGCATGGCACTGCCTCTAGGTCAGCAGTGCAGTCCCTTACGTAGTATACCAACCGGAGACCTGTTGGCGTAGACTCCACCTTATGGCAGCCACATATGTATCAGAGTAGAATGGTCCTCTCTGATGTTGTCAGTGGTTGACTTTTTAAAAAAATAAATAGACAGGTCTTTATTCTGATTGTCATAAACAAGAGAAATGAGGAAGCAGCAACTCAAGCTCACTACCTTGGAGCTGATTAAAACCCACAGTGACTGTCTATTGGGTTCCCGAGGCTGTTAATCCTAATAGGAAGACGCCGCCCCTCTTCCTCCAAGCAGTTGATGGAGTTGAACGCCTGGAGACACACAGCTTTTTGGTTAACACAGCACATCTGACTCCCTAAGGCCTCCCTTCCCACAAAGGAAAAAGAGATTTGAGGTCTCATTTTGGTGGTATTTTAATTCAGATTGACTGAAGGAGAGTCTCAGAGACCCGCATTCTGCTGCCCTGACAAGCTCACACATAGTACAACTTAGAGCACAGAGCACAACAGCTTTTGTCCTGTGTTTCTTTGCCTGTAGCAGTGCCATTTTAGCAATGCCATGTTCTGTCATGTAGTGAGTTCCTGGGTGATGCAAATGGTTTGGCATAAGGTTACTCACTGAAAGGTTGTTTGTTCAGACATTCGGAAGTCTATTGGAAGAAGGGTTACTGGGTGATCAGCTTCTAAAATGTTACTGTTATGAAAACTTTACAGAGTGCAGTCTACTCTAGATTAGAGTCAATAGCTGGGTTTTTCCTTTTGATTCGTAAAGGGAGGGATACCTTACACATTTTTGCCTCTTTGTTGCTACAGTGCCCACCTTCCTAACTGATTAAGGGAGAACTGCAGAGGTCCATAAATCCTACCATAATTCACACCGCTCTTCACCCATCTTTCAGGTTGTGGCATAAATAATGTAATTTTTTGGTTTACTTAAAGTGTTTGGGTAATTAAAACTGATTATGTGCTGCATCTGATGTTCACACATGAAATACGAGGCTTGTAGATGTCAAATATATACTTAAACAGTTATTTCTTTACTGAGAGATAGTATTAAAGCAAAAGCAATTTTCTAAAAGCTGAAAGACTTTAGATTGAAAATTTGCACGCAAGTACAATTTATGTAGATGTTAAATATCCTTTCCCATTGTGAACCTGAGCAGAATTAGGTCTCCTCTACTAATATTTACTCTGAAAATATTTATTCAGCACTTTCTGTTTGACAATTATTGTCTAGAACTACCATGTGTGACTTGGCTTCTGACCTCTTAGGCAGGTAGAAATTGATCAAAGCTACCTGCTCTCTGCTCCCTCCCCAGTCTCCTCCTCCCTTAATTTTTAATTCTTCTTCTTGAAGAAAGATGCCATGCTTGGAAGAGAGGAGGAACAATGCTAGAGAGAAAGACCCCAGATGAGGTGGGTTGACACAGTAACTAAGGTAATGGGTGTGTGTGAATCAGTGAGACTAGCTCAGGATATAGGGCAGAGTTCAGAGCTATTGTACATAGGGTCACTATAGTCATAGGCGACTTAATGGCACATAACAACAACAACAACCACATTCTTCTTTATTCCATATCTTTCTCTCTTGTTGTGTCCTTAATCTTTCTTTGTGACTTAGTCATATAACCTGGCTGGAAATGACTTAGGGTGGCTTCATCCCCTAAAGTACTTGTCACTTTTCTAGATTGAAAATATGTTAAATCTTCCTTTTGTGTCACCTTGTGAATTAAAAAGCCTGCCTTGGTCTTACTTCCAGTCTAACACTAAAAACCAAATTCAGTATTTTTATCAAAAGGCTCTCTTTTTAATATATGTAAGTTTATCATGGTATTAAGTTTGTACCTGTCTAATTCAATATTCTTTTGTCTGTAAAATTCGTTTTGGATCTAGCACAAGTGTGCTGATGTGGTTACCTGAGAACTCACTTTTGTTTTCTTTACCAGTGATGAATCTGTCTAGCCTTAGGGAGCTTCATTTAGCTCATGTGTGAAGCATCATTGAAAAGACCGTATCACATATCACTTCCTGATATGAGACTGTGCAAAGTTATGCAACAGTGCATCACTTGATAGTTTTGGGTGGTTCTAGGCATGATTATAAGCATCTTCAAAGATGTGGCAAATCAGTGAAAAATTATTTCAAAGGTTTCTAATTTTATGTCTTCGATTTAATTTTGGGTTCTATTACCAAAAAAGAAAAAAGAAACCCTTCTAAATCTCCTCTACTTTACTTGTTTCTCACACATATTTGGATAATTGAGTGTTAAATTTATTTTATGGATCTCTCTGTCAAATAATTTGAAATGTGAATTGCGATTGCAGGCAGCAATTATCCTAAAACAAATGTTGGCAATTTGTGGCATGCTTTAGGGTAAAGTGTACAGCTTGCTAAAACACAGAATGCTGGCTATCTCTATCTCTCTCAGGCTCGATGGCTGGAGTGTGCTGTGAAGGTGTATTTTTTAAAAACTCTGCCCATATGTTGCTATTCTGGGACAATTCTTTAAGAACCACTAGCCTAAGATAGTGTTTGAGGGGTAGCCTGTTAATATGCAGCATGAAACAAAACAAGACAAAGCAAAAACTTTGGGATTTTTCTGGGGGTGAATGACAAGATGGGGTAAAAAAGTCCAAGAGCATCTATTTCTTCCAGATCCTCTACTCTCCGGGAACTGTCCTATGTCTTGGCTTATTAATACTTCATTTACATTCTTGTGGATGGAGCTTGGGTGGCTATTGACCTTGGGATTATGTTCTCATTAGGAGGTAATTAAACAGCCTTATGACATACAACCTTTCTTAAACTTTTCCTGTCTGGCCTTGTGTGCTCCCTTTAAGACAATACTCTAGGTTAAGACTCTGGGGAACTTTTCATGTTTCTTTGAGTCAAAGTCCAAATCACTATTTTCTTCAGTTGCAGTGACAGAAGTCATACAATTGCTGGCTAATCTGGGCATTCAAATTTGTAATAATAGAGACTTAAGGAGAAAATTGTGCTGATAAAATTTTACTGGTGATGAATTTCAGCATATTAAAATTCTGAAATATTAAAATATTTTTTCATTTGTAACTCTTAATTTAAATATTTCTCTCCCTTAATTATTTCATCTTTCCCTTTTTCCTTGTCCCTCTTCAAATTATTATTTTGTGTCAAGTTATATCTTAAATTTATCTGATACTATAGTATCTGGTCAATATTCATATCTACTGCTTAAATTTTAATTGATAAAAAACCAGATTGACAGTAATTTCTGTTCTGATAATTGTAAAATGGTTTAGAATTTCTTTGACTTTCATTAAAACCAAGAAAGTTTGTCAAAATTAGCATTTATTCTAGGTTTTTATTTTTGGTTGAGTATGGTTTTTCATAATATTCCATTATTATCCTTTTTATTTAAGTTTTATCTATTGTGACATAACCCATTTGAATTCTTATTCATACATTTTTGTTTTTTTCCCTATACTTTCTTTATTAGGTTAACCAGTGGTCTGTCAATGTTATTACCTCTTCCTTCCAAGGAGTCCACTTCTAGTCTTGTTGATAATTTCAATTATTTTTCTGTTTTTTTCTATTCCATTGACTTCTCTTCTTCTTTTTATAATTTCCTTTCTTTTAGAGGTTATGGGTTTGCTGTTTGGGGTCTATTGGGTTTTTTCTATTTGTTGCATTAAATAGTCCATTTTCATTCTTCCCTTTTGATGCTTGTTGCTATAAATTGGCCTTTTAGTACAGCTTTTGCTGTATTCCAGAGATTTGGATGATGATGTTCTTTTTTTTTTTCTATAATTATATTTTATTAATTTTCATAAACATTTACAGAGATTTTGGGCTTCCACTCATTCATTGTTGCACTATTCTCTCTACCCTCCTCCCAGTTTGTTCTTGTCCAAATGCCACAGTGCTTGTCAAAGCCAGTTCTGATTAATCTTCTTTGTCAGTGTATCCTTTGCCATTCCCTATCACTCCTCCCTGAGAGAGACTTCACCCTGAGTCATAAGGAAAAGGGGACGGTGTATTCTCTTAGCTACTTCCTGCTGAAAAGGGACGCTGTGGGTTTCAGGGTGAAGATCTTCTCTCACTACTCTAAAGGGCCCCTTTGGCAGTAGGAAACACATAGACTATTATGGAGATTGATTTTGGAATTCAGATGCACTCTTATTGATTGTGCTTGGCTGTACATGTACATATCCTTCAAGATGTATCATGGGGGTGTTGCAACCTAGAAGACACAAATTTGACTAACAAGTTATAAGTACATGAGTCCAAAAATTATGGAAAAGTAAAAGAAAAGATTCTTTCATTGTTTTACAAACCCTCCCCCAGGTCCCCTCCACCATGCAGCCCTCGCTCTAGTCTCCTGTGATGACAGAAATACCCAGTTACATCTCTCTTTTAGACGGTTCTCTCCCTCCTCTGCTTCAGTGCAGTATACGTTATTGAACCCATCTTACTCAGTGTCTCCCTAACCCCAAGGACAGTCCCATTCTACAACAGTGGCATCATGTAATATTTGTCCTTTTGTGACTGGGATATAAATTTCATGTTTTATTTCTTCTATTACTCAATAATGCTTTAAGAGGGTATTGTTTATCTCTTAGGCATGTGGTTCTTTTTCTCATTTATCCACTTGATAATTTCACATTGTAATTGCATTGTAGTCTGAAAAAATGCTTTGTAATATTTTAAGGCTTTTTTTGGGGGGAGGTTCAAATATATTGAACTATTTTAGCATACATTACCCTATATATATCGATGAGGCAAGGGGGTTACTTGTATAGTTTAATTCTTCTGAATCTTTGCTTTGTTTCTTTCTAGTTGTTCTATTTTTCATAGACAGTGTTGTATTAAAGTTTCCTACTGCTCTTGTGATATTATCTGTTTTTCAAGATCTGTTAACATTTTTCATGTGTTTTTTTGTAGCTCTGTAATTTATCCTCTTTTTATATTGACTCTCCAAATATTAGATAATATCCCTACTTCTCTTTTATGATGGTTTTTACCTTGAACCCTGTTTTATCAGAGATTACTATTGTTATTCCAGCTTTTGGTTTTGGTTGCATTTGTTTGGTATATTTGTCCACCCTTTGATCTTTAGTCTATATTAATCATCACTTCTAATTTGTGTCTCTTGTAAATAGACTATTGATGAGTTTTGTTTTTTAAATCCAGTGTGCTACTGTTTATCTCTTGTACATTTGAACATTTAAATTCAGTGTGTCTATAGAGAGGCAAGGTTTTATTGTTGTCTGTAGTAATGACAGCTTCTTTAGCAAATGGTGATAGTAAAATTGGACAATTATATACAGAAAATTTAAGCAAGATCCACACTTCAGACCACACAGAAAAATAAGCTCAATGTAGATTGGAGTCCTAGGAGTAAACCCAAAGACTGTAAATTTTGTCATAGAAAAAAATAGGAACAAATTTAGAAGGCCTAATATACGGCATAAATACACTTTCAAGCATATCTAAAACACTATAAACAGGAAAGGATAAAATAGATGAAAGCAGCCTTTTAAAAACCAAATCTTCATGTGCATAAAAAAACCTTCCCCAATAGTAAAAAGGAAGCCCACAGACTGGGAAAAATATTTGGCAAAGATATACCTGATAAGGGACTCATAACTCAGATTTATAGAATACTCTAGCACATCAGCAAGAACAAGACAAAACAATCACAAAATGGGCAGAAGAAATGAACAGAAGCTTCACCAAAGAAGATCATATAGCCAGCAAACACGTAAAGAAATATTCTACATTTCTAGTTATCAGAAGGATGCAAATCAAAACAATATCATTTCACCACAGCAACAATAGCAAAGTTCATATAACAAGTGCTGGTGAGGATGTGGAGAGATCGGAGCTTGTGCACTGCTAGTGGAAATGTAAAATAGTATAAACACTATGGAAGGCAGTCAAGAATTTCCTTAAAAATTTGGAAATGGAAATATAGATAGTTATCTCACTGTACCACAAAGAAATCAGAGCTGCACCACAAACATATATGCACATCTAGGTTTATTGCAGCATTATTCACAATAGCAGAAATACAGAAGCAGCTCAAGTGCCCATCAACAATTGAATAGCAAAGAAACTATGGTACATTCACATAATGGAATATTATGCAGCATTGAGAAACAATGAATTCATAAAACACTACACAATATGGGTAAGTCTAGGAGAAAAGTTCAGTGAAATCTCTCAGACACAAAGGAACAAATACTGCATAAGCCTACTATTGTAATAATATAATCAAGATAGGGGATGAGGAAAACAGAAGAATGGATTTATATTGAACAGTGCACCTGACTGGGTAGAAAGGAAGTCTAAACTGAAAGGAATGGAAAATTAGAAATTAGCTGTATGACAATTAATAGCCAGGGACAAGACAAGCATTATAAAGGGAAATGTGGGAGGGGGGAGAGAGGAAAATGTGCATGAATGAATGAAAACCAATTTCTTTGTAAACCTTCAATTTAAAAAAATCAATTTAAAAAAAAATTTATTTCAATGAAAATGTACAGAGACTTTGGATTTCCAATCATTCATTGTTGCACTTTTCTCCCTGCCCCCCCCCCAGTACACTCTTCTCTTTGAAAAGTAAAAGAAAAGTTCCCCCATTGTTTTACAATCCCTCCCCCCAGGTCCACTCCACTATACAGCCTCCGTTCTGGACTCCTGTCATGACAATAGCTAATCACATATCCCTTTTAAACAGTTTTCTCCCTCATCTGTTTCAATGCAGTAAGCATTATTTATCCCATCTTTCTCAGTCTCCCCCCAATCCCGATGTCAGTCCTGTTTTACAGCAGTGGCACCATGCAGTATTTGTCCCTTTGTGACTGAGATATTTCACCCAGCATAACGTCCTCCAGGGACACCCATTTTGAATAATATTGCATGAGTTCCTTGTTTTTCAATGCACCATAGTATTTCATTGTGCGAATATACCACAGCTTCTCTATCCATTCATTTGTTGGTGGGCACTTAGGTTGTTTCCAACTCCTTGCTATCATGAACAAAGCCACGATAGACATGGGTGCGCATAAATTTTTTTTAAAGCAAGTAAGTAAATATCTAGAAAAAGGGGATGGGGCATAGGTGAAAGACCACTATGCTACATAAGGAACCTTTTGCAGGGGACCAGTGAAGACTTCTGAACAAATGACCAAGCCATGCCTTGAACGATGAGATCAGAAGAGTGAGTAGAGAGAGTTGTCCACATACAGACTGACATTAGAGGAAGAAGAAAGTTGTTCCTGGAATAGTTTAATCCTTTCTTCGTCCTAGCACTTGAAAGAAGTCAAATGGCTGAACTATAGAAAGGAGCCTGGTGCTAGAAATAGTCGCAAGAGAGGTTGGAGAGGCCCTTTCTAACTTTGGACTTTTTCCAAAGGACAGTGGGCTCTCAGTATGCTCTGCCTGATGTAATAGAATACATTTCAGTGGATGAATGTCTTCCAGTTGACTTTGATTTTCAACAAGCTGGGAAAATCCTTTGTAAAGAAACATGTGCTTGGTCAAAATAATTCTGTAAAATCACCCTTTTCTTTTTGTACATGTGGCTGTGTGGCAAGCGTAATTCTGACCATTGTATGTTTGATTTGACATTAGCCAACAGCTTGTTCTTAAAAGAAATGTAAGGCTTTGGTTAAGACATCATGGCACAATTTTGCATTATTCTCTAGAGTAACTGGAGTAGTGACAAATAGTGAAGAAGCAAAGATGATAGTATTAGGAGGAAATGAATAGGTCTAACATGGTAAAGACCTGTTGTGACACAGGTGTCCTCTAACTATGTAGTAATGGCTTCCTTTAAGTGGACCCTATTTTTATTATTATTTAATATATGAGGACTTTGATTCTAATTCACTAGATGCTCCGTGGGAGGATAACCAACCTCTCTGCTGCAAACCACGCCCCCCCCCCAGTGCAATTTATTGCCTCTGAAAACCTGTTAAAGGGTCAACTATGGGTTGGTTCAGAATCAAATGCACATAACAGGTAACTACATTATCGAGGTGGACAGAAGTTTGCTCTAAACCTCATCTTATTTCTTTCCCTTTAGTTTGTCTCTCCTCTTTCAAAATATCCATATGGACAGATTTTGAATCCTTGAGTGGCATAAATGGCCAAGAGTGGATGACTAACAGGTTGGCTATGGAATCACATAGAAGCACCTCAGAAGATAGAGTTAATAATCTTCTTTAAGGGATCATGGTCCTGAAACCCTATGATCTACTGAAGTACATCTGAGAGCACTGTGAGTCAAAATCAACTTGGCAGCTATGGTTCCATTTTGTTTTGTTATTGTTCTTGCTTTTCATGGACCCATGAGTGTCCTCCTGATGCTTTCTTATTGCCTAAAGTGACACACAAAGAAACCCTAATGATACAGTGGTTATATACTCAGCTGAGAACCACAGGGTCAGCAGTTTGAAACTACCAGTAGCTCTGCAGGAGTAAAGATGGTAATTTGCTCTCACGAAGATTAGAACTTTGAAAACCTCTGGGGCATTTTTACTCTGTCAATTTCCATCAAGTCTGTCTTGATGATTACATTTCAGAAGAAACTTCTTTTTTTTTTTTCTTTTTTCCTTTTTTTTTTCTTTTTCTTTTTTTTTTTCCTTTTTTTTTTTTTCGCTATTTATAAAACTTCTTGTCTTGTCAGTATTTGTTTGCGATTTTGGGTGAAACCTTGGTAATTTAAAATGTATCAGTGTTTAAGGTAAAGTAATGAACCCAGAGCTGACACAGCAACAGTTTTTCAGAGGCATTAGGTGCATAGGAGGAGATGGCCCATCTTTCTCCCACTGGTAGAGTGTAGGAGCCCTAATTCCTTTTTGGGGTGAGGGTTATGTGTGTGAGAAAAAACTAACCAGCTGGACTCAGTTCAGATGATTTTAATTCTGTTGGTAACATCCAAAATATCATGTTGTTGTTATGTGCTGTTGAGTCGCCTGTGGCTGTGGCAACCCTAACTACCACAGCTCTGAAACCTGCACTATTCTGAGCCAGTCTCACTGATTCTGACACACCTACCCTCATTGCCCCAGTTATGGTGTCAGTCCACCTCATCTGGGGTCTTCCTCTCTTGTACTGTCCCTCTACCCTTCCAAGCATGATGTCCTTCTCCAAAGACTAGTCCCCCTTGGCCATGTATCCAAAGTATATGAGGTGAAGCTTCAATATCCTTGCCTCCAAGGAGAAACTTCGTTTCATCCTCTCCAAGACAGACCTATTTGTTTTCTTGGTGTTCCGTGGTAGGTTCAATACTCTTCTCAAGCACCACAACTCAGAAAGCATCAGTTCTTCTGTCATTGTCTAGCTCTCTGATGGATAGCATGGAATTGCAAAGACCACGACTGACATCATTGCATCTTAGAACTCTGGAAAGGTCCCTGACAGTAGACTTCCCCAGAACAATTCATTTTAGGATGTTGTTTTTTTGTGGGTTTTTTTGTTTGTTTGTTTTAATTTCCTGACTGCATTACAGTAAAGAGCAAGTTGAACATAGGCCTTCTTCTCTCCATCAAGCCAAATCGAGGTGTTGACCTTAGCCACATTAGTATCACATAGTCTCTTTTCAGCTTGTTTGATTTGGTGCTTGTTGGTTTTGATATCCACAATGAACACAAGTGTGTTGTTGTCTTCTATCTTCTTTGTGACTGACTCAGTGGTCAGGGGAAACTTGATGATGGTGTAGTGGACAAACTTTTATCTCCTGGGGGCAATGGGGATATTTGGGCTGCCTTCAGGGTCTCAGTATCTTCGGCCACTGGAATGTGGGTGACATGTAGATTTTTTTTTTTTGCTTTGGATGCCCTTTAGGATGCCTTCTTGGCCTTTACTGCCTTTGTTTGGCTTCAGTTTTGAGAGGTAGGGGTTTTCTTCATCACTTTTGGCACCTTTTTCCTAGAAAGGCAAGCTCTAATTCTTGACAGTCACAGAAATTAATACACTGCCTAAATTTTTTTGCAACAGTTTTCACATAAGAATGAAATAAAGTCTTAATGATTGTCAGTGTATTTGAAAATATGGCATGTGTGAAATAGGGGGTAGTCTTAACTTCCTTTTGGTACTTCAAGTTTTTAATATGGTTGAGAATGACTGTTCACATGAAGAATTCTAGCCTATTGCAACTTAAAGTCTGATGTACAAAATACAGTTGAAGAGATTTATTATTAGATTTTTACTAGAGTTCACAGCTATAATTTCTTACTTGACTGAAGCAAAATTGCTCCATATAGGAAAATATAAGAACAGCCTCTCCAAATGGAATATATAGAAATAGCAGCTGAAGATGTATTACAGAAATAAAAAATGGTGCACAAAAAAATAGGCATATTCTCCAGGAAAAAAAAATGTCCCCAGCAGGCCTCAAGTTCTATTTTTGGATTTGTCTGGTTTGGCGTACAGACTAAGTATCCAGAGTATTTCAGGGTGACGCCGTCTGTTATTTCTGTGATCATGATGATACCTGAACTCAAAGGTCATTCAGAAGGGTGTGATTCAAACCTCCCATAGGAGGGACATCACCCATGATCATCCGTGACCTGGCCCGACCCAGCTCCTGGGTGGCTGCCATCAGAGCCGTTAATGACACCTGTCTGTCACTGGAAGTGTCAGCATTACCTCTGTCATCAGGTGGACCATCTGCTCCTGTTACTTGTCAGTGCGAGCCTTGACTGGTCTTTCAAGCATGGCTATTAATGGGGCAGCAGCACACTGGTATTTCCAGGTGGCATTTTTTGGCTGTCACTTTTTGTTGAGCCTCTGGAAATCCCAGACTAACCTGATCTCCACATGGGACAAAGCCAAGACCCCAGTCAAACCCCAAGCCGTTGTTACCAATATTTAAATTAATTAGGAAATGAAGAAAGTCTTAATGTACCTGACAGAACTCTGGTGGCCTGGTGGTGAAAGAGTTGCACTATCAATCTAAAGGTACATGGTTTGAATCCTCCAGTTGCTCCATGGGAGAAGGTTCAGCAGTCTCCTCCCATGTGATTAACTGCCTATGAAAACTTGCTGGAGGTTTAGTTATGGGTCCGTTATGACTGGAGAGTACACAACAAAAACTACAGTGTGCCTGAAAGATCAGCTTTGTACGACTTTTCTTTTTTTTTTTAAAACTTTCAATGTTTTATTTTTTACTGCAGCTGTTTACAGAAATATAGTTGCGAGTTGTACGACTTTTCATTCCCTTTAAATACAAGTCTGATTTCAAAAGCAGTGAATAAATCCCTAATCATAATAGCTTTTGACTGATGGTGACTTAATGCCTAACTTAACCTGTAACTATTAAGTCTAAGATCTTAAATACAGGATTTCAAAGTGAGATACAGAGAAGACAATAAGAGAGAAAACTGAAGGAAGTTCCATGGCTCAGGAGAAAAGCTCTGGGTTCTACTCTCCCTTCCCCTTCATTTTGTTTTTATTGTGATTTTAACAAATATTTACAGAAGAGTTGGATTTTCATTCATTTTTGCACATTTTTTCTCCCTACCCCTCCCAGTTCACTTAAAAAAATATATTGATTCATTGTTTCATAATTTCCTTCCTCACCAACCCTGCCCCAGTCCACTTTGCTATGCATACCTCTTATTCTGGACTGTTTTGATGCAAATAATCCCTAACCAGATATTTCTTTTAAACAGTTCTTTTTTTCATCTGTGCCTATTCAGTGTTCATTATTTATCCTCACTTTTCTTACTTGGATTAGAATTCCAATATATTAGCTCCTAGTTGTCTGACCTTAAGTAAGTAACCAATCACTAACTTTTCAGTCAGGAGCTGTGGTGGCCTAGTTGTAAGGAGTTGTACTGCCAGCCCAAAGGAAAGTGGTTTGAACCTACCAGTGGGAGAATGACGGTCATTCTCCTCCTGGTGTGATTAAGAATCTCTCAAAAGCAGCTGGAGGGACAGCTGTGAGTTGGTTCCAACTTGACCACACCGAACAAAAACTATGCCCTTGCAACTTTTGGAAAAAGGATTAGATATGAAGTATAAAACACTTAGCAACTAGGTATAGAGTTTATTTTACTCTTCTCCATGTAGGGATGGGATCATTATGGAAAGACCACTGTATAACATTCACTGGGACTATAATTCCCCACAAAGCTGTGGGCCAGATTACTGACAGCGATTCTGTGTGTCAGGGCTGTGAACATATAAGTAATTGAGAGAATGAGTGACTGGATCAGCTTGTGTGTATTTCTTCATAGGCATAACAGAGAGCTGGCCCCAGAGCTTACCTCAGATATCTGAGTGAATAAAATTGTAGCCCAGGAACTGAGTGTTCACAGCAAGCAAAAGCTAACACGAGTTGAGAAAAAAATGTTAGATGAAATGTATAACATCAAAAAGTCTAAAGCCATTATTATAGGAGCAAACTATATTACTAAGTGTGCTAGAATGATTATCTTGTACCATCAAGAGAATTTTGAATTATGCCTGCAGTATTTATTTTATAATACCATATCATTAAGTGATTAAGATTTGGGCACATAAATTAGTCATCTTTATTTATCTGGGACATGCCACCATGTGGAACATCACATTAATAGATTAATGAGATATTGCTATAATTTATAGTTCTCTTAATAATAGATAATTACTTCCTCTAGATTATTTTTTTAAAAATATTTCCCTCAAGGGATCACTATAAATCAAGAATCCTTAGAAATTTTAGTATGCTCAGAATTAGCATGAAGTACTTAGGAATAAACCTAACTGGAAACATAAACACTTTTACAAAGAAAACTACAGAACATTTCTGTGAGATACAATAAAAGACCCCCCAAAAAGAAAAAAATATTTCCTGTTCATGGATAAGAAGACTCAGTATAGTAAAAATGGCAATAATACCAAAAGCAATCTACATGTTTAACACAATCCCAATACAAATACCTAATTCATTTCTCAAAAAATTAGAAAAAGCAATTGGCAAGTTTATTTGGAGAGAGAAGAGACCCTGAATAAGGAAAGTACTTCTGAAAAACAATAATGAAATGGGAGGCATAGGACTCCCTGATCTAAAAAACTACTAGAGTTATAATAACCAAAACAGCCTGGTACTGCTACAATGACAGGCACATAGACCAATGGAATATAATTGAAAGATAACTAGTAAAACATGTTTAAAGATCCAAGAAGGGGAGGGGAGGAACAGAGGGGTGAGGATGGGAAGAGTCGTACAAGTTGTTGGGTAGAGGGAGTAGTGGGAAAAGGAAATGGAAAAGACCTGGTGTGAAAGGCATGTATATGAATTTTGTAAGCAAAGCGGTATAAAAAGAAAAATTTTACTTAAAAACAAAAAAATGTAACAAAAATTATCATGAGAGTCTTCTGATGTATTTTATTTAATGGAATTTTATTTGTATGGAAGGGTTTTTTGTTGTTTTTTTCTCTGAAACAAACATCACAAAGAATATCTTTCTTCTTATAATACGTTGAGCCAAATGAATTCATTTCCAAGACTTTTTACTGGTTGGAATTAACGAAACAACACCAAAAACTAGACTGGGAAACTGTCAGGTTTAACACTTCAGAGATGCACACGCACAACACACACACATTCAAGGGGGAAAAAAAAAACCAAACCAACGTTTCTCATATTCTGTTTCTCTTACTGGAAATTGTAGAGACTAATAACAAGCCTCTGGAAACTCTGTGAAGTTTGATAAAAGTTACTAGTTGTAGAGGGGCTCTGGCCCTTTGTTCATAGGGTCACTATGAGTTGTGCTTGACTTGAAGGCAATCAACACAAACCTTTCTAAACATTAGCATATTTCAGAATCAGTATAAAGATTGTGCAAGAAAAAAGGTTGCATCATGCTTGGGAGGGTGGAGGGACAGCGCAGGAGGGGACGACCCTCTATGAGATGGATTGATTCGGTGACTGGGGTAATCGGGATGGGTGTGTGTGAGGCAGTGCGGTTGGCGCAGGATAGAGCAGGGTTTAGGACTGTTGTGCATAGGGTCACTGTGAATCGAAAACGACTCGACGGCACATAGCAACAACAACAACATCTAAGAGTCTATGTATTTTAAGTAGCTCTAGTTTCTTAGAGGTAAGGCATTGCACTGCCAACACAAGGAACATGGTTTGAGTCCACCTGACCCGCCACAGGACACACACGGGCAGTCTCTACAGCCACTTGAAGGATGAGCTGTGAATTGGTTCCACCTTGGCGGCACAAAGCAACAACTATTGATGTCTGAGTTTGATTTGTCCGGTGGGTACTGATAGAATTTTGGTCTTTAAATTTATGTTACTATATATTGTGTGAATCAAATGTGTATGTAAGGGGTTGTGTTACTAGTTACCATTATTTCCTCAGGACACTCTTGGTTTGTGACTTTTATCTTGACATCTCATCTGGTTTCCTATTTGTCCTGTCTTTTTAAAAATGAAGTCTCATCATTAGTGTTGTATTTAAAGAAACGAGGCTGAGGCTGACCATGGTTTAGCTCAGTAGTGTATGAATTATGTGTATCAGGAGAGTCTTCACATTAACTGTGATTAAATCTGAATAACTGGCCTCTTACTCACCAGCTCTTCCCGGTCAAGGGCTCTAGTCCTGCCTGTTCAATGACAGAGTGCCCTCTGATTTAAAGCACATTTTCTTGGACACAAACAAATAGGGCTAGCTCACCACTTCTTATCTCTAAGTCATAATGATCTTGATGCTGTTGTCCCTGTTGGCCACTAGATCACCATCAAGCTAAGCTGGTAGGAGTCACCAAACCTCCAGGCTACCAATATTTAGGGCCAATGGGAAACATAATAAATTATAAATTAGGTGTAATTGAAATATATGCACACTAGAGAGACCTTGTTGTAGTTTGTAGGGAGAGGAATCTGAATACTCCTACCTTAATGGTTTTGCTATTTATTGCATGGTACAAATCTACACCTAATTATTTTATTCATATAGTCAGGAGTATTTGAGTTACTAGACAAAACACTTACAGCCTTTCTTTAATTTATGGTTAGATATTGAAGCCACATGGAAGGAAAGTTACCTTTGGGGGAAACTAAGACTTGTGAAAGACTAGAGTTATAACTTGAGTAAACTATCCTCAAGAATCCTGGGGCTCAGTTATTAGTACTGGCTAATATGTAGTAGAGGATGAGACTTTGTGGTGAGATCCTTCAAAGTAACTCAGAGTCACTGCAGTCAAGTCAGAAGCAATTTGTAGCTGACCCTCCAGTTGGTTGATAGAGGCTACCAATTGCACAAGAAGAAATGACCCATCTTTCTCCCTCAGAACAGCTGATGGATGAGAATTGCCTTCCTTTGAGTTGACAGCTCAACTCCCTGCTTACTAGGGTCAGCACAACTCCCTCTTCCAAGTCTGGGATGGGCAGAATTTCCTTAACTTTAGAAATCTACTAACCGGAAAAAAACCAAACAGAAAACCACAGGAGAATCCATATAAATGTTCTATGGTCAGGTTGAGACTGAAGCCAGGATTCTTCTCTTGTTGTTGCTCAGAGCTTGATAATTGAAGGAAGATTGCTTGTACAAAGGCAACAGTTAGGAGGAAAAAGAGAGACGTTAGGAGATGGGAAAATCAGAGAGCTTGAAACTCGTGATGTAGACTGGTCTTTCTCAAACCTGGTCGTGTATCAGAATTCTAAGGGACACCTAAAAGAATGTCTGTTTATGTGTTCTGTGGAGGACAGTGGGATCTGAATTTCTAGCAGTCAGCCTTCTTTATGTTTCCAAGAGCCCTCCTGGTTATTCTTTATGAGGCAGAATTGGAACCTGCCATCTCAGAACACTCACAAGGGATAGGAAATTGGAACACTTAGGTTAGTGGAGGAAAAATACTCCAGACACATAGCTGAGTTCCTTAAAATAAAGTGAGTGTCTGTCTGCCTCTCTAATACCTGTCTATCTGCATGCATAAGTGTAGTTTTGGGATGTTTAGAATCTTTCTGAATTATCTAGACATTTCCAACTATTTTTCTTCTTTTTTTTTCTTCTAGGAGAGGTAAACTGTAATTTGGATAAGACAATTTGAATGTTTAATGAATTCTTAAAAATGACAAACTAGGATAATAAATAAAGAATGCCGTTTGGAGATGGTAGTTTTCTCCACTGGAAGCAGCACTGCAGAATTCGGTGATGGTGTTCCTCCTCCATCTCCCTTCACATTACGGTCCTGGATGTAATTCCTAGTGAATTTCTTTAAATGTGTTCTCTACTCGTGTCTGTAGAGACTATCTCCTAACCCTCAGTAACTTCCTTTTATTTCCACATCACCCTTGGGAACCATCGTTGTTATCACGATCAACAACAAATATTTATCAAGCACCTGTTATGAGTAGGCTACTGCTTTGGGTATAAAAATAGGTCTAAGTCATATTTCCTGTAGGGAATGGACTTTGATCTAGTGTGGAACAGAGGACATTCACCGTGACCAAGTGCCAAATGGCCAAGTACCAAATAGATGGGAAGAAAAGAGAAATTGCCCAGGATTCGGCAAATGCTATGTGGAGTAACTGGAGCTCAAGCCAATTATTGATGGAGATGCTAGAGCTTAGTTATAAAAATGAGTAGGACTCTCAGGCCTGAGTCTTTCAGGCAGGATGTTTAGGATTTCGTCGTTATTGTCAACTGCCGTTGGGTTACATAAGACTCATTGAGACCCTATGACCAACAGATCTCATGTACTTAATAGACAAGGGGTAGGAAGGTCTCGTTGTCTTTCAGAAGGAGGAGGATCTGAGCTATAAAGTCAGGACCAGTCTTTGTCCTGTATTCTAATACAGCGACTTGAGAGTAGAGGTCAGTACTGATAAGTGATTCATACAGCTGACCGGATGGCAGTCAACAACAACAGCAGCAACACATTATCACTTATTTTAACATCTTATAGCCAAATAGGGAGCTCTAGAGGCCTAGTGGTAAGAAGCTGTGTTGTGATCCGAAAGGCATGTGGTTCAAATCCACCAGTTCCTCCATGGGAGAAACATGGACCCCCTCCTGCTGTGAAATTTACTGACAATGAAGATAAGCTGGTGGGTCAGCTGTGAGTTGGTTCTGACTTAATAGAAAACCACAACAACAATAGCCAAATAGTAATAAATGAAGAGGTGATGTTGAAGCCAGTGAGCGTGGAAACATAACTAAGTTCAAACTGCCAACCAGGACCAGAGTGTTCAGCAGTCTCTCTCTTGGTTCTAGAATCTTCAAATCAAAGAGTGTGAGGTGCTCAGAGCATTAATTCATCCTTTTCACATGCTGCAGGGTCAGCTCTGGGTTGGTTTTAACTCAATGGTACATACCAACAACAATCATCAACAGTTATCTGTATTCTTATAGTTGACTGTATTCCTTTAATATAAAGCTCTGGGTAGCACTGTAGTATATAGATCCATGATTCCAGTCTCCCTCTTCCTTCTGTACCTTAGATAAGCCTTGACATTTCTCTTGACCTTTAGCTATTCTTCTACAAAGACTAGAGGTTATCTCAGAATGTATATCAATGGTTTAAGATTCCCTTCTGTATAATGCCAGTAACTGAAGTCAGGCTTGATGAAGATGAAGTCAGGGATATGCGTAAGAGTCAGGATGGGTTGTAATATAGGAGTCTCTAGGACATGGAAATGTAGGACCCAGAGGTGCTAACAAGATCACGATGCTAACTAAAAGGTCAATGGCTGAAATCCACTCATAAAGATTTTTAGCCTTGGAAACCTGATGCAGGGTCACTATGAGTAAGAACTCACTCAAAAGCAGTGGGTTTTTGGGTGTGGGTGGTGCAGACTTTTTTATTATTGTTAACAAAAGACAAAAAATTTATTAAGACGCAGAAAGTTGACAGAGGAGATTTTATTAAGCATGAGAAACACACTCAGAAAGAGACTGGACTCCTCTCAGGAGGAGAGAGGCAAGAAAGGTGACGGTAAAACCTTCAGATGATAGAAACAGTTAACTCCCCTAAAGATTAGAGGCTTGAGTCGGCCAGAGGTAACTCGGAAGTAAGGATTGGTGATGTATATCCAGAAAACCGGCCATTGAAATCCCACAATGCAAAGTTCCATTCTGACATACATGGGGTTGCCATAAATTGAACTGGCCTCAGCAGTAGTTTAGTGTACTGCTCTGAATTTAAGATTTCTTCATGTCCTAAGTATCATTTGCCAGAAAAGTGGGGGTTTCCTGTGCCACAATTGAGTGCATGTGGTTTGAGAACTGCAGGGTTATTCTATGCCACATGGACGCTGATGTGCGTGGTTATTCAGCTACTTGTCCATTATTCCTCAAGTCAGCAGTTGCAGTTGGCATTCATAAATGGGGCACCCGTGAGCGTGGATCTGAAGTCTTAGCACAAAGAAAACGATTTTGCCTCCTTTTGCTGACTGTACACAAATTCATTGAGAGAAAAAGAAACGTCTGCAGAGATGGTTTTGACTAGAGCTTGGCATTTTACTTTAGGTCTGTCCACAAAGATAGCCATTCATGATGAATGAATGCTTATTACGTTAGACCAATGGGTAGGACCCAGAGAGAATTTGATTTCCCAAATACAAAAGCAGAGCCCTTCTGGAGAAATTCTCACATAGCTTTAGCTTTCTGTTGTCAGTCTGACTCTATCCTTACACTTCCTTGCCATTATTTTCTTTTGAATCAGGCTAACTAACTTTAAAAAAAAACAAAAAAAAATCCCTTGTATTATTTCCTTAAGGAAAAGGTGTTGAATCCTTATTTTGTATCTCAATCTCGTACAAGAACAGTCTCTGCCATGCTCAAGGCCAGTGTGGAGGTCACTGTATCCATCCATCCTCCTGAGAGTCTTCCTCTCTTTTGCTGACCCTCTACTGCTTCAAGCATGTTTTCCTCCTTCCCAAATAAAGCCCTCTGAAGACCAACATAAAAGGAGTAAAGATTCTTCTATAGATGCCAACAATGGAGTTGAAGAGAGACTGACGAAAATGAGGGCCAGGTCTGTGTTTATGGGCCAGGATGAATTGTAATGTGAAGAATTAGGAAACAGTTGGGATATCAGATCCTACTGTCAAGGGTGAAAAAAATGCACAAGATGTTATTACGGGAGACTTGAAGAGTCCAGCTGGGTTCCAAAACCCACACTAGTTATTTGAACAGAGAGAATGGCCTGGTGGCAAGGTGGTGAGCTGCCAGCCAGGCAGTTTGAATCTACCAGCTGCTCCACCCGAAAAAAGGAACCGTCTCCTCCTGGGCGATTTGGTGCCTCTGAAAACCCACTGGCAGGACAGCTGTGCATCTGCTTTGGCTCCCTGACACAGAACAAAAAGAACGAGTGGGAGCAATTGCTGCTGACTCTACTCCAACAATTGCTGCTGATCCCACAGTGCCACGTAGAGCTGGGCTCAGTGGGGTTTTCAGTGGCTGGTTTTCCCCAAGCAGATCTTCTCAGGTGCCTCTGAGTAGACTTAGCCAGCCAAACAATCTGTTAGTAGCCAGGTGAATGAACAGTTTACACCACCCAGGATCTCCTGAAGAAATGTTACTTAGCGATAAAATGATTAATTAGAAAATAAAAATGTAAAGGGAAGGGCAGTTCCAAAACTCTAAAAAAATAAAGGTTTGCAACTGGCAGGAAACATTTAGCAAATGACCGGAGACATTTCTGGTTGACACTGGCATCTCATGGAGAGAAGACAGAGATGCTACTACAGAATGTAGAATGTAAAAGAGAGGGATTCCCCTGGGATCCCCATGACAAAAAAGGAATGGTCTGCAAAGTTAAGAGTGCAGAGAGTGAGAAATAATGCTCTGAGGAATCAGTAGATAGTGATTGCAGAAAGCAACCAGGTATAGGTATGTTTTCAGTTATCTAGATGACCCTAGGAGTTGGGGTGTTGTTATTTCTAGTTTCTAGTTTAACATTTCTGAGATTCAAAATCCCCTTGAGTGACATCTCCATGATCCCATTATCGAGATTTGGTCGGCTACATATCTATATATTTAAAAATACCTTTTTCTATCAAGGCTGCCTTTTCATTACCTAATAATTTTATAAGTTATTTGATATTTGGCAGCAGGTGAACCAACTATAAGTTGACATTGTTGTCTTGGCAAAAAAATGCTTTGTAATATGAGGTTGGTTGTTTGTTTTAAATTCCTTCTATGTAAGGAAGTTGTTTTATGTTCTTGGGTACTCTTTTTCCTTTAAAATCAATTCCTCTTGTCAAAGCAACTGAAAGTGCCAAAGGACATTTATGTTAATATCATGTTAATATTATGTTAATTACCGTCCTTGTGGCTCCCAGTTCTTGGTGACCCTGAACAGGAGAACATAAAGTACTGTTTGCTCATCCCGAAGATCAGTTGCAACTCATACTGTCCTGTGAGAGAAGAGGTGGTTTTCTGGTGAGTGAGAAGTTGCGCTTTTTGAGGAGCACGATTATGGTGAAATGAGCAGGGATGACGTCTCTCACTTGTCTTGTGTCTCTGACGTAGCACTGTGCCTTTTGGGAATGAATTGTAGAGCACATAGAATCTCTGCTGGGTTGTTTTCATGAAAGAGGGAGACAGGGAGAGAGAGAGAGGGAGGGAGGGAGAGGGAGAAGGAGAAAGAAAGGGAGAGGAAGAGAGAAAGAGAGAGAAAGACAAAGAAAAAAGAGAGCAGAATTATAGAAGTTGCTATCTCACCCAAAATGCTAAAGCTTGTCAGTGCTCAACCACAGCTACGTGTCAGTGGAGCTGCTGTCTGTCAGCAGTGTTGCTGTGATGCTAGACAGATTTCAGCAGAGTTTGCAGATTAAGACAGACCACGAATATAAAGACCTGGCATCTGTTTATTCAAAAATCAAACCACACGAAACCCAATAGATCACAGCAATCTGATCCACTTGTGCCTGGGGGCACCATGAGTTGGGGGTCAACTCAAAACAGCAGCAGTGGCTGACCTAGCACCACTCATAGTCATTTTTTGGTTGTTTTTGTTTATTTGAGCAAATGTTTACTATACAAGACAAAAATATGAGGGTTTTAAAAAAAATAAGCCCCCAACTATTCAAAGATAGCTTTTTTCTTTTTCATAGTCATAGTCATTTTAACTAAAGCAGTTAGAGAGTGTTCCCATAGCCTGGGTTGTAAACTTGAAGACTGGAGCCTCCCCAGCACGGGCTCTTTTTCACAGGCTCTGTTTTCAAAGCATTTGTTTATCATCATCTTCCTCAGACCCCTGCTCCTCCATGTGGCGAGTGCTGCCACACCTCAGTCATGGGAAGTGTGTAAATGCAGGCTCACGTGCATCGTGCTTTTGTGTGGATTAAAGTGTTCTCGTGGAAACTATAAAGGTAAACCTAAAAACCCTCCCATAAACTGTAAATAAACCCACAAGACTGACTTTTGAATGTCAGTGCATTAAATGCCTAATATGTGTGTGCAAAGTCTCAGTGATTTTTGCCTTTCTGGGGTTCCCATCTAAACATTCCAGTCTTTCGCTGTAACAGCCATGAGTGGTCCTGAGCTCATGCTGCATCATCTGTCACCTAATCGGGAGGCCACTGGATCGTAGAGCATGCTGGGCATAAAATCGTGAAGCCACACATGCCTCCAGTAGTTTAGGGTCTTTACAACCAAGAAGAATCATGCAGTAAATTAGGATGGAGCTCTGGCTTGGGTTTAAATTTCCTAGGTTTTTTACAAGTCCAAGGCATTCTTTTGCCATACTGATAAAGCTTCATTTTCACAATACGGCATTCAAGTCCCTCTGCGGGCAATCAGATATTACTATGCTTTCAAGTTAAGTTTATAGAGTTTAGAAATACACTCATGAAGTAAAATTGTTACGATTGCAACAGACTTTTTTTTGCCAAAAAAACAAAAAACAAAAAAAAGGGAAAATATTGCCTGAGCTATTAACCAGATAACCATGGTCAAAAAGGAGCTACTTGGGATGTGGCTGTGGCTCTTTGTAGTACATTTCACTCTGCAAAGAGGAAAGGATCTCAGAATCTATTGGGTTTTTAGGTGATTGTTGTCATTTGTCAGCCAGCCAGCCCCTACTTCATTGTGATTCTATGCACAGTGACAGACCAGGAGAAGTCAAGAAATCAAAAGACTTGTTGCAGCTGGAAAAGCTGCTGTGAAGAACCTTGTTCCGGTGCTCAAGAGTAAGGATGTCAGTTTAAAGATTCAGGTACACTTGATCCAGGTCATAGTATTTTTCCATTGCTTCCTGTGCATCTGAAAGTTGGACAGTGAATAAGGAAGACCAAAAAATCAATACCTATGCATTGTGGTGTCAGCAAAGGGTACTGAATACCCCATGGACTACCAAGAGAATGAAACAATTGCATGTTAGAGAAAGTAAGACAAGGGTTCTCCTTCCAGGCAAGGATGATGAAATTTTGTCTTGCCTCATGTTGGGCATGTTGTCAGGAAAGGGGAGTCCTTGGGAGAAGACACACTGGGGAAGGTGGCAGGTGTGCTGGGTCAGTGAGAGGATAACCTTTAACAGGATTGATTAGCATAGTGACGAGAGCGGTGGTCTTGAGCATGGGGAGATGATGAGGGTGGCTCAGGATGGATCAAGGTTTCAATCTGTTGTTCATTCTGTGGCTGTGAGTTACAGTTAGATGACACCAAACACAACAACCATCAACATAAACAATGGGATGACACACTGATAGCTCGTCCACCTAAGACTATTGTGACCTATGTCTGTCCTGTTAGTCTCTCATAGTCTAGAGGCTCTGCTGAAGCTCTTTTGGGATCATAGCAGCATGCCCCATCAGTCGGTGACTGGTGACTGACTATGAAGTGCATTGGCTGAGAATTCAACTCTCATCTACACAGAGGAAAGACTACGACAGCTTTCAGTGTGGAGGATTACACCTTAACAGAAAGAAAACAAAAGTCCCCAGAAGCAGACCAGTAAGAAAGAGCATGATCAATGGAGAAAAGCTTGACATTTTCAAGGCCTTAATTTTACTTGGATTCACAGTCAGCTCCCATGGAAGCAGCATTCAAGAAATCAAACAACATATTGCACAGGACAGATACACTGCCAAGGTCTTCTTTAAAGTGTTCAAAGAGCAAAGATGTCACTTTGAGGACTCAGGTGTACCTGACTGAAACTACGATATATTTATTCACTTTGTATACATGTAAGAAAAAAAAAAGTCTGGCCATTGTATCAAGAAGAATGAAGAAGAACTGATACCTTTGAATTGTGGTGTCAGTAGAGGCTATTAAATAAACCAAAGACTTCTGATGACAAACAAATGTGCCTTGGGAGAAGTTTCAGAATGCAACACAAGAATGGTAAGATTTGGTCTCACGTGGGACATGCTATCGAAAGGTGTCAATCCAGGGAGAAAGACTTAATGCTTGATAAAATCCAAGGGCAGCCAATAAGAGGAAGATGTTCAGTGAAATGGATTGACAGAGTAGCTACCATGACTGTGAGAATAGTGCGTGATTGGGCAGTCTGTCCCGCTGTAGGGTTTCTACAATTCAAGACCAGCTCAGTGGCACCTAACTACAACCACTACTGAAACAATACTACCCCTGGGTTTTTAGGAAGGTTGATTTATTTTCTAGCCTCTCAAGAAATGTAAAAAAAAAAACAAAACAAAAACGCACCCTTCTCTTCTTCTGTACTCTTCCTCTAAAATAGAAATAAATCCCTTATATTTAAATAAAACAAGTAAAAAATCCTTATTTCAAGATTATGAAATGTTTATGTGGAAAGAGGATTTATAGTGAGGACATCAGAGTTTCTTCTTTTATGGGTATGATGGCTGGCTTATAGTCATTCAGGATGTAATTATCTGGATAAGCGCTTGTTTCAAATCCTTGGTTATTCTGTTCAGCAGTGGTTCAATCTCCTTTACAGAAAAAAAATGTAGGGGTTAATTTACCCCCAGCTCTGCTGGGGAGAGCAGATGAGTAATTCCACCTTGGAGGACAACCTGTTGGCACTTCCTCACACAGCTTCAGCGTAAACAAGACATGAGAGTGGGCTATGTGTTGGCAAGATGTATTTATGTGGGAGGTAAGAAACAAAAGAGGAGGCAATAAAAAGAGACTTGGATGGTTGAAACTTGCAAATCTTACCATGGCAAGCCACTCAGCATGTGGTAACTGTTCCAGAAGAATCTGAAGGGCACAAACACGGGGCTGAATGTGTAGACCCTCGAGACAGAACCACAGCAGGGACCTTGCTACCTTATGCCCAGAACACTTTCTTGACCCCACAGTGGCACCCTGCTTGGTTTCCGTTCCACCTCTCCACCCACAGGGTGGTCCTAGGTCCTTTTATTATGTCTCCATCTCACTTGAGTGTATTATTCTTTTCAGCCCAGGGCCTAACACAGACATGCCATTATTTGATGTACTGATGACGGAAGAAGAATTGATGCCTTTGGGCTGTGGTAATTGAGAAGGGACTGCCCAAAATCCCCAAACAGATATATCTTGGAGAAAGTATAGCCAGAGTGCTCCTTAGAGACAAAGATAGTGAAGCTTTGTCTCTCATGCTCTGGACATGTTGCTAGCAGAGGTATGGCTTGGAAAGGATGACTTCCATCATGCATGGAAAAGTGGAGGGTCTGAGCAGCATACTTTCTCCTCAACGAGATGGATTGACCTGGTGAACACAGCAATAGGCTCAATTATATCAGAGATGGTGAGAATGCCACAGAATAGGGCAGGATTAAGGTCTACTGTTAATAGGGTCTTCTACCACCATTCTCCTTTACGCCATCCAATGCTTATTTACCATGGAACAGTGTGTCTGGGATTATCCCATTAGGTTTTACTATGTCTTTTTTTGAAGGGAACTTTCACATATGCTAAAGCAGAGATCCTTTGGCCAGTACCTCGTCACTTCTCTACAACATGATTCTTCTGAGGACTTCCAAGGGCCTTAAGCTTTGTATACTCAGGAGCAGCTAAAGAATTACTCTGCACTTAGCTTTCCTGGTTATTTCGTGTTTCTGTGACAAATACCACCAGTGGAAGGCTTTAACAACCTAAATATGTTCTCTCTCCATTTAGACTGTTGTTGCGTCCCACTGAGTCGGAACTGGCTCATAGCTGACCTTCTGGTGCGTTCTGAGAGGCAAGAAATCGCATGGGAGGAGACTGTCCATCCTTCTCCCACTGAGTAGCTAGTGGGTTTGAATGATGTACCTTTGGGATTGCAGAGCAGGTTCTTATTGCTAGGCCACCTACTATAGCTCCCAACAGCTGAGGCTAGAAGTCTAAATTTAGGGCACCAGCTTTAGGGGAAGACTTTCTCTGTCGGCTCCCTGTTTATGTCCTTGCATTTAGCATCCATGGGCCTGCTAGTCCTTGGAGATCTCTGTGTGTCTTGATATCCATCTTCCCTTAGATCTAGAAAGTTCTCAGTGCAGGCACCCCAGACACAATGCATGTGCCCCACTCCTGTTTCTTCACTCTTCATGGGAAAGAGGACCCTTGTTCTCTGTTGGCTTATTCATATCTCAAAAGAGATTGATTTAGAACATACTCCTGTGTATTGTATTCTACTCATTATTCTCTTCCTGCCTTGTTACCCTTATAGAGTTTAAGATTCATAACTCATCAGCTAATTACATCAGATTACAGAGTGGGGGGTAAATATATCATCATAAAATAGAGGATGGTTATACAATACTTAAAATCATGTCTCAGCCAAGTTCTTTTTTTTTTTTTTTTTAGGACACAGTTAAATCCATAACATTGGGTGAGGGTGATAGCTTTATATACATTATTCAGCCAGGTCAAGTTCCCTCCATCGTGGGTAATTTTCTAGAAACAGTCCAAGGGAGAGTGAACTATTTCTTGGTATAACTCTTTTTTTCCTCGCCCATAGAAGATGTCATTTGTGTAACTATAGTTGGTGTTCATATAAGAAATTATTTTGAAAATACTGTGCTTTTTAAAATTTTTAAATATACAAAATTAATTTTATTCTCCTGACAGGAGTAACATGAAGTAGGAAAGAGGGGAAGACCCTCAAAGAGATGGATTAACATAATGACTCTACCAATGAAAGAGGTTGTGAGAATGGTCAAAAATAGGAGGAGATTCCAAACTGTTGCTCGTTGATGAGGATCCTAACCTCGATGGCAACAACAACAACAACAACATAAAGTAAAGAAGGATAGTTGTAAAATTCCCAGGATGAGCCAGGGAAAATCGTCTACAGACTGATCTGCAAATCCACTTATTTCAGATGAGAAGAGATGCAATTTATGTGTTAAAATCGGGAGAAATCATATAAACAAGTTCTAATTACCCACTTCTCTAACATAACAGATATAATGATCTTTTTCTTTTGCAAAAGAAAATTTTGTGTCTTCTGGCCACGGCTTGTGGTTTCTGTATAATGTCTCACCACGGCCACCCATGTTCTCTACATTTTAGATCCATCTACTGGATCATCTCCACAGACACTTTATTTTAACACATAAATTGCTTTCTTGTCAATAGTGTGTCTTTACCTTGCACAGAGTTACATAAAGTAAATAAACACTTACTAGATGAAGAGTTGATAGATGGAAGAACAGATGGTGGTTTGTGGTGGTAACTAGGACTTCGGATTGGTTATTCATGATTCTGTCATGACCCAGGAAGCAAAACCAGAATGGACCCAAGATATGGGTTATAAAATGTAAGTGAATAAGAATAGTAACCAGACCAAGAAAAACTGCTCGCCAGTGCTATACTAGAAACTTAATCTCCTCCCTTTAAAACAAGCATGTATAATGTATACATATGTAGCATGTGTGTGCTACGCAGCAACTGAATCTCCTGACCAGTCGTCAGAAACATGTGGCCTCACTCAAAATCAGGGTCTTACTACATCATTTTGAATGTGTGCCTCTCCCCACAGACTTGGTGTTAATTAACTTATTCGTACTTATTAATTCATTTTTTAAGTCATTCTCCTAAATGGGCTCATTATACCCCTTTTCCAGGCCTCCCATTCAAGGCCTTCACCTCATACTTTTTTCTTTTTTAAAAATATTTTTATTATTATTCATTTTAATGGAAATTTACAGAAACTGAGGATTTCCATTCATTCATTGTTGCCGTTTTCTCTGTGCCAACCCCTCCCCTCCAGTTTGTTCTTCTCTTTGAAAAGTAAAAGAAAAATTCTTTCATTGTTATATAATCCCTCCCCCAAGTCCACTCCACTATGCAGCCTTTATTCTGGACTCATGTCATGACAGTAATACCTAATCATATATACCTTTTGAACAGTTCTCTCTCTCATCTGTTTCAATGCAATATACATAAGTCTCCCCCTCCCAACCCTGATGTCAGTCCCATTTTACAACAGTGGCACTATGCAGTATTTGTAATTTTGTGTCTGAGATATTTCACTCAGCATAATGTCCTCCAAGGTGACCCATTTTGAATAATATTTCATGAGTTCCTTGTTTTTCAATGCAGCATAGTATTCCATTGTGTGAATATACCACAGCTTCTTTATCCATTCGTTTGTTGATGGGCATTGGGATTGTTTCCAACTCTTTGCTATTGTGAACAGAGCCGCGATAAACATGGGTGTGCACCACTTCATACTTTTCATGTCCCATCTATCATTCTTGTTCGTCCAAATTTTAAAAATTTAAATTTGTTTCTATATTGATTCATTATTTATAACTGAATAGGTCCTGAAGCTCTGGTCTAAACATCTTAATTAAAGACCAGGAGATTAACTATCCCATTCTTTGAGAATGTTCTGCCAGATGCCAGGTGAATCTATCTGCCAATTGCCTGAAAAGAATATTTCTATAAAGAAAAGAGAGAAATGGACAATTACCTTTTTTAGAATCTTTACCTTACATCTAATTTCCCTTTTCATTTTAGTCTTTGTCCTATCATGAGATTAAATTTTTGAAGATGAACTCAGTGAATATAGGGCCATTTGTTGTATTTCAGGATAAAATGATGCAGCATTGTGGATATTGTAAACAGATCTCTTTCTCAATGAATATAGCTATATATGAGGATTTGAGGGTGAGTGGGATTTCACTGATGCAATATGTATACTGGCATTGTTCACATAAGGGAGACTATGTAAGGCCCCACACCTTTGACCCATAACACAGGTCTCACTAATTCTTTCTAAAATGGGAAAATACTTTTTGGCTTTAGGTTATGAATACTCAAAGAGACCATGTTAAAACATTTTGTCTGTATGTCTTTTGTGTCTCTACCCCATTTTCTTTTATGAATAAGCCAAGGAGGAACGTTTGCCTCTCATAAATCTTTTACAAGAACAATTCCAGCAAAAGGAACCATAGCTATAATTGCCAGTTTTAAATTTCTAACAAATTACTCTGCCAGCCCCATGTGAGCTTCCAAGTTGAAAGATTGCAAAGCTTGGACATTTAATGGAGATTCCTGCATTGTAGCTTTTGGATTAAGTTTGCCAATTATAAGAACACATTCTTATTTGTGCTTGAGGAATAGTACCTTCTTTAAATGCTTGTTTAAGGTTTACCTTTACTATTTCTTTGGCTAGGTCCTCTATATTGCCTTTGTTTGCTTGCTTCTCTTTCATAGGGTCCCAGATCATTCATCGAAACCTGTGTTCCATTGCTTCACAAGCATCACAAACACAAGTTCTTGATGTGAGATGGGACTCTCCTCATCTCTCCCTTCTAGTACTGCAGGAACTCAGTTAGCAGAAGTGGGTGGCTTGCAAGAACAGAGATTTATTTTCTTATAACTCTGGAGGCTAAATGTCCAAATTAGGGTCTCTGGTGTGTGAATTCCTTTTTGATAGCCGTCTGGATGTTCTTAGGTTCCTTGAGTTCTAAAAGATCTTCAGTCTTCCCTAGTGTGGCTTGTCTCTCTCTGGAGTCCTCTGTTCTTACAACTCAGAAAGGACACACCTTGCAGTGGTATGACCTCATTAACATAACATTAGATTACTTTATGGTCAGAGGATTACATTGCCTTACATTCCATCCCCAGGTACTATATAGGGCTTCAGTTACAACACATGTTTTGGGGACACCCAATTCGGTCTTTAACACTCACCACAGTTCCTCTGAGTAAGTTGATTTTACTTGTTTGACTTTTGCATGTTTGACATGTTGACTTTTACAAAGATAGGGTGCTTGTTGTCTTCATACTCCCTGGTGCTCCTTCAATAATGAGTTATAGAAGAAAACAGAACTGAGAATCATAATTTTTTGTCACACATTTTGCAGAAATTTAAAATGCCTTTTGCAGAATTTTGAAATATGCATAAAATTGTCACCTTAATAGTAAAGAGGATAACTATATGATAATGAGCATTTGCAAGCTTATTATAAATTATAGTAACCTGCATGGTATGACTTTAATAGGTTTTGGGAGAAAATAGATTTTTTTTTCCTCATAGGCCCCAATTTAAAAAGTATTCACACATACACATGACTTACTGGTTTTAAAGATGGTAGATGAAAAAGTAAATCCACAGTCTAATCTTAAATGATTGTGGTCCTTGTCTTTGCAAACACTTACTCAAGAATCTTTGTGCATCTCATATTTTCAGAATTACCAACATGAGTTCTGCCTCACCTTATTAAACTGGAAAGCACTTCAGTTCAGTTTGGAATTGAATAAACATAGGATTTAGTTTGAATTTTCAAACTGCAGTCTAAATCCTGCTTTGGTATTGCTTTTATTTCTTTTCTACATATTTTCCCTACTAACCCATAATGCCTTATTAAATTCTTCTTAAAATAAAAAAACAAAACCCAAGTTAAAAAAACCCCAACAAACACATTTTATTTATTTTCCACTTTATTAATTTTATATTTAGTGTAAAGTTGAAAAAAAAGGTACCAGTGTAAATAATGGAAATTCTTCCTTCCTCTTTCGACCCCGAGTCACTCAGTTCATCTCTTTGGAAGGAACCAGTAAAGACGACTGAGTATCATATTTTCAGATATAGTGTGTGCTGACATATGCCCAGCTCCTCCCTCCCTACCCTATGCATATTTTTCTGTGTGTGTATTATCGTGTCTTTTTAATGCATAGGAAAAACAACTACAACAAAAAAACCTCCCACTGGTGTTGAGTAGATTCTAACTCAGCCGCTCTATAGCACAAAGTCTCAGAACCGCCTGAATAAAGTTATTAAGGCTGTAAATCTTCATGGAAGCAGACTGCCGCATCTCTTCCAAAGAGCTGTGTGTGAGTTTGAACTGCCAACTTTTCCATTAAGGGGTGAGCCCTTGAGCAAAGTGCCACCAAAGCTCCTTAAAGACAAGTGCTTACATGCCATAGACCCTACTCTAAGTACAAGTGATATCATGCCATAGACCTTGATTTTCTCTTTTAAGTGTATAATTCTTTAATGAAAGTCAAATATTTGTGTTTACAGTGATTTTTTTTTTTTGGCTTGGAAAGTTTGTGTGAATGTGTTGGAAGTCTTTAGTTACAATTTTATGGAACTAAAATAATCTAGCAAATGACTTTATTCACTATGCTGCGGGTAATATTGTGTTTATTTCTTTTTAGAGAGTGGACAAAAATCTGGGTTCTGTCCAATGGGGTCAAGTCTCTTAAGATTATTAAGATAATCTTCTCCTTGTTCAGCTTTTGACACATGGAGCAAGATGAAGCAGAAACCAATATTAGGGAGATACTTATCAATGTTTGCCACAGAAACAAAAATTGCCTATAATTCCTTTCTTATTATACTCTGGCTCCCTAAAACGAAAACAAGTCCTTTTTTTCTTTTCAGATATTTCTATTCTCTTGATTTTAGTCAAGTTAACTCAATAATGCTGCATAAATTCCCCCACCCACAACTTTGAACAAATTCTCATGTTAATTTGATACGTTTCTGAAATGACTGTAGGCCACTTGAAGATGGCTCAGTCTGACCTCAGCTAACTCCACAAAGGGGAACTCTCTCCATCAACAACATCCGCAGTATAAAACGGATTCATTTAAGGTCAGACGTGGCGATCCTGTACTCCTGCACCAACTTCTACTATTTCCATCACTAAGCTTTACTGCTTAATTGGGTCCGAAATCCATTGCAATGACTGGCTGGACTATCCAGAACCATACTCAGAGGTTATGGGGTTTATTAGAGACGTTAACTCACTATAATACAGTGTGACAACAGAATACAATCCCTCAGCCTAAACAGGTCCTCAAGCCTGGTTGCGGGCCCTTTGACCTTCAGTCTCATGGCTTAGGTCAGTGCTACAAAGTTCACTTGTCCTGCCAGTTATGATGTCTTCCCTCAGTCCTCCAGTAAGATTGGGGGGAGGTGAATGGCTCTTGCTCCGTGAGATAACAGACCTATGTCAGCCTTGTTTCAGGTTGGTCCCTGATTCACACCTGAGATTCCTTTTCCTCTTGTATACGTCTTTATGTGGCTGGCTCAGAAATCTGTGGCCCCAAAGGATGCATGCTTCTTCTTGTTAGTATTGAGATTTCCAATTTCTGCTGCTGAATCCACTCAGTTTAATGGCAATACTAGCTAATTCCCTTTGGCTAGATGAATACAACCTATCTGCCTGCTTCTTCCCATCCATATGGCAAAACCAATGCCTAGAAAAGCCATTTTGAACAGCAGTGTGATTAGAATGTTGTTGTTCCTAGGTGTTGTTGAGTTGTTTCTAACCTTTTCTCCGCCATGTGAAATACAATCTGGCCCTGCACTGTTCTTACAATCATTGTTATACTTAAATGAATTGCTATAGTCACTGTGTCACTCTGTTTTGTTGAGGGTCTTCCTCTTTTCTCATGACCCATTCTGGTGACTTAGAGGTAAGGAGTTGTATTTCAAATCCAAATGCACATAGTTCGAATGTACCAGGTGCTTAGTAGGAGAAAGGTAACCAATCAGCTTCCTTGCAATTTAAAGCCTCTGAAACCCCACTAAAGGATCAGCTGAGTCAGTTCTCACTCAGTGGCACATAACAGCAACAACTACTACTTTACCAAGCATGATGTCTTGCTCCTACCGATAATATGACCAAAATATGTGAAATGAAGTCACCACAACGTTTTGAAGGAATATTCTGGCTGTACTTCCAAGAGGGATTTGTTCTTTGAGTAGTCAGTGATGTATGCAATATTCCCCATCAAGACCATGATTCAAAGGCCCCAATTCTTTGTTCATTATTCCATTTTAATATACATATGAGATGACAGATTTAGTATGACTTGAATCAGACTTATTGACTTTAATTCAGCTTAATGACCAAATTTTAATACTTTATAGACATTTTTTGGAGAAAGTCCGTCCAATCCAGTGCAACATTTAATTTTTCAACTGTGTGATGATTATTGATAGTGGTAAAATGAACTCCTTAAAACCTTCAGCATTGTGTGCTTAAAATATGCTTATTCATATTGTAGTCAAACATATCAATGAAATATTTACTATTTCAACCATTTTTATGTTTATAATTTAATGACATTAAATCCATCCACTATGCTGTATAGTTTCCAATTTTTTTCATCACGTTTAACGAAACTTAGTGCTAATTAGTTATTTTTCTTTGTCATTTCGAGCTGCTCTTAGCAATCTTATGTTCAGCTCACTTCCTCCTCAGTATTCATTCCTTTTGTCTTGCTTTCTTTGTCTTCTGTTACAAATTTCAGGATGTCTTATGGCACCATTTTGTCCTTTTCTTTATTTTCTTGTCATTTTAGTTACCTTTTATCTATTAATGTATGATGTCATTTCACGGTTTGTCTGATCTTCTGTCATTGGTGTTCAATATATCAAATCTATTCTTAAAATGGTTTTTAAATTCAGTTGGAATATACATTCAGGGTCATATTTTGGTTCTCATAGACTTGTCTTCATTTTCTTCAACTTAACTTTAACTTAAACTTGCATATAAGTAGTTCGTCTTTTCCACAGATAGCTCCTGACTTAGTTTCTGTTTTATTGTACATAATTGAAGGAAAATCTAATGATTAGTTCAGTAAAGGTTGAGAATTTCAATGGGTAAAATGACACTGATTCAAAAGAAGCTCGTTTTGACTGCTGATATTGAACTTCTCCAATTTCTCTTTCTACAAAGGTAGTCAGTCTGATTCCTTTTTTGCCCCAACAGGTGAAATCCACGTATTTAGCTGCCATTCATGTCTTTTTAAAATGTATTTTCAATGAAAGAAATATCTCCAGTTCCATTTCTGTTGCCAAGGCTGCATTTTTCAACTATCATTCCTTATTCTTTGTTTTCAACTTTGCATTTCTGTTGTCATTTATTGTCAGTGCGTCTTTATAGCATTTTCAATCGATTTCAAGCTGCCAAAAATTGTAAAAATCCTCAATTTTTCATTTTGGTGCGCATATTTGAAAAGTAGATATATTAGCAGGAATATTTGTATATGTCTAGATAGTAACCTATCACTTCCAGCATTGTTCTTCAGGATAGATCTTTGCATACTCATTTGGATGATGGATTTGCTACCATTACTCTTCAGTTTGCCATTTCCAATGTAATGGATTATGTGATTGTCTGATTTAAAATCGTCTAAATACATTGATGCCTTGAATGTCAGTATTTTTGCATTCTATTTCATTTTTGTCAATGTCAAATTCCCCTCAATTCATATTTCGCACCTTCCATGTTCCAGTAATTAATTTAGCTCTTATTAGTGCAACTGTTTTTCTTCATTTTGATACTGGCTACATCAGCAAATGAAGGCTCTTTATTAAGTGAAAGCTTGACTCCATCCACCTCATTATAGTAGATACAGTAGATCTGACTTTGAGCTCTTCCATCTCTAGGGGCTTGTCTTCTGGAACTATCTCCAGTGAAAATGGAAGGAATACACAGAGTCAGTGTACCAAAAAGAATGAGTGGACACTGAACCCTTTTAGGAAGTGGCATATGATCAAGAACTAATAGAGAAGTGAATGAAGAATTCCAAGCTGCACAGATGGATTTGGGGGAAAAGCTTGCTATGCACCTGAGAGCTGGATAATAACTTAGGATAACAGAAGAAGAAATTATACTTTTGAGTTATATGCCAGAGAATAATATTGAACATGGACTGCCAGTAAAACCAACAGTTCTGTCCTGGAGAGGAAGAAACCAGTTTGCTCCTTGGAAGCAAGGATTTTGAAGCTCCATCTCACATACTTTCAGCGTGTTGCTAGGAGAGACCATTCCTTGGAGAAGGACATCATGCTTGAAAGGGTCTAGAGGGTCAGCGCAGGAACAGAAGACTCTGGATGAGATGGGTTGACATAGTGACTGTTGCAATGGGGACAAGTGTGTCCGAAAATGTGAGATTGGCTCAAGATGGGGCAGGGTTGACAGCTATGCTCATTAGGTAGCTTTGAATCTAGTTAACTCAATGGCACATAACAATAACATCATCATCACATGTTTTCCCTACTGGTGGGCCAGCAGCTTCTTGGGATCAAATTTTATTTTCTCAACAAAGATCTGGTTAGATGCCTCAGATAATTGCACTAGATATACTACATGTACCTGGGGAAGGAGCTCTGGTGGTGTAATGGTTAAGTGTTCAGCTGCTAGCCAAAATGTCAACCCTTCAAACTCACCAGCCACTCCACAGCAGAAAGATGTGACAGTCTGTGCCCTAAAAATTTACAGCTTTGGAAATCCTGTGGGACAGTTCTTCTCTGTCGCAAAGGGCCATTATGATTCAAAGTAACCTCGAAGGCAACAGGTTTTTACTTTCAATATTGATCTAAATGAATTCGTGTCATATTGTATAGGAACATATGACAGTTTCCTCTCTCTTCTCTCTTTCTTTGTGTGTATAATGCAAAGCAATCAGTTTATGGTTCTTCTAGTTGAATCCATGTGATAGATAAAGTTCACCAGATGTTGTAAAGCCTCTGTAATAGAACCTGTATCTCCAGGCAGCATCTCTACTTTTTAAAGGTAAAGAACTGCACATTTGCTCAGAATGAGAAGATCTGTACAAACTATGCAGGTTTGCCTTGTTGTTTCCTAGGGGACAGCACTGGAGAAGACAGATTCCAGTAGAGTGGGTCAGGACCCCAGCCAGGCGTATACAGGGTTCCAGCACATTGGTGAATCATGGAGACAGGGACAACAGAATACATTGGCTCCCCACAGTGACATGACTAAGACAGGCTTGGAGAGCAGCTGCCAATGAAGGACAACATAGAGTGCTTCACCTTTGTTTTCTGAATATTTTGACCTAAGGATTCTGTTCTGAAATAATCCATGTTTTATCTGGATTATAAAAACATGATTCCCTTCTACAGGAAACATACTCTTTATATATGACTCACTTCATTTAAGTCATATCATGTTCGACATTTGACATTGCCTTAACATTGTTGTTTGTTGTTGTTATGTGCCACCAAGTCATTTGAGACTCATAGTGACTTTGTGTACAAGAGCCCTAAACCGTGCTCGATCCTGTGCCAACCTCGCTATCTCTAACACTCCTACTACCATTGCCCCAATCACTGAATTGATCCATCTCATCGAGGGTCTTCCTCTTCTGTGCTGTCCTTTGACCCTTCCAAACATGATGTTCCTCTCCAAGAACTGGTCCTTCCTTTCAACAAGCCCAAAGTATGTCAGATGTAGCTTCAGAATCCTTGGCTCCAAGGAGCAGCCTGGTTTCACTCTCTCCAGGACAAATCTGTTTGTTCTTCTAGCAGTCCTTAGTATATTTAACACTCTTCTCCAACACCACAGTTCAAAGGCATCAATTCTCTATCATCCTGTAGTCATTATATATTGATATAATTTTTATAATAACATAGGTAAGTGCTATTGTTAATGTTACTGAATAAAATTAAAATGAATATGCGAGAAGAAGTTGTGCCATAACAGTTATTTTGGTCAGAAAAGAGTTGCTAAATATTTACAATCAGTAAATACTTATATTTTTAAATATATAATAAAATAGATATTTTTTAGGCCCTACACCTTCAATTGTACTGGGAGTAAGAAAGAAAATTGGTTATTTATGAGGAATTGGGGATCATTTTGAACAATCTATGTTCAAACAGGGAGGAGAAGAGTCACAACATAAATATTTGGAATTAAGGAATTGCACAAGATTCTAAACATTTAAAATCCCTCCTTGAGTAATTATATTCTATCCTTTCCATCTCTGGCATGTAGTGATGACATTGGAAAGAAAATTCAATGCTGTTAAAAATTCATTTCCCCCCCCTTTTATTGATTTTCAATTTTTCCTTCTGATTTATGATCAGATTCTTTAACAAAACCTCCCACTGTCAGAGACATACTAACATTACCTCCTCCTTGGTTTTGTTAATTCCCTTAAATTTAGTATCATTTTATTCCTCAGATTATTAGAAAGAAACTATTTTGCACAATATGATTTGCCAAGAAATTAACTTTTTAAAACACATTCAAGTGATATTCTGTATTCTTTTTATATTAATACTGCTTTTTAAAAAGAATAAGCGTGTCCACCCTTCTATTTTACTACTATTTTTACTAAGGTTGAGGGTACGAGCAACAAATTTCTTTTCTCTTTTTCCTAAAAATGTTTGTGAACTCCCATTGATTTTAGTGCTGAGGAAGCCCCAGTGTTTAGAAGGAGTTGAACAGGTTAATTTAGTCTTCTTTTTTCTCATGAAGGCAGCAAAGAGGATTGCTACTGAGTAGGATGGACCAGAATGCTGGCATCATGTTAGATAGACCAAGGTTGTGGAGCCACAGAATGAAGCCTGTGGATGGGCAACATGCTTTTATTTTGCTTATTTAGATCAAGTAATTGGGGAACATCAGCTGGAGTGATCTCTCCAGTGCTTGGCTTTGCATGAGGTCCTTGGATGGAGAAATCTGCTCATCCCAAAATAACTCTTTCTCCAGCAGCTCTTGCCTCCTGCTATTGCAAAGATATTTGGTCTTGCACCTCCTGGACCATTGGCTGTTCTGCCCCAGGATCCCAACTTTCATTTTCATCCAGGTTCAGAATCAGTGCTCCTAAGATTCACATCTTATCCCCCTATTGCCTCTTCTCTCCCCCTCATTGATGGCATCATGCATGTTTTTATGACTCTTCTCCTTTATAGAAAGTTAAAACAGTAGGTAAACATGTTCTCCTGCGGTCCCTCCAAATGGAAACCCACTTTCTAAACTGAGTAAGTCCAGGAGATGCACTGAACTGTCTCGAGCTCTTTCCTCTGGGACCTTGCAGCTGGATGGAGCTTTGTATTCAGCAAAGCTCGGTAGAAGATTGGGGGTGGGATGGACAGTGGGAAGATCAGTGGAGTCCGTTGGGACATGCAGAGAAAAATCTGCCAAAAATGAGTGTTCTCCATCTCAGATGATTCTCAGTCTTCCCAGCTGTACGTTTACAGTAGCTTCTAGTGCTGCTTGGATTTTATTTAAAAACTCAATTTTAGATGAACTTCAGGCTGTTTCTTTTATAATTCACAATTGAGAAGTTTCATTAAATAAGAGTTAATTCCAAAATTGATCCATCTTGTGGGGAGTCTTCACCTCTTTTACTGATCCTCTACTTTTCCAAGTATGATTTTTTTCCCAAGGAATGTGTTGCTAACAACATGTCCCAAGTACGAGAGACAAAGCTTTGCCATCCTTGTCTCTAAGGGGCACTCTGGTTACCTTTTTCCTCAAGAAAAGAGCATCTGTTCAGTTATTTTTTTAATATGGGATGTTCAGGAAGAAACCTATGAGATGAATTTGCACAAGGACTGTAGCAATGACTCAAGTATGTCAGGGATGATGAAGAAAGAAAGCATAGGATAAGACAGGATTCAGATCTGTTGTTCATAGGGTCACTACGAATCATACGTGACTTGACTGCACCTAACCACTACAACAGCAATTCTAGAAGTCACATTTTCAGAAATCCAGTGTGACTCATCACATAAACTCATACTGTGGACCTTCATGAAGGAGTGGATGGGGTGGGTCAAAGGAATCATACAGAAATAATAATAGACGTAAATCTGGAAACTATGAACTTTGAGAAATGACAATAGTTATACAAAGGCTTCGGGTCTTTTGTTCATAGGGTCACTATGAGTCATGCTCGACTTGGCGGCAATCAATTATAATAACAACAATAAGTAGATTTCTGAGAAATTTCACTGACTTCTTTACTTCCTTCAATTTATGAATTTCTGCCACTTTTGAGATTTGTATAAATATTCATGTTATTTTAAAAATGTTTTAGAGCACTTTTGGGGCAAAGACATGGAAAAACTTTTCACAGAGGAAGACATTTGGGTGGCCAACAGATACCCAAAGAAATGCTTAAAAATCACCGGAAGTAAAAGCGATGCACATCAAAACCATAGTGATACCATCTCATCCCAGTATCAGTGGCAAAGTTTAGAAGGACAGCAAGCAATAAATATTGGAGAGGATATAAAGGTATGGGAACGATCATACACCACTGCTGGTGGGATTGTAAAATGATACAACCACTCTTGAAGACAATTTAGCATTTCCTCAACAAGTTGAACATAGAAACTCCATATGACTCAACTATTCCACCACTAGGATATACTCTGAGAAAATTAGACACAAACAGAGATCTGTACACCAAAGTTCATAGCAACATTATTCACCATCACAAGAAGATGGAGGTGGCCCAGATATCCAAGCACAACTGAATGAATTAAGAAATCGTGGTACGTTCACACAATGCAATACTATGCAGCACTCAGGATCAACTATTTCAAAAAGTACTACATAGTTTGATAGAGATTGAAGAGCATTACGCTGAGTGAACTAACTCAGTCTCATAAGGACAAATACTGCATAAAACCATTACTGTAAAAATAGAAGGATAACTAGTAAAACATAGAAGAGGACACAAGAGGGGATGGAATGGGGGTGGAGGGGAGAGGATGAGTAGGGGAAAATAAAATTTAAAAAGGATTGTAAAAAATGTATTGGAACATTTAATTGTTTGTACACTGTTTCCAATTTTACCCAATTTAAAAGAAATTAATACAATATACAAATTTATATATTATACAAATACGGAAGCATATAGCCATAAACAAAAGAAAATTCTTCCCTTTTTTCTATTGTTTAATCTTAGTTCCTTATACTTATTATTCACCAATTTTCCATTAGGTTGAAGTTTTATCCTAGTCATTTTTAATGTCTAATAAATACTTCCTTTCCAGTTTCCTATATTTTCTTTTTTAAATATTGTAGAGATTATATGAACTAATATTTTCTGGAGATTCTTTTAAGTCATAAAGTTGGAAGGAAAATACCAGTTCCTCATTCTTAGCGGTGTTACACTGACATTCAATGAGTAATTCACAAAACAGTATTTGCTGTAGATTATTTTTGGTGATTTCTGTATAAATCTAGGATGAAGGAAAAGAGTTTAAAAGAATATGGATTTTTATTAAATATGTTTTAAGCAGTTCAGTACCTTTGGGGGAAGCAATTTCAAACTTCTGAGAGATCCTCTACATCTGGGAAACAAAATTTCATGTAAAACTTTATTTCACAGTTAACTCTAAAACTTGGAATCTGGCTCTGTGCACTGTGCTGGTTCCTGTTTTACACAGAGGAATGGATTCTCATCTCTGCTGGGATCAACATGTAAGGTTTCCTGTAATCAGATATATAATACAGTATTTATTGGTTTTTCTGGAAATTTCAAATCATATAGTAAGGGGATTGCATATCTTTGAGGATTTATATTTTCATTTTTAATGAGAATTGATTAACTCATGGTGCTCCATAATTCCCTTCCCAAAGTTCACCTCATACCCTCTTCATGATTATTCCCATCTTGTACCTTTGCAATTTGCTATGTTTCATTCATTGTCAATTATTTTCAAGGTCACCTTTGCATCACTAACATTAATGGAGAGTCAGTGACGTAGGCCATAGGTCAAAGATAACTATTTAAACAAAGATAAGATCCTGAGATCAGAAGAATTAGATGGTTTAGAACTATCACTATTGACAATTTTAAAAGGGATTATAGCAGAAAGTCCTTAAGTACAGAAAATGGCCAGTTTTACTGGTTGTATATAAACTGCTGGAACTCCTGAGACTATGTTCTTAATTGTCTTTTGAATAGGAGGAACAAAACTCACCCTGTGGGTAAGTTTTGAGCCAAAAAATAGGTGTATAAGGCAAAGAGTAACACCAGTGAAGTATTTATTACTTAAGATAATCAACTACATATGATCAAAAAGTTAAATCTCAGAAAACAAGAAGAGGTATGATGGAAGGATTGACAGAAATGAGACACACAGAGGCTGAAGAATGAGTGCTTTGCATTGCATGTGCTGTAATTAATGTCATAAGGCAAAACGTGTGTAAATTCTTGACTAGAAACTGAATTTTATGTGTAAACTTAGGCTCAAAATCACAATAAAAAGAAAAATAAGACTCAAAGAAATCACATCAGTGACATTAAATTCTGTCTCCCCAAATCTGTGTCAAATACTTCTTTACTCTCTATATCATGAGAGATTACCTAATGTTAGTCTTTGTTGTTCTGTGGCATTGGGTTGACCAGAACTCAGAGTGATCCTATGAACAAGAGCGCTGAACGTTTTCCTAACCTCTACTGTGCTCACTATCTCCAACACTCTTGAAGCATTCAAGAAATACTAGCACTTCAGTGATCTGTTCTCCTTCCCGTAATCGTAATGATTGAAACACAAAGGAAGAGAACTCAGTTTAATTTTATGTAAGATGATTCTGTTTCATGCAATGTTTTCCTGTTTTTTCCAATCATCTACTTTCCAAAACAATTTGTGTATACTTAAAATCCAGGGTGTCATCTGTAGTGAAGTATTTTTCCTGTATCTTGAGCAATACTGTTCTATAATATGTGAGGATGTCCTCACCAAACTCAAGCAGTAATAATTAAGTTGCTAAGTGCATATTTCTCATGTCACTGGGATAACGTGATTTGACAGCAACTGGCTAAGCAATGGACAACTTAGGTTCAACGTAAAAAAGAAATTCCTAAGTTTTGAGAGTCACCGTCAAGCTAATTTATATTGTGGTTTTCATGAGGGTATTTCAATAAGATGAAGGGAGTATTGTTCACAGTAAGGACGGAGGAATTCTGTAATATTCGGCACATGTTGCTGTCGGCAGTGCTAAGCTTTACAACAGCAGTAGGACATAGGAACTTGGAGAGTCTCTTCTGGAAGTGTGCCACCGAAGTGATTAAAAGCTTATAAAAGAAGATCTATGGACGAAGGCTACAGAAATTTGGATTGTTTACCCTGTTGAGGAGAAAACTTAAGGGTGATTTAATGCTGTTATTGAAGAATAAGAGGGCTCTTTTCTAGAGTGATAAGCTCTTCCTTTGCTCTCCTGAGATCTAAGCAGAAGGCTGTAGGCCAGCAGTACGTCACAAAGGGTTCAGAGTAGGGAAGAAAAACTTTTAAGCAATGCTGTTTACACACACACACATACACCCCTGCTTGCTGAAACTGTGGAAGTGAAGCACTTGCTGCATAAGGTCAAGGACTGCAGAATTCAATAAGAATTGAAGTTCAACATCAAGAAAACAAAGATTCTCACCACTGCGCCAATTGGCAACATCATGATAGATGGTGAGGAGATTGAGATTATTAATAGCTTTAGTTTGCTTGGTTCCACAATCAACACTCTTGGCACCAGCAGGCAGGAAATCAAAAGATGGAATTGCATTGAGACAATCTGCTGTCAGAGACCTCTCCAGAGTACTAAAGAGCAACAGTGTAAGTCTGGAGACTAAGGTGTGCCTGATCCTAGTTTCACAATTGCCTGCTATGCCTTAGAAAGCTGAACAATGATTTGGGATGATAGAAGGAGAATTGATGACTGTGAGCTGTGGTACTTGAGAAGAGTATTGAATAAACCATGGACTGCTAGGAAAAAAACAGAAAGTGAGACCAGGCTTCTCCTTGGAGGCTAGGATTCTGGAAGCTCCATCTGACATACTTTGGACATATTACAAGGTATGACCAGTTCTTGGAGACGGATGTCATGCTTGGGAGGGTGGAGGGACAGCACAAGAAAGGAAGACCATCAATGAGATGGATTGATTCAGTGACTGGGTTAATGTCAAAGACAATAAGATTGTCACACAATAGAGCAGGGTTTAGGATGTTGTTCATAGGGTTGTTATGAGTTCCAGGCAACTCGATGGCACATTATGTCACCTGTGAGCCTAGTGACCCTAGCTAGATACAGCAGCTCTGAACCCTGCCCTATCCTGAACCATTCTCATTAATTATGACACACCAACCCCCATTGCCTGAGTAACTGTATCAATCCATCTTATCCGGAGTTTTCCTCCACTGTACTGTTCCTTCACCCTTCCAAGCATGATGTCTTTCTCCAAGGACCAGTCTGTCTTGGCCACGTGCTCAAAGTATGTAAGACAGAGCTTCAAAATCCTAGCCTTCAAGAAGAAACTTGGTTTCACTCTCTCCAAGAAAGACTTATTTGTTTTCTTGGCCATCCATGGTGTGTTCAAGACTCTTTTCTATGACCATAACTCAAAGACATTGATTCTTCTTCTGTCATCCTTGGTCATTGTCCAGCTCTCTGATGCTTAACAAGTAATTGCAAAGACCATTGCCTGGATCAGATGTACTTTAGTTTCTAGACTGACATCGTTCCTTTTCTGTACTTTGGAGAGGTCCCTAACAGCAGATCTTCCCAATTCAATTTGTCGTTTCAATTTGTGACTGCTGGCACCAATAGTGTTGATTGTGGAACTGAGCAGGCTGTAATTGTCAACAACCTCAATCTCTTCTCCATCTATCACGGTGCTTCCACTTGTTCCAATGATGAGAATCTTTGTCTTCTTGATGTTGAGCTTCAATCCATATTGAAGACTACAGTCCTCACGTCTTCTTCAGTTTCAGCAAGCAAAGTTTTGTCATCTGCATAACGTAGGTTGTTGATGAGTCTTCCTTCCCTCCTGATGCCACATTCCTCCTCATAAAGTCCTACTTTCCGAATGATCTGTACTGTGTAAATTAATTTTGTTTGGAGGTTTTAGTAAGACTATTAATCTGAAATGGGATCAAAATTAAGAAAAACCTCATTGCTATGGAGTGAGAACAACTCACAGCTAACTCTGTAGTGATTTTTCAGAGGCTATAAATTGCACAGGAGGAGATTGCTTTTCTTTCTCCCTTAAATTTGAACCACCACCTTTGGGCTGACAAGCACCTTCTACAAATCAGGAAAGCATTGTCCTTTAAAAAATATTTTATTATTATTTTGTATGTGTACCATCAAATCAGATCTGACTGGTATAGGAGATTGTCCCTCCTTCTGCAGCAGAGCATCTGGTGGATTCGAACCACACACCTCTGGGATGGCAGTGCAGTTTCTTGCCACTAGGCAACAGAGCTCCCTAGCATTGTCCTTTTTGAGCGTTAGAAACAGCTGCTTGTGAAGATAGCACCTTTTCGCAGCAGTGAGTGTGTAGGAACCCAGATAGCTACTCAGGAAGGGCTTCAACCTCGCCTTTCTGAGAGGAACACAAACCTCTGCTGGTCCTGGAAAGTAGTGCTCATCTGGTCTAAGCATGACTCACTGTGGATCCTGTGTCCACCCACCCCCAACCCCAAACCCTCTATACATTTCCTAGGTTGTAAATCTGAACATTTTAATATAGTTTTCATTGGGCGCTGTATAATTAACACAAACTGAGCTAAGTTTAAGGAGCCCTAGGGAGCTCTGGTGGCTTAGTGGTAAGGAGTTGTGCTGCCAACCCAAAGTCACGCGGTTTGGATTCACCAGCTGCTCTACAAGAGAAAGATGGGTAGGCTTCTCCTGTGTGATAAACTGCCTTTGAATACCCGGGGTTGAGGGAAGACTAAGAAAGAGGGAATAAATTATGTATACTGCACTGAAACAGATGAGGGAGAGAACTGTTCAAAAGGGATATATGATTAGGTATGATTGTCATGAAAGGAGTCCAGAATGAAGGCTGCACAGTGGAGTGGACTTGGGGGGAGGGATTGTATAACAATGAAAGAATTTTTATTTTACTTTTCAAGGAGAAGAGTGAATTGGAGGGGAGGTTGGGCAGGGAGAAAAGTGCAAAAATGAATGAATAAAAATCCAAAGTCTCTGTAAACTTTTATTAAATTTAAAAACAAACAAACCTGCTGAGGAGTCAGCTATGAATAACTTCTGACCGGAAGGTACACAACAACAACCACAACGCTGTCAAGGTGATTAAGTGCTCAGGAGCTAACTTAAGGTCTGTAAAAGGTGAACGGTTGGAACTCATCAGCCTCTGTCTGGAAGAAAGATGTGGAGGTCTGCTTGCATAAAGATTACAGAATTGGAAAGCTAGTCTATAAAGTTGCTGGGTTGGAATTGACTTGCTGATGGGGAAAGGTTAATGGATGCTAAATGCTGCAGATACAGAAACAAGAAACATCCTTTGTCTTTAAGAACTAACACTCTCACAAGACAGCATGAGAAAGAGTAATGAAATGAAGCATCAGGAATTGGAGGAAGACATGCTACCAATTTGTGATATGCAGATGACACACATTGCTGGCTGAAAGTGAAGACAACTTGAAGCACATGCATTTTATTTATTAAACATGTCCAAACAGGGGAGTACTGTCCTATTGCTGAGATGAGCCTTCACATCAGTTCTGCCTCAAAGTGACCACTATGCACATTGCATCATCCTTACAATCATTGCTATATTTTATTTGAGTCCCTTAATTTTTTTTAACCCCTAAATTGAGTCCACTAGCTGTGCCTGATACAGGCCATGGTCTTTGCAATCACTTGCTATGCGTCAGAGAGCTGGACAATGACTAGGGATGATAGAAGGAGAATTGATGCCTTTGAGCTGTTGGAGAAAAGTATTGAATATACCATGGACTGCTAAGAAAAGGAACAGGTTCTACCTGGAGAAGGTTAAATCAGGTTGCTCTTGGAGGCAAGGATTCTGAAGCTTCATCTCACATACTTTGGACATGTTGCAAGGAAGGACCAGTCCTTGGAGAAGGACATCATGCTTGGGAGGGTGAAAGATCAGTGCAGGAGAGGAAGACCTTCTGAGGTCGATTAATTCAGTGAACGGGGTAATGGGGGTAGGTGTGTTGGAGACAGTAAGATTGGCACAGGATAGAGCAGGGTTTAGGGCTGTTGTACATGGGGTCGCTGGTAACTTGATGGCACATAACAACTACAGCTGCTCCATGGGAGAAAGATGGGCAGTTTCTTCCTGCGGGATTTACTGCCAGTGACTACCCACTAAAAGGTGAGCTAAGGGTTGATTCCAACTTGATGGTATCCAACAACAGTAATTTACCAAGTATGGAGTCCTTCTCTAGGGATGGGCCCCTCTTGATAGCATGACCAAAATATGTGAGCCAAATTATCATCATCCTCACTTCCTCTGACTTCTCTACCAACAAAGATTTGTTTGTTATTTTATAAGTCCATGGCATAGCCAATACTCATTGACAATTCAAAGACATGAGTTATTCTTCAATCTTGCTTATTTACTGTCCAACTTTCACATGCATGTGAGGCAATTTTAAATACCATGGCTGGTGAACCTGAGTTCTCAAAGTGATATTCGTGTTCTTCAGACCTTTGAAGAAGCTTTGGGTGACAGATAGGCCCAGTTGCATTTCTTGATTACTGCTTCCTTGGGCATCAATTATGGATCCGAGTAAAATGAAATCCTTGCCAATTTCAGTCTTTAATCCATTTAAAATGATGTTGCTTTTTGGTCTAGTTGTGAAGTTTTTATTTCTGTTAAGGTATAATCTATACTAAAGGCTGTGTTCTTTAAGTATCATTTTTATAAGAATAAGATCAATACACAGTTTGTAAATGAAGAAGGATCACCGGTTGAAAAATACAGGCTTATTGATAAAAACAAATATTTTTTTCTCTTACAAACTATGATTTATTCATTGAAAATACATCTAACACACAGCACAAGTGGAAACTATACACATGTACCTTAATGGATGGAACACAGATGTACCAAATTCACTGCATCTCTGAAAATATAAAGTGGAAAAATAATATAATTTATCAGAATAATGACGGGCTGACTGTGGAAAAACCATCAACTAATAATATCTTAATTCAAGTTCAAAATTAAGAAAAATCCATAAGAGCCAAAGCACAACTGTGAGTATGTCCTAGATGAATTTAAAGATCATCTCAAGAACAGATTTGATGCATGAGCACTAATAATTGAAGATGACTAAGTTGTGGGATGCTCCCAATGACATAATGCATGAAGAGCAATTGTTTTTAAATTCTATTGAGTCACCTGTGACTTATAGTGACCCTGTGTATAACTCTGAACCCTGCCCTATCTTGAGCCAAGTTCATTGTTTCTAGCACATAGGGTAACTCCCATTACCCCAGTTATTGAGTCAATCCATCTCATCCAGGGTCCCTTCTCTTACACTTTCCCTCCACTGTTTCAAGCATGATATCCTTCTGGAAGGGCTAGTCTCTACTGGCTACATGCCCAAAGTATGTGAGATGGAGCTTCAAAATTCTTGCCTCCAAGGAGCAGCTCAGTTTCACCCTCTCCAGGACAGACCTGTTTGTTTGCTTAGCAGTCCATGGAAGGTTCAATACTCTTCTCCAGCACCACAACTCAAACACATCAATTCCTCAAGAAAGGTCTTGATGAAGATTATCCAAAAATGACTGGAACAGTATACCAACAGAGAACTACCAGCTGTGCATGCCAAGTTTAAAAGAGGTGGTAGCACTAGGGACATTATAACCAATGTTAGATGGATCTTAGCTGAAAGCAGAGAGTACCAGAGGAATATCTCTATCTGGGTTTAATTGACTATGCAAAGTCCTTTTACTGTGTGGATTATAACAATTTGTGACTAATCTTGAAAAGAATTAAAATCCCAGAGCACTTGATTGTTCTTGTGTGAAACCTATGCTTGGGCAAGGAAGAAGTCATCAGAAAAGAGCAACAAAACATTTCATAGTTCAAGATCTGGAAAGGTTTACACCTGAGATGCATCCTCTCTCTATACCTTTTCAATCTGTATGTAAAACAGAGTATCAGGGAGACTGACATCTATGAGGAGAAATGTGGCATTGGAGTTGGAGGAAGACTCATCAACAACCTGCCTTATGCAGATGACACAACCTTGCTTGTCAAAACTGAGGAGGACTTGTAGCATTTGCTGCAGAAAGTCAAGGACAGCAGCCTTCAATGTGGATTGAAGCTCAATATCAAGAAGACAAAGAAGGAAACAATAAGGCATTAGAAACACACACACAAAAGAAAAAAATGGATATCAGAACAGACTCTGAAACCTGCTCTTGAGTTCTGGTAGCCTGGTGGTAAGAAGCTGCACTGCAATCCCAAAGGCACATGGTTGGAATCCACCAGCTTTTCCGCAGAAGAAGGATGGGCAGGCAATCTGGGCAGTCTCCTCCCATGTGATTAACTACCTTGGAAATCCTGCTGGGTCATCAGCTATGGGTTGATTCTGACGCGACGGTGGTACACAATAACAAACAACAAAGCAAATGGAAGAAATGGTGACGAGAGCTGAATAGAAGATTCAAAGGGCAACTGGAGAAGACAGTACAACATGCTGTAATGAGCTTTGCAAATGTGTGAAGTTTAGAAAATGAAAAACAAGGCTCAAGTAGAAAGACTGAAGAAAAATAAACCCAGCAGCTTTGAAAATGTTGAATGTTGTAGGAAGCAACAGAAGACAGAAGAAGTAGACAGTCACTTTCATAATTTTCTGTACACTTTGTATTTGTCAGTCCATTGACAAAGTGCTGCCAGAAGTTCAAGCTGGGTCTAGAGGAGGTTTTGGCACCAGGAATATAATTGCTGAAGTCAGATGAATACTAGCCGAATGCAGAGAATTCCAGAAGGATGTTTATCTGTCCTTTGACTATGCAAAGACATTAGACTGTGGATTGTAATAAATTGTGGCTAACACTGAATGGAAATCCCAGGACACTAAATTATGGTCACATGTAAAATCTATACTTCATCCAAACAGAGCAAGGAAACACTGAATGATTTACTATTAAGAAAAGTAGCATCAAGGCTATATCCTTTCTTCATACCTATTTAATTTGTGTACTGAGCAAATTATTCAAGAATAATATAGAATCAGAAGAAGACTCATCAACTTGTGTTATGCCAATGTCACAACTTTGCATGCTGAAAGTTAAAAGAATTTGAAGCAGTTGCTGCTGAATATCAAAGTCTACAGTCTTCAATATGGATTACATCTCAACAACAAGTAAACAAACATTTTCACCACTGGACCGATTAGCAACATTACAATATATGGAGAAAAGATTGAAATTCTCAATTATGTAATTTTATTTGGATCCACAATTAGCACCTTTTTTTCTCAACAGTCAGGAGATCTGGAAACTCCTGGGTAAGTCTGTGGTCAGGGACCTTTCCAAATTACTGAGGATCAATATCAGTTTGAAGACTTAGGTGCGTCTGATGCAGTCAGCGGTCTTTTCAATCACTTGCTGTGCATATCCACAATGGATAAAAATTAAAGAAGAGGAAATTATGCCTGTGAACTGCCACAGACTGCCAAAAAACATAGGTCTTGGAGAAGAGGCAGCCAGAGTGCTCTTTACAGGCAAAGATAACAAAGCTTTACCTCATATACTTTGAGCATGTTGTTAGGAGAGGCTATTCCTTAGAGAAGGGGCACCATGCTTGGAAAGGTGAAGGGTTGGTGAAAGAGAGGAAGACCCTCAATGATATGGACTGACACAGTGACTGCAGCAATGGGCTCAAGTGTATCAGACGAAGAGGATGACACACGATAGGACAAGTTTAGAGGATTGTTACGAGTTGTACTTGACTCAACAGTGCCTAACAACTTCAATAGTAACATTTCATTTTCTCCCAATACTAGTTGAAACTCACCATGTTGCTTTTACAACCCTTTTAATAGGTCATAGATCATAGTTTGGAAAACACTGAAATATAATCTTATTCCCTTATCTATGCCATATCCTTTTGATACAGAAGTATATTTTTTTAAAAAATTAAGAAAGTACTATAATTTAATTTCTTTTTAAACCTGTCAGTATATTTAGAGTGTATTGAGTGGGAATGGCCAGAGAGAAGACACAAGTTGAAGTCATTTTAATGATTGATGAGAAAGAGTAGGTGGACTTTCACCTAAGACCATGACATTGGTGATGAAGAAGAGAGCATACATTCTAGAGTAATTTAGACTTTAAAAGGATAAGATGGTGAATGATTGAGTATAGGAGGAGAAAATAGGCGCCTATTATTGAATCTTTGATTTTTTAAAATTTGAGTAATAAGGTAGATGCAGCTGTGTTATTCACAGCGTTAAAGAATATAATCCGTCATAGCCAGTTCTGAGTGTGACCTCAACTGATGTCACATTAATTGTCAAACAGAACATTTCAATTTCATGAAGTACAATACTGTCAGTGACAGGATAATACCCATACACATACAAGGAAGCCGTGCTAATATTACTGTTACTAGCATTTACACACAAATCACTCCCATAGATTTAATAGTGTTCCCCCAGAATATGCACAATACTGTCAGTTAAAGGATAATATCCATATACATACAAGGAAGCCGTGCTAATATTACTGTTACTAGCATTTACACACAAACCACTGCCATAGATTTAATAGTGTTCCCCCAGAATATATACATATACAATGATATAATGTGGAATTCACATAACACCCCCTGATCTAATAAACCAAATAGTTGCAGGAGGATTAAGGCTGGAACCCTACCCTTTCTACATCCCAGGTGTAATTGGTTGTTAGTCTCCTCAGATGTGACCAGTTATTTCATTAGGAAATATGTGATAAAAGGGGAAGGAAGAGAGCTGAAGGGGAGTGGGGAGCTCAGTATCATATCACCAGAGTGTAGTGCATCAGTTTGAGCCTGGCCCCTGCGCAGCGGAGGATCTTAACATCGGGATGCAACAGAGATGCTGAGCCCGTAGATGCTGAAGGAAACAAGGACTTTCTTGCATAACTGACCCAGATTGCTTTCCCCTATACCTGGCACTATGAATTTGGACTATTCTGTGAACCCTTGAGAATTTGTTGGGCTAACAAGGACATGTGGGTGTGTACACACATATGTTTCTTTTTCTATCAGTATACTTGGACTAACAAAAATCCCTAGTGTATACAAAAGGATCTTTATGGTAGAAAAAAAAAATAATCGAAGTTTAGTTGAAGTGTCAGTTAAACAGCTAATAGGTGATTATACTATTTCCCCAAAATCTTACTTGCAATACTTTGTAAAGTATCACAAGATAAAATGCAAAGAATGTTAATATATGCACAAGATGGAAATGAGAAGTACATCCAGCATCAGGTTCTAGTGGACCGGCAGATATAAATGCCATTCTGTGTACCTACTCATTAGGAGTACACAAGCAAAATGTACAAAGGGAATGTGCTCTGACAAGGGGTTTTCTAACAGGCTCTTCTCTCAAAAGAAGTTCACGACTGTTGTAAGCATGTATCCCTACCTCACAGTGTAGCCAGTGAATTAGATGATGTGCTGTGGCTTCCATGAAGACTCGGAGCAGTTTGGATGGCAGTGTTAGAGAGACAGTCTGAAAAATGCTCAGTGATAAGAGTCATCGGCCCCACTTCCTGTGTACCCTCTACTAGAACATGATCCTCGGCTGCATCTCCACTTGAGAAAAAGGACGCCGAGTTCTATTTTAATATAGAACAAGCTTAACAGTTCCAAACCTTTGATAGTGCCAGAAACATCCTAAGACTCTTAGCTGTTCTGGCAACTGTTAGAACTAGAGAATTACCCTTCGTGTGGCCAAGCCTGGATTTTCCGGGTGGTCCACAGCCCTGGACCAGAGGGATCTCATTTTTAGGTGGAATTTGTTCATGTTTCTTGTTTTTCAGAAAAATGATAGCTACAGAAATGATTTTTTTAAGTGGGCTGATTGAAGGCCTCTCTGAGTTGTTTTCATTACTTTCAGTGGCAACTGATGGTTTTTACGTTTCCTCCTACTGTTCGCAGAGCAAGTTCTTTGTGACAGACACGTTTCTGAGTGTGCCCCAACAGGGGATGCAAAAAATGTGACCCACAAAAAGAAGTTTTAGGAAGGCAACCTATGCCTGGGAAGTACATTTAAGGACATTGACTTTGGTCTTGTAAAAGCTCCTGCATCCATGTTTTAGGAGCCTTGTGAATCCTACAAACAAAACTAAGTGGCAGGAAAACTATACCAAACCCACTGCTATCTGGTGTATTCTAGATCTTGGCGATGCTTCAGCAGGTTCCCAGTTGGCTGGTGTGTCAGATGAGCTATAAATAGAAACTCAGACCTAAACATTATTTTTTTTAAGAAGCTTCAGTGAAATAATCTCTAGGGAATTGCACTGTTAACCGAAAGACTGAACCTCTCTAGGAGCTTAAAGCTGCCACTGGCTCCATGAGAGAAATAGAGCCTCAGAAATCCACCACAGGGGCAGCTCTGAGTTGACTCCTCCTTGACAGTAAAACGATCATTAGAGGAGATGGCACACTTTCATAGGCCAACAGCAGTGAATGATTACAATGGTCTGTTTTATGGTACAGCAGAAAAAAATTATTAGAGCAGATTGCAGAACAGAATATTCATGGAATGAGCTGATATGCATTGCTAGTAACAGGGAAAGTGCCAACATTTATAGTACTAGAAGGATCTTTCTTTTCTTTGTTGTTCTTTTATTTTCACAGTAGAGAAAGCCGCTTTCAACCTTCCCACTGTTGCTATTAGTTGTCACATTTGCTCTGACTCATGGCAAAACATTGCTCTGTCCTGCACCACCTTTGTTACCATTGGCATGTTTATGATTGTGGCTCTTGTGCCATTTTATCTCACTGAGGCTTCCCCTAGTTTCTTTTGTCCCTCCACTTTGTCAAGGTTTTTTTCTGGAAAAACTCCAATGTGTGACTACAGAAAAGCTGTATGATGGCTTCAGTGTTGTTATCACCAGAGCTAGATCCTCGACAAATCTCCCAGAGAAGGGAGCTTAGATTCAAACACTATTATTTTATTCCAGACCTTTATGGAGGATTCACTTTTTTTTGAAGAGCTGGAGGCTGCTAGGCTGACTGTTTCCAGTGTTTGCAGAGAATCAAGAAGACTCATAGGAAAGGTACTTAGAAAGAGATGGATGGATATTGATAGGATGTGGTGAATGGTTGAATGTGGGGTGAGGGAGAGTAAGAACCGAGTCTCTGTTCTCTGGCTTGAGTGTTGAGAAGGAGGTGTGCCATTTCAACTTTGAAGAAAATTCTCTTCCCCAGTTCCCACCTTCAGATACTAACATGGAAACCACCTGTTGGTTCAGCCCCTCATTCCTCCCCACCCCTGCCCCCAGACATGGCTTTTCTGGTAAACAACTGTTGTAAAGTTCAATTTCCAGTAAACAACACTAAGGGTGCTGCTCTGCTCTGCTCGGGTTATTTACTTGCTCCTTATTTAGCAAGTGCGAAATTGACGATCCTATTTCCACAGTTTCCCAATAGAGTTGTCATCACAGTCATTCTCTTCATCAGCAAAGCACTTTTAAGTTCATAACCTGAGAGGCAAAGAACAGGCATCCCTGCCCCCACCCCACTGCCTGCCACATGTGTGCCTTGCTTCCTTGGAATTAGGTATTGTGAAAATAGGCTGTTTAACAGATTGGAATAAAGTTGACTATCAGTTAAACCACTTAAAAAAAAAAAGTAATCCTTGCAAACTCTACAGAGGAATCCACTGAGTGTGATGCTGAGGGTGATTCAGAACTTGAATTGTATACACTTTGAGTTAGAGGATGTGTTTCCTTCAAGGGCTGGCACTGTTAAAGAAGTCACCAACTCTTTTAATGCATTTTTAAGAAATCTCTGCACTTCCTGTATTAGAAGGAGGTAGGGCATCACTTGTTTGTTTTCAAAGTGGCCTGAGTTTTCCGATTTGGTTCCCATTTCCTGGAGAATCTCTGAATTCTTTAAACTTAGGACACCAGAGACACAAGATTAGAAGAAATCCACTCAAGTTGGTGCTGGTCCAGTGTGCCTACCAGCTGAGCCAGGCCACATGGACCCTCATGCAGCCAACTTGAAATCTTCTTTGGTTTAATAAGCCTCTCTGTGATATTCTGGGGTCATTGTGTCATTTTCTTCTATAAAACTGTGAGCATAATGTAGGAAAGCCATCCAGGATATCCTTGCCTAAGGCCATGGTGCACGGATGGAAAGGCCCGCACATGGGTGTGACTTGACGAGAGGGACAAAGCGGGCTTTGTCTTTACCTCAGCATGGAAAAGAGAGCTCATGGGCAGCTTTGGAGAGGTTCAAGTGTGAGCCATTGGCTTCTTGGAGGCTGTGTCTCCTACACGAAGATGTCCCTGAAGTGGAAGAGGGAGACAGCTCTGGAACTTCTTGCTTTGCTGCTTACAATACATAGGGCTTTTTCTAAGCAATGTATGCTCAAACCATTCAAGATCTCTATGGATTTTCTGTGTTCACACAAGAAAGTTATGTAACAATAGCTTCCTTCTTACTGAGTCGTCTTTTGCATCCCCTGTTGACCATTTGCTGACAAATGTATTCATTTCTCCACTTGATATTTTCTGTCATCAGATAAGGATGCTGTTATCATTCAGGGACTTTTGTATTTGAAATGAAGGTACCATCCTGATTGCTTTTGTACACCATCTTTTGGTTTCCCTGTTCAGTCCTACTTTCCTCTCGTCTTTTCCTCCTCCCCTTCTTCATTGTAAGAGACCTGTTATTGGCAGGGCATTGATTCCTTCTGTCCCCCAGATACAAATGGCTTTATTATAATGATAATCAGCATTTGTCTAATTCTTTATTTTATATCCATGTTGAATTGCACTGCTAACTCAAAAGTTATGCTTCTCTCATGGTGCAAGTCCACCAGTGAACTGGAAGGAAGGATGGAAGGAAGGAAGGAAGGAAGGAGGGAGGGAGGGAGGGAGGGAGGGAAGTTTCCTTCCATTGAGATTTACAGCCTCAGAAACCCAGTGGGAGGAAAGTATATGTTGCAACCAACTTGACTGGCCAAGAGTGAAAATATATAGTAGTTATTATCAAGCATATTAAAACGATCGTAACATGAACAAATATGTACGCTACACTGGTTTGAATGCTTAAATACTAAGCAGCTCATCTGAAGTCACGGTCAATGTCCAAAGGAGTTTTATTTGAAGCAAAAAAAGCCATGGTGGTTTAACATATGTGAGAGCCACCAAGGATTTGGGATCCACTCCGCCCTCTCCCACCCCACCAAAGCTGTGCAGTGTGATTACTCTGTAATAAAACTGGTTTAATGAGTGTAGTTTGAAGAAGTCAGTTTCATTATAAAGGTTTTATAAAAGTCAATTTCATGACTCTGTAGCACACCAGAATGATTTCGTTCTGGCATATACCCTAGCTGACTACGTTGATTTATCCAAGAAGGAAACCAATTTCATTTCTAAAGGGAAAAAGAAAAAGAAAGAAGGGGGGGGGGGGAAGCAAAAACATAGCCAACCCCAGAAAATGGTTTGGGGAAAGAAAGCAACATCCTCGGCCCTGAGCCCACCCTGGGAGGGCTGTGTAACCCCAGCAGGAGGCCACAGCTCCTTACAGCTGACCCAGCCTTTGGGGGCTTTCCAAGTTGAGAGCTGAGCTCATCTAGGGAAGTTCCTGCCGAGCACAGGGAGAGGAGGCCTGTATGTATGATAGATGCTGACTGAGTGTTTCTTGAACAACCAGTTCATTAAATGGGGGAGCAGTAGTGGTAGAGTGGTAAATCCTCACCTTCAGCAGAGAACTGGGTGGGATTCCCGACCACTGTACCTCAGGCGTAGGTATTACCTGACTGTTTGTAGAGGCTTGTGTGTTGTAAAGATGTTGAACAGGTTCCAGTTTAAGAAGACACACTAGAAAGAAAAGCCTGGCAATCTAATTCTGAAATTCAGCCAATGAAAATCTTCAGTTTGATTTACAGTTCAATATAGTATCTGTATTGTAGATATGGTGAAAAAATCGCACAGGGTTTTGTTCCATTTGTGTTGGAGTCACCATAAATTATGAGTGACTCAAAACCAATTAAGAGCAACATTCATTATACACCTGAAGAGCCTAATTGGTGCTCACTGTACCTAAATTGTAGAGAGAGTAGTGTAGTATCTGCATAAGTAAACACTCAAGTAATGAGCTGCTGAAAATATCACTTAATTTACACAATTATAAGTTGAATTCCTGTTACAAGTAGTCCTTTGGGGTCATCCCCCCTTTCTGTTGAATATCCCTAAACAATATTACATTTAATAAGTGCGACTTTTTGAAATCATCCAAATTAAAGATCAATTCCTATGGTTTACGTGTCATTTGTATGAGTAGCTAAAGCCCTGATAAAATTCTTGGCCAGTAAAATTCTGGAGTATTCTGTGGACTTACAAGAACCATGTGGCTTAGTTGCTAGATTAATACAACATTTTGTACATGTTGTTGTTATGTGCCATCGAGTCGCCTGCAGCTCATAGCGACCCTATGTACAATAGCCCTAAACTCCGCTCTGTCCTGTGCCAATCGCACTGTCTCTGACACTCCCATCCCAATTATCCCAGTCACTGAATCAATCCACCTCATAGAGGGCCTTCCTCTCCTGCGCTGTCCCTCCACCCTCCCAAGCATGATGTCCCTCTCCAAGGACCGGTCTCTCCTCACAACATGTCCAAAGTATGTTAGATGGAGCCTCAGAATCCTTGCCTCCAAGGAGCCACCCGGTTTAACCCTTTCCAGGACAAATCTGTTTGTTTTCCTAGCAGTCCATGGTATTCTCAATACTCTTCTCCAGCACCACAGCTCAAAGGCATCAATTCTCCTTCTATCCTCCCTGGTCATTGTCCAACTCTCTGATGCATAACAAGTGATTGCGAAGACCATAGCCTGTATCAGACGCACCTTAGTCTCCAGAGAGACACCATTGCTCTTCAGAACTTTGGAGAGGTCCCTAACAGCAGACTTTCCCATGGCAATGCGCCTTTTAATTTCCTGGCTGCTGGTGCCAAGACTGTAGACTATGGAGCCAAGCAAACTAAAGCTGCGTACAATCTCAATCTCTTCACCATCCATCCTGATGCTGCCAATTGGTCCAGTGGTGAGAATCTTTGTCTTCTTGACATTAAGCCTCAATCCATATTGTAGGCTGCAGTCCTTGACACTCTGCAGCAGGCGCTTCAGGTCCTCTTCAGTTTCAGCAAGCAGGGTTGTGTCATCCGCATAATGCAGGTTGCTGATAAATCGTCCACCAATCTTGACCCCACATTTCTCCTCATAGAGCCCAGCCTCCCAGATAATCTGTTCTGCATATAGGTTGAAAAGGTATGGAGATAGGATGCATCCCTGGCGTACGCCCTTCCCAATTTTGAACCATGCAGTGTTCCCTTGCTCTGTTCTGATGACTGCCTCCTTTTTGTACATAGGGTTGAGAATTTCTGTATGCTTCTCCTTGACCTTCTTGAGAGTAAGGAGCATTAGCATAGTTTTTGCCTTCCATGAGCTAATGGCTTAAGCGAAGTTATTAATCTCATGCATGAAAACATGTGCTTTATAAGCGTGATAATGAAAATGAGGAAGATAGGGTGACAAAAATTGGTGGCATCATGAAAAAGTCTTTTGAAAATTTCAACATGAGGCTGAATTTTGAAGAAGAGGAGGAGGAAGGAGCTTTGCATAAATATGAATTCCTCAAAGCAAGTTCTAGTCAGAACAGAACATTCAGAGACTTGCTGGAGGTACGTACAAGGCAGCTGAGGCTGGCTGGACTGGCTGCGTCGTGGTGGACAGGAGAGCAGTGAATCTGCATTCATGGCTAAAAGGAAAGGGTTTTGTTGACTATATTGAGAACTTTTATATGCAAATATTGTTTATGTATTGAGAGCTTTTAAGTGAAGGGAGAGGGCCCAGAGGTGCAATGAGCATCATTAGACTATTATAATAATTTGAAAAAGTGTAGAGTACATCTTAGAAAAAGATAGGCAGGAATGACACTTGAATAATCCAGTTAGCCATATGATCTCAATGGAGATAGAGAAACATGGACTGGTTAAGATTTACTTGGGATTAGAAAGGACAAGACTACTTGACAGTTTGGCTGGGGGAGGGGTAGGTGAGGAAAAAGGAGAGAAAGAGAATAATACACAGATTTATTACTTAAAGGGTTGTGACATTTCCTGAAATGGAAAGAGTAGAAGAGGTAGTCTGGGAATAAGAGGAGAGTGAAGATTTAGTGTCTACTTTGAACAAGAGGAATTTCCTATGCCTGTGCAATATCCAACTGGAGGTATAAAAATAATGTCTGAATTATCTAAGAGGAATTTGAACTTGAAAGATAAATGTGGTAGTTACTAATACACAGATGGCAGTTAAATTCATAGGAAATGTATGGATCACATGGAAAGGAAAAAAGAGTCAGGACCAAAGTTGGAAGCCCTCAGGATACTCTCATGGTAAGTGGTCAGCAGGGGAGGAAGTCATCAGGGACACTTAGGAGAGTGAAGAGGGTAAGGTAGTATCATGCAAGTCAAGAATAAATGCCTTCTGAGATTAGGCAGGGAACAATGCTATTGAGAAAATTAATTCTATGACAGAAAAAGTCCCCTTGGATTTAACAAGGTAAAGTCACTGGAGTCTGGGCGCACTTTCAAGAGGATGGTAGATCAGGACCCACACTGGGATGGTCAGTGGAGTGGCGCAGATAGCAAACAAATGCTACTTTTGTGAGAATCCAGAAGTGAAGAAAAGCAGAAAAATTAACTGACATCTTAGTTATCTAGTGCTCCTGTGATGGATTCAACAAATAGATATATCTTCTCTCATAGTTTAGGAGGTTGATTGTTGTTGTTAAGTGCCATCAGGTCAACCGTGACTCATAGCAACACTGTAAACAACAGAACTCTACAGAACTATACTCTGCCCCATCCTGTGCCCTCATCACCTTTATACTCTATTGTTACATTCACTGTGTTGATGTATCTTGTTGAGAGTTTCCCTTTCCTTTGCTTTGCTGACTCGTCACCTTTCCAAGCATGGTGTCCTCTTCAAAGACCTGGCCTTTCCTGAAGACATGCTGGGAATATGAGAGGCAAAGCTGACATACCCCTCCACCCCCCGCCCCTGTGTGTGTGTGTGTCCGGGGTGGGGTGGGGGATGTGCTGGTGGAAATTTATTTTCTTCAGCATCTATGGTTCTGGCATTCCTTGGCAATGTCCATATATCTTGGCCTTCCGATGCTTCCTTGAGCAGGGGCCAGCACAATTCACTTTGCTCCCTGCAATTCTTTCTTGTTGGTTCTGAAGGCCCCCACCCCTTGGCGTGTTTTCCTCCCCTTTTATCTCTGCTACTCATTGGCATTGCATGAGAACTAACTCACAACAGACGCTCCAGCATATTTTCAAAGCTATAAATTGCATGTGAGGAGTTTGCGCACCTTTCTCCCTTGGAGCCTCGGAGAGGAATAGTCTTTGGGTTAGGAGTGAAGCTCCTTACAGACTGCACCACCAGATCCTCCAGTTTTCTCTGAACTGAGATAAAATTGTAGGCCAGACTTTACAGAAACTTTCCTTACATCAGATTAGATTTTTATGAAAATAAGGGGTGTTACATTCTACATTTAATTCTCTTACAACTATTTAGTTCATTAGTTCATGGAGGTCATTATAGACGTGGTATGTTACATACTTGTATTTTCAGGAGACAGAATTCAATACAGGACAACTGGAAAGTTATTCATAGGGTCAAAGAATTATTTTTTACAGTGTATACTTGTATGCAAATTAAATTAGAAAGGGAAATAAGGTGAATGCAGGAGGAGATGATAAACACAGGAGTAAACATTTTGAAAAAGGTGAGTTGGGGGAAGCAAGTGAAAATAGCTTTTATAGGGGAGTTGTATTTGGATATAATAACTTTTAAAAGGTGAGTGGGTATGAAGTTAGTAGGGACAGCTTTTACAGGGGAGTTGTTTTTAGATATAGTAGATAGTGGATTTGGGGAAGTACATAAGTGGGAAGTTAAATTATGATCATCTTGTATCTTTAGGGGTCTGAAGCAAAACAGGGTGTCTGTAGAGGCAAGGATGGAGAAACTTCATCTCACATGCTTTGGGCATGTTTTCTGGAGGGGCTTGTTCTTGGAAAAAGACCTCTGCTGTGAAAGGGAGGGTTTCAAAGAAAGAGAAGAAGACCTGCAGCAAGATGACTTGACACGGTGACTGCAGCGGTGGGCATGACCACGTTGGAGGTTGTGGGCTGCTCAAGCATAGGGCATAGTTCTGATTTGTTGTTCATAGAGTCACTATGAGTTGCGGTCAACTTGACCAGCACCTAACAACAACAACAAGAGCAATAACGGAGTATGGACTGGGACCATCAGCTGAAAGTGAGATAGTGGCCAAGGATGATCTGAACTGTGAGAGAAGATGTAAAATGATTATACAGGACAAAAATGAGAAATTCTGCTTACTCTAGGAAGAAAAGGAGTTACAACACTAGCTGTGTTGAAAGCTGATTTGGGGCTTGTGAATACTGACTAACATGAAACTAATATAATCAGTATTGGACAGGTGTGACTTTTAGTGCACAGTAAGAGTACAGCTTTACTCTTTTTCTGTCCCCCTACACCTTTTATAGTTGGAGAGTGGGGAAAGTTTTTCCTTTTTGCTACTGGAAGGAAACACCAGATAGTTCATGTGACTCTTAAAGCTTATTAAGTTGAAAAGCAGTCTGCATTCAACCATTAGACTTTTTTATAAGGCAGAGAGTAGGTTTTTTACCTTTCCTTTCCTACCTCTTTATTTTTTCAGTTTAGCACTGTAGGTATATGAGACGATGCAGGGTATTAAATGGATAAAGCAAAATATTCCTATTCTGGGACAGATAATTTGTACTACATTCTAGAGCTTTATGTTCTATGCTAGAGTTTTGTACTGCGGACAATTTATTAATTGCAAACTTCCCCTCATGGAGACATAAGCAGTAATTATACACGTGGATCTTGCCTGATGTCAATTCACTTGGATGAGATAATGTAAAGCTCAATATTATTAGAAGCAGCTCAGGACAACTGTAGAACCACATTCAAGTTCAAATCAAGTTGAAAATAGATCAGTGAGATTAATATTATGACCTTGAGTTTAGCCCATCTCAAGAATGTGTTTTATTCATGGAACACTAATGATGAAAGTATAGGAGAGTTGTGGAATGACATCTAAAATGTAAGAACTAGAGAAAAGACCAAAGTGTATGTCAGAAAAGACTCCAGAAATAAATGTAAACAGTAAGAAATTAAAAGGAAAGAAAGAAATGATAACATAAGAGAGCTGAACAGACAATTTCAAAGGGAAATTTGAGAAGACAAAGCTAAGTATTATAATGAATTTGCAAAGTAGTAGAATAATGAAATTTGCAAAAACTTGGAGTTAGAAAACCAAAAGGGAAGAATCTGTTTGATCCTCTCAAGCTGAAAGAACTAAAGAAAATAGTCAAGCCTGGAGTTGCAGTAATGAAAGATTCGAAAGCCAAAATATTGAGTGACCCAGAAAGTATCAAAAGGTATTGGAAGGAGTCCATGGACACTATACCCCTAAAAATTGCTCAGTCATTTCAGGAGTTTTCATAACTTGAGAACCAGTAGTAGTGAAGGAAGAACTCCAAGTTGTGCTTAATGAACTGGCAATAAATAAAAAAAATACATAAAAAAATTAAGGCTCCAGAAACTGATGGAGTTTAGGTTTCAGCAGATGTAGGTCCACACAAACTCAATTGATGTCAAGAAATTTGGATGAAAGCTAACTGGCTGACCAGCTAGAAGAGGTCCATGTATGTGGTCATTCAAAAACATTATGATGAACTAGAATACAGATTGTTGAAAATTATAATTAATACTACATGCAAATAAACTCTTGCTGATGATTATTCATAAACAGCTGGAGCAGAACTTCTACTGGGAATTGCCTGAAATTCAAGCTGGATTCAGAAAAGGGATTGGAACAAGTGATAGCGTTGCTATTGTCCAATATATCTTAGAAGAAAGAGAGAATGCCATAAAGACATTTACATGTGTTTTATTGACTAGAAAACAGTTTTTGTGTAGATAACAATAAATCAATATATCATGGGTAACACTGAGAAGAATGATAATTCCAGAACACTTAATTATGTTTATGCAAACCTATAAGGCCCCAGGAATTTATGGTATACTAATTGACATATTTCAGCTAACAGGTGCTACCCTGGGGCCTTATGTGTCAAGAAATCTGGAGGACAATCACTTGGCCAACTGACTGCAAGATATCTATATTCCCATTCCAAAGAATGACTCTGGAAAGAATGGGAATCCCAGAACATTTGATCGTGCTAATGTGAAACCTATGCTTGGACCAGGAGGCGGTCATCAGAACAGAACAAGGAAACACTGCATGGTTCAAAATGGTCCTATCTTCATACCTTTTCAACCTGTAGGCAGAACGGATTATCCAAGAGGCTGTGCTCTGTGAGGAGAAGCACGACATCAGGATTGGAGGAAGATTCATCAACAATCTGTGTTATGCTGCTGACACAACCCTGCTTGCTGAAACTGAAGAGGACTTGAAGCGCTTTCTGCCGAAGTTCAAGGACTGCAGCCTTCAATATGGACTGAGGCTCAATATCAAGAAAACAGAAGTCCTCACCACTGGACCAATATGTAACATGAAAGAAAAAAAAATGAAGTTGCCAATGACTCCATTTACTTGAATCTACAGTCAACATCTATGGTTAGGAAATCAAAAGCTTGCTTTCACGGAGCAATTAATGTTTTCAAGCAATTAATGTTCCCTTTAAAGCATTAGAGAGCAAGGATATCAGTTAAAGACTAACAACATGCCTGATTCAAACCATGGAATTTTCAGTTGCTTCAAGTACATGTGTAAGTTGTACAATGAATAAAGACCAAAGGCTTGATGCTTTTGAGTTGTGACGGTGAAGAGCATTGAATATGCAATAGAACGAGAGAAGAGCTCACAGATCTGTCTTGGAAGAACTGTAATCAACAATGCACTGAGAAGGGAGGATGGTGACTTTTTCTTGCATACTCTAGGCATGTTTTCAATAAATACAAGTCCTTAGAAAAAGACGTCATGCTGTGGATGTCTGTCATGCCTGGGAATTGTGGAGGATGAGAGAAGGAGAGGAAGACCTTCAAGGGAATCGATTCACTCAGTGATCGCGACCGTGAATTTAAGCACCACAGAGCATCTCCTAATGGCGCAGATCAGGCAGAGTTTGTTTTATTGTGTGTAGGATCTTTATGACTCAGAGCACCTAACAATAATAGCAATATGTTCTTTTACGTTCTTTGCCAGCAATTAGAATGTCAACTTCTACATTTACTACTATTTCTATCTTCCTTGAGAGGTAAAAGTTTTTTGGTCTACATTCTTCTCACTTTTGGTTGAGGACTGTTGTTGTTATGTGCTGTTGAGTAACTTGCAACTCAAAACGACCCTATGTACAACAGCCCTAAACTCTGTTCTATTCCTGTGCCAATCACACTGTCTCTGATACACCTATCCCAATTACTCCAGTCAATAGTCTGAATCAGTAGTCTATAAAAAAGTGACGGTCTGCATCTTCCTTATCATTTATCTCCTCCACCATGCACACTGTGGATTTTGGGTCATCCTGGGTTGGAGTTCAGAGAAAGAGGAGAAAAAATGAGGCACAAAAGGACTTTTTTTTTTTAAAACTTCAAGAGTGGATCAGTATCTCTTGTACCTTTCACTGTTTAAATCTGTATCCCTCCCCATCTAAGGGGAATACAATTAGAGCTCCGATGATGTAGTCCTGCCCTTATCCCCTGCCTACCCCTGCCCACTCAGCTCCTGGTTTTCTAGAAGTCTAGTCCTACTCTGACAATCCTATTGCCTTCTCGTTTTATCTTCTCAGCCACAAGCCAAAAAGGTTCCAGGCTACCCCTCTTCTGTATGGTCTTTTTCTTCCCTCAGGAAACAATCATAATCATGCTTCCTTTGCGCTGATAGATTGCATGGCAGTGAATTTCATGAAGTCACTTCTTCTCGGCTGACACATCAAAGCTATTCACCAGCCTATGTCTCTGTCCTCAGGATTTTCCAGGCAGGAGTCAGACCTTCTGTCCATTGAGTCTTCATCCACAGATGTCCTGTCTTGAGCTTTGGGTGGCCCCACAGCATGACTGAGTTAAGGCTGTGGCCATCACTTCCTTTGATGGTAGGTAGTAGGCCCATAATTCTAGTAATTCTCACCAAATAAATTTTCTTTTTGTAATCCCATCTTTTATCACCATCCAGACACTTTGAATACTTATATTATTGTTCAGACTTCATACTGAAAAATTATTTCTATCATTTATTGGTGTCTCAAGTAACAAGTTCCAATTTAATATTAATTATTAATAATTATTAATGAATAAGAATATTAATTTTGTATGTTTAAAAAAGTCATTACTTGTCTGAAGAACAATATGAGGGCTATCATCCAGATTTAGATTTCCTAGGTAAATATAACAGGGGTTTGATGCATTTCCAAAGGGATTATCTCATCGAATGCCCTTATAATCATAAGTGAATACCAACTAAAGACAGAGGAAACTAACTGAAAGTGAGGAAGTAGGTGGCTTAAAGATTGTCAACTGAGGTTTAAAACTTGTTACAATGGAATTACTTGAGTAGAAAAGATAAATTGAGTGGCTCACACCCCCCTCCCCCGCAGGATAGTTATAAGGGAGCATTTTAGAGGTAGAATGGAGGAAAAAATGTTTGTATATAAGGGAGTGAAAAGACAGATGCATTGCTTATCCTTGGGATGTTGATAACTGGTTTGGCAAGACACAACAAAAGTCCTCTGTGAATGAAAGAAGTAAAAACAGCAAAGATATCTTTTTAATACTAGTTGATTTATAAAATTAGAATACATTATTTTTGAGAACAGAGTCTTGCAATTTCTCTCACCTCCCACTCATCAAATTGTATAATTCCATGATTAATTCCCCTCTCCCCCTGCACATCTTCATCCCTCTGCTTCATTGCTCTTGTGTGCTGTGAATGTACCATAATTTCTCAATCCATTGGTTTGTCATTGGGCATTTGAGCTGTTTCCATGTCCTTGTGATGGTGAATAAGAACAGCGGAGATTTGGGGAGCTCTGGTGGCCTAGTGGCAAGGAGCTGCAACTACAATCCCAGAGGCGCACGGTTCGAATCCACCAGATGCTCTGCCGGGAAAGGAGGGACTATCTCCTCCTGTATCAGTCAGATCTGATTTGACGGTACACTCACACAAAAATAATAAAATAAAATTTAAAAAAAAGGAAAAAAAATAACAGCGAAGATTTATGGGCTGTGAGTGGTATAAGTAGGTAATGTAAAGGTAAAAGAAACGGATTCTTTGTCCCACGCAACTTAAAGGGGAAATTGATTTAGAAATTAAAAGGGTTATCTAGGAAGATAGCCCAAAGATGCCTCTTGAACACTACCTTAAATTGGTATGTATTTGTTGGTTGTTTTAGGTACCATTGAGTCAGTTCTGACTTGTAGTGACTCTAGCTACAAGTGAAGGAAACACTGCCTAGTTCTGCACCCTCCTTATTCTATCGGCTGCGTCTGAGTCCCCTGTTGAAGCTATTGTGTCAATCAGTCTCTTTAATGGTCTTCCTCTTTTCCAGGTACTCTACTTTTTCAAGTATGACATTCTTTTTCATAACTGGCTTCTCCTGATATATGCCCAAAGTATGGGAGAGAATCTCCTTTCTAAGAAGAAATCTAGTTGTAATTCTTCGTGCCAAAAGCCCGTATTAAAAAAAAATGGGAACAAACATTGCCGTAATCAAGTCAGCTTCTCCTTTTACAGGCAAAGTAAACCCATGCCTTAATTTCTTAGGGCTTGCATAAAGAAATACCATCAATTTATAGGAACAAAAATTTACTGTCTCACAATGAAGAGTCTGAGAGGCTGAGATTACAGTGTTAGTCATGCTGATGTCTGTAGCTTTGTGGAAGAATTAAGTTAAGGCTTCTCGCCTAACTTCTGATTCACTAGTTCGTTGCTTTTGAGTCAGAACCTGCTATAGCAGACTCTCTGGTTGATTTTCAGAGACTATAACTTGCTGAGGAGGAGATTGCCCATATGAACAGCCTACCTTTGGCTTGGCAGCACAACTCATTACCCACCAGGCTGCCAGAGACTGTTAACTGCTGGTAGTCCCCAGTATTCTTTGACTTGTAGCTACTGCCTCACATGGTGTCTCTCCTTTGTCTTTCTGTCTTGTTACATCTTCTCCTCCTTCATAAGGATACTTGTCCTATGGGAAAGAGACTGAGAGGTATGAGTAGTGAAGCATTTGATGGTGGTCACTCAGAAGTGGTGGTGGTGGTTAGCTGCCATGGAGTTGACCCTATGAACAATACAGCTGAAGCATGCCCTACTCTGCACCATGCTTGTATCTGATAAGCTCAAGTCTATTGTTATAGTCACTGTCAATCCAGTTTGAAAGCACTTCCAATGGCTCTGTGGGAGAAAGATTTGAAAAATCTGTGCTTATAAAGATTATAATCAAAAGAATCTTACAGAAAAGTTCTCTGTTTAATGAGATAAGTTAGAATTGATTTGATTGTACTCAACAAAAGTCATATAGGAGCAGGACTCAACCTCACTCAGTTTGACCTCCTGTTATCTGATAATATTTTCTAAGCCAAATCATATTTGAAGATACAGGAATTAGAAGCTCAACCTATCATTTGAGGGAGTCACAATTTTCTTTCTCAGAAACAGCAAGGTAAATCTCAGAGACATTAAGTGATTTGCATATGGTATTGGATTTAAGTGTATACTGGTTCTAAATTATGTATCATTTCCACTCTGTTGACATCTTTAACTCTGTATGGCCCCCTTAGATTAGTAAAATTTGTATTTTCATTTAGAACATTTTCTCTCTTATTAATATTACCCTGGATAGATCTTAATTGTTGTTGTGTTGTTGATTGCCTTCGAGTTGCCTATGAACAAAAGCCCAGAAGCTACTCTACGACTATCGACATTTATCAAAGTTAAGAGAGTTTGCTAAGGCATGTTGTTTAGGAGGTGGATCACACTCTTAATTAGAATTTTCAAATAATATAGGGAGGATAGACGGAGAATTGATGCCTTTGAGCTGTCATGTTGGAGAAGAGTATTGTATATACCATGGACTGCTATGAAAATTAACAGGTTCAGCCTGGAGAGGGTTAAACCAGGCTGTTCCTTAGAGACAAAGATTCTGAAGCTTTGTCTGACATAATTTGGACATGTTGCTAGAAGGGACCAGTCCGTGGAGAAGGACGTCATGCTTGGGAGAGTGGAGGAACAGCGCAGGAGAGGAAGACCCTCTATGAGGTGGATTGATTCAGTGATTGGGGTATTGGGGTTTACGTGTTTTGGAGATCGTGAGATTGGCTCAGGATAGAGCCAGGTCTAGGGGTGTTGTACATAGGGTCGCCACGAGTTGCAGGCAACTCAACAGCACATAAGAGCAATATTATTTACTTATGAGTCCAATGTTTTAATATTAGCATCTCTAGTGGTGTCCCTACATTTAATCAGAAAAAATATTTCTAGTTATACCTTCTTAATAAAGATTACTTGGTCTCTTAAATTGCTAGTCTTCAGACATTAAGGGAGAGAACATTGCAAAACTTATTAAGATTTGCTCACTTTGCAACTTCGAGTTGAGGTAGATTTTGGAAAGTCTAGTCTCTGATAATCTAGTGTTAAAGAGTTGCACTTCTACCCCAAAGGTAGGTAGTTTGAGCCCACCAACTCCATGGGATAGAAATGGGCAATTTCCTCCCATTTGATTTACAGTCTGTGAAAATCTGGTAACAGGTCAGCTGAGTCAGTTCTGACTTGAAGGCATATGAAATAGAATTGAGAGGAGAAGAGTCAGTGTTGTTTCAGACTGGAAGAGTATAGTACACTTTTAATGTCCAAGACCAGTGAAGAGAAGCTCCTGAAACTAGTGCTAATAGTTGAATGTCCACTTATCACTGTTTTGTTTTGTTTTTTATTTAACTACATTGTGAAAAAGGATTTTTTTAAAGGTTGGAACAAAAATAATTTGTTGTCATCCCCCCGACTCCTTCACCCCTCCACGTTCTGTTCTTCTCACATTATAAAACATTGACAGTCCTGAAGAGTAGTTAACTGTCCCAGAAATTACTTTGTTCGTGAGAGTACTCCATAGTGCTATTAAGCATTTAGCAAGACTTCATAGAAATTGTGTGCAGGTGGATCAGGACAAACGTTTTTAAAACTTAATATATTTTAATAATTATTTTTCCTATTTTCTCACCCCCACCCTTTGCATACATCTAGTATATCTGTTACTTGGTCCATCTCATTACGAAAATACTTTAAAAACTAAACAAATTACTTGTTTTCTGTTTTTGTTCTTACCTCCCTCTCCCAAACCAAAGGACAAAATAGAATTCCTGATATGTGCTTATTTGTATTTTTAAATGTCATTTTCATTGGTAAATTTAGCTTGTAAAGATTATAATATAAAAAGCTGTAAGTAGTATCTCCATTAATTTATCACAGTAAAAAAGTACTAGAGAGAAGTGGGAGAGAAAAGGGTGTATTTGTTATATGCAACTGTGACTAAGTTTTAAATACTTGAAAGCATAACGGAAATTAACAAAGAGCCTTTATTGTATGATATCATTTGTAAATGAATACACACTAAACTGCTTTTGTTATTCTATGGTAAGCAATTTTTGAAATATATTCTGAAGTAAATTTTAACAAAAACAACTAAAAATATGAGTAAGCTCCTCTTTAGCTATAATTAGTTCTGTGCTGAAGAGTCAATTCCGATTTTTAGGACAGAGAGCTTATATAAGAGTATAACAATAGTTTTTTTTATCTAAAAGCATAGTAATGGTTTTATTTTCTCAAATGACATGCAGGATAAAGAATGTGGAATGAAATATGTGCCCACATTGAAGTGGGGTTTCCCCCTATCGCCTTAAATAGTTGTTTATTGGCAGCGGCTTGGAAGAGGTGGTGGAGTTAACATACAGAGACACCACACACACTAGTATCACAAGGGCATCAAGAGTGATGGGAAGAGCAGCCTGATGCCTAGAGGAAGCCCTCTCCTGAAGCAGTAAGCATAGGAGCGTGGTGCACACTGCACATTAAATTTTGGAGGAAGAGTAAGTGTAAAATAAGAAGCTGATTTCCATTTGCCTAGATTACACTTCCTTGTTAAACTCCTCAAAGACACCAAAGGCAGTATCTGCAAATCAGATGACCACAGAGCTGTCCAGGGATCTTTGCACCTTCATGTTCTTTCTAGATCTACCGTTGCTCTAGCTTCAGGCAGATTCTGAACTTGATCCTCAGAGGTCCACCTGCCTCCTGTGCTAAGAACATTAGAAAGGAGAGAGCCTAGGAAACCAAAGAAGAGTATCTGACTACTCAAAATATTCTTGAGTATTGTAGAATGGGTATAGAGATCCAAGAGGGGTGGGAGAGGTTGAAAGCAGAGGGATGAGTATGTGCAGGGGGAGGGAGGATTAATCATATAGAGCTGTACAGTTTGATGGGGGTCGGTGAGGGAAGTTGAAAGAATTTGTCCTTAAAAACTATGGTCTTGGGGGGAGAGATTGTATAAAAATGAAAGAATTTTTCTTTTACTTTTCAAGGAGAAGAACGAACTGGAAATGCAAAATCTCTGTAAATTTTCATCAAAATTAATAATAAAAAAGGAAAAAACCTATGTATTAGAATTTTGTAAACTAGTAAAAAATAAAAAAAAAATACTTAAGGATTTAAAAACCCTTAAATACCTGTTGTTGTTGTTGTTGTTGTTATGTGCCATTGAGTCGTTTGCGACTCATGGGTACCCTATGTACAACAGCCCTAAACCCTGCTCTAGCCTGTGCCAATCACATGGCCTCTGACACACCCATCCCGATTACCCCAGTCACTGAATCAATCTACCTCATAGAGGGTCTTCCCCTCCTGTGCTGTCCCTCCACCCTACCAAGCATGATGTCCCTCTCCAAGGACCTGTCTCTCCTTACAACATGTCCAAAGTATGTCAGACGAAGCCTCAGAATCCTTGCCTCCAAGGAGTAGCCTGGTTTAACCCTCTCTAGGATGAATCTGTTTGTTTTCTTGGCAGTCCATGGTACATTCAGTACTCTTCTCCAGCACCACAGCTCAAAGGCATCAATTCTCCTTCTGTCTTCTCTAGTCATTGTCCAACTCTCTGATGCATAACAAGTGATTGCAAAGACCATGGCCTGTATCAGGCGCACCTTAGTCTCCAGAGAGACAATGCTGCTCTTGAGTACTTTAGAGAGGTCCCTAACAGCAGACTTTCCCATCACAATACGTTTTTTAATTTCCTGGCTGCTGGTGCCAAGAGTGTTGACCATGGAGCTAAGGAAACTGAAGGTGTGAATAATCTCTATCTCTTTGCTATCCATCCTGATGCTACCAATTGGTCCAGTGGTGAGAATCTGGAGTGGTGAGAGTTGGATTCTGATAAAATTACTTAGCAAAACATCATTAAAGATGATGATTGAATAAGTGGAGAAATGAAATCACACTTTGTTTGGTAGACATTGGGACCAGACTTGAGACTCTGTGTGTTTAACTACCAAGGACCCATTATAACAGTGATAAACTAGGGAATCAAAGAAAAATGAAGTCAATGATGAGTGTAAGTTCAGACACTTTGAAAGCAGATATATCCTCTATGACCTCAGGTCTCAGGGTTAAAAGTCTGCAACGTAGAAATGTTATCTCAGGATATCTACAAGTTGACAAAGTCATTGAAGGGAAATACGACTGTGCTAGGAAATCTTTCAATACCAGTGAGACTAAATTTTTTCTGAATAAAAATGCCCATAAGCATGACTGGGGCATACATCACCCAAGAAAAATCTATGTCTGGTTTTAATGTTGCTATTTAGCCTTTGGCTTGGTTCAAATGCTGTAGGTAATTTTGGGCTTAAACTCTTGCTTGTGTAAAGCTCTGAAAATCTCAGAGCACTTAAGGGTTATATGAAAGACAGACTTGCCGTCATCTGGAATTCTAATTCTAAGCCTGGTGCAACCAGGGCTCTTTATGAGGATACCTCTGCTGTTTTGTGCTGGCTTTTCAGAATAGTGCCAACAACCCTGCCCCACAAGACATTGATTTTAAACAATGTTCCTGGATGTTCTACATAACTTGAAAGTATTTTTTTGACATTAAAGTTCATGTATGTCCCTCTCAACATCGTATTATTTTTCTGTCCCTAAGAGTGTGGCTCTTCTGCCTCACTTTTAGAAGTTTCTGCCTTAGAAAACCATTGGCCCTAATTGTCACTTAGGGGTCCTGCCCAAATTGTACTCAGAAGTTTTTCAATGATGGCAGTTAAAATGAAATAAAGCATTCTGAAAATAAGAATCGTTTAAAAAAATAATCATCACAAAAAAAATTTGCTTCTGATTTCTAAAAAGGTAATACCCTTTTAATCTTCATACTGAACAAGTTCCCCTGTTTTATAAAGTGCTTCATATAGTAACTTTCAACATCTTCCTGTAGGGAAATCCAGAAGGCTCCCATCTTTGGACACTGCCTCCCTTACAGATTAGAGGAGTGTAGTCTGCTCTCTGATGTCAGATCCAAAAGGAGTTGATGGTTTGTTTCCTGAAGCTTCCTACTAATGCTCACTCAGTTCACTCCTAATTCCTATTTGAATTCAACAGTGATGTGAACTCAGTGGAGCAGCTATTGTTTGATTGACTAAATCAATAATCAATAACTTAAGCGCCCTTCCTCCATTTCTTCCTCCTTCCTTGCTTTCTAAGTAAATGGCAAACTCTATTCCAGATGCTAGAGACAAAAGCAAACCAGATAGACAGCACGCCCCACCACCAAACTGGAGGAGACAGAAACACGCAGGAGGAAAATGCATGCCTTCTCAGATGGTGCTAGGTGTTCGGGATTAAAAAGAAAGCACAGGAAGGGGATAGAGTGGAGGGAGAGACATGTAGACAAACCCTGTGTGTCTCAAAGAAACAGCAAGTGCTGACCCCGCACTGGAATCATGTTGGTTGTGTGGTCCAGGAAGCAGTGAGATGGTTGCTAGGAGATATTTTGGGCAGGTAACATGAGGCCAGTGGGAGAAGGATGGGCGATCTCCTCCTGTGTGACTAACTGCCTCTGAAAACCTCTGGAGGGTCAGCTATGGATGTCTCAGACTCTATGGTATAAAACAAGAACAACAACAACCTGGGACCAAATTATACCTGATCACATAGACTTTGCTTTTAGGACTCTCTAGATGACGTGAATGACTGATATACATTAATAGCTGCCTAGCTAACTGAAAGGTTGCAGGTTTAAGTCCACCTCGAGTGTCTGGGAATAGAGACCTCAAGATAGATCTAGGAAAAACCCACTATAGACAACACTGTGGAGCATCATTCATTCTGGTTTTACACACACGACATCATCATGCAGTGGAATCAGCTCGATAGAAGTGGTCTGTTTTTAGACTTTGCTTTTATTCTCCTTAAGATAAGAAAGTCCTTGAAGCAAGAGAGGAACTAAGACCTCAGCTGCCTGAACTGCCTGGTTTTAAATCTCAACGTCACCACTTAGGGTGTATTGTGTAATCGGTTATACAATACTTTGTTTTTCTAGATCTCATTTGCTTTTCTGTTGGTAAGAAGAATAGTAGTGCCTTTTTATAGGATGGCTGTGAGAATAAAATTAGAAATAAAATTACTTTGTGCAGTGCCTGATGTATTGTGTACATGTTAATGGATCGACATTTGGAGTACTGATTAAAATCACATTAAGAGTAAGAATAAAGATGAGAACACAGGCATTATGTAAGAAGTCATTTGTATCATAAAAGCAAGAAGTGACAATGTCCCAGAGAAGGTTAGCACCCATGGAAATAGTTGGGTGGTATATTTTGAAAGTGGGATTGAAAAGACCAGCCATCAGATTAAGTGTGGGGTGAAGAAAAAGAGGAGGGATAGGGAGGATCCCCGAATTTTCCTTTTGTAGATACATGGCCAGGATTGGGAAGATGACCTGAGAGATGCTGCTGCTTTGGGGGGAAAAAATCAGAAGATTAATTTTCAGCCAACTAAAGTTTGAAGTGCATATAAGTCATCTAAGTGAAATTAGCTAAACAGAGGCTGTCTTTCTTAAGGAGCAAAGCAGACCCAAGATGGAATCCAGACTTAAGAAAGAGTGGACCTCCTCAGGGACAGAGACCATCTAAGACAAGAGTGAAGACTTCCCACATTTGGCAGCTGCAACTGTATATTGGAGGAGAAAATAAACCAGAATGTCCATTTACTTGAATGTTGTCACTTGCAGGAGGACAGAGAAGTTTATAATTAGTAAAAAGGCAGGATAAAGGACCAAAACCAGTTTCTTTAAGCCATTCTAGAATCTAAAGTCTCCGCAAAAGTTCAATCAACATTTCCCAAATACAGTCCCATGGAATTCCACAGTGATGATGACTTCCAACTTACTGCAAAAAAACAACAACAACAACAAAAAACCAGGTACAATGAAATTGTGAGATAAGAGCTTGTACTGAACACTCTGATACGACAGCATGTGAAATAATACTGAAGTGGTTGTTAACTAGATAGTATTAGCTAGCTGATTTATATGTACTTAAGAAAGGACTTAAGGTGCTCTGGTGCCGTAGTCTACAGGGAGTTGCACTGCTCACCCAAATGCTGTACCTCTCTGGCAATTGAAATCCACCAGAGGCTCCCCAGGATAAAAGATGGGCAATCGCCTCCCTTTACAATTTACAGCCTCTGAAATCTCATCGTAGGTTGTTGGGTCAGAAGCTACTCCATAGCAGTAGTTTTCTTTTTTAAAAAAAAAAATGTGATTTTTAACAAAAATTTACAGAAAAGTTTTATTTTCATTCATTCATTGTTGTACTTTTCCCTCTCTTTCCCTCCACCTTCCTTTTCCCTCCCCCAGTTCACGTAAAAAAAAATTCATTCATTGTTACTTGATTTCTTCCCTTCCTTCTCCCCTCCCAGTTCACTTTGCTGTGCACCTCTTATTCTGGACTTTTGTTATACAAATAATGCCTAATCATATATTCCTTTTAAACAGTTCTTTCCTTCATCTGTTCCAATGCAGTATTCATTATTTATACCTTTTTCTACTTTCCACCCAACATCCCACTGTATATCCTGTGTTATAACAGTGGTGTTATGTAGTATCTGTTCTTTTGTGACTGAAATATTTCACTCAGCATAGTCTCCTCCAGGCTCACTCATGTTGTGTCAGGTTTTATGAGTTTCTTGTTCTTTAGTGCTGCATAGTATTTCATTGTGTGAATATACCATAGTTTTTCTATCCATTCATTCATTGATGGAGTTTCCTTTTTTAAAATTCTTTAGAAAGAGAGTCATTAACTTTCCATTGTTGTATTTGTTAGATGACATTGAGTTGAGCATAAATTAATGACTAATTAATTAATAATTAATGAATCGATGAACAATGAGTCTGCACCCTGTTCTCTCCTGTGCCGTCCTCATCATCTCTGCAATCAATGCCAACCCCTCTTGTTGAGGATCTTCCTATCTTTTGCTTACTTTCCACTTTTCCAAGCAAAATGTCCCTTTGAATATTGGATACTTCTGTTTTCTAGACTTAGGAATTCTCATTTTTAGGGTTTACAGTTGCTTGTTTCTTTTTGTTGATGTTACAGGCTGTCGAGTTTGGTTCTGAAGTGTAGTGATGCTGACTTACGACAGGGGAAAACATTGCCAAGTCTTGGACCATTCTTCTGAGCATTGCTGTGTTGAGCTCATTGTTGAAGTCACAGTGTCAGTTCATCGCACGGAGGGTCTTCTTTTTCACTGACCCCCTGCTTTACCAGGAATGATGATTGCTTGTAATTTTTAGCAAAATGCAAACATTGTCCTATTATATACTTGTGTAATCAGCTCTGTTTTTATAAAACCACATCCCAATCACTTTTCTGATGGGGCCAAGTTAATTTTGCAATTGAACATATAATTCTTCCTTTGCTTGACATGGGTGAGAGAGTCACGATATTTTTGGTACCAGCTTTAGTCTTTTGCTCTTTTTCTTGTATATCAGACACTTAATTTTAATCGTAACTCCCTGTTCAATTCCTCCCTAAATGCTTGAAAAAAATGCATCTTGCCAGAGATTTTCATGCTTAATTTCATTTCAAAGTTCCACCTTATGTAAAGTTTAACTAAACAGCCTTAAAAACTCTGTGCTGTGCAGTTCTATTTTGCACACATTTGGCATAAGTTGGAAATAACTTGACTGCTCCTAAAAACAAACTTTCTACTTTTAAAGGAATTTGTGATGGAATAATTTTTTTACGATGTTACATTGTGTCTGAAGTTAGTTTCTACAGCAAATTTGTTTCCTATTTAACAATTTATCTAGAACCATTTCCCCTACACATTTGGTTGCTATCCTTCCTTACAGAGTGCCTGCACTCGGCCTGTTTCTCCTCCACGCTCTAATTTTCCTGCCCTGGGTAAGGAGTTGCAATGTGAATTCAAAGGTACTATCAGTTGTTCCACAGGAGATAGATGAATAGTCTCCTCTCATGCAATCAACTGCCTCTGAAAACCCAGTGGAGGGTCAGCTATGGGTCAGTGCCAACTTGATGGTCCATAACAACAATGACTTCCCCTTTTCACCTTTGCTTGGGGGAAGATGTTGCCCATCTGGTCTCATGTGGGTGGTTATTCTCAGGAGTTCATTCCCTCATAGATCTTGCTGTTTAATTTCTAAGCCAGTCTAGTGTTTGGCAGGATGGTATCCTCCAGAGGGTAGCTTCAGTCCCTAGTTAATAAGACTTCTAAGGATGATAGTGTAGGGAATTTCTCAAGTCTTTATGAGTTCAGGAAGTCTCATCATTTTATATATTTGAGCTTATTTTGTATGTCTCTTAGATTCTAACCAGGGCCTTCTCTTTTGTCTCTGTTCAGAGTGGTTGGTGGTGGTAGCCAGACAGACTTCAGTTTTTCTGGTCTCTGGATAAAGAAAGTTGTGGTTCTTGTAGGCCATTAGCTCTTTGGGTTTGTTATTTCTGTAAATCTTTGGTTTCTATCACTCCCTTTTGCTCCAGAAGGGAAGTGTATCTCTGTGGAATCTCACAAGCTTTTAAGACTCCAGAAACTCACTATTTGAAACTCTAGCATATAGAACATTATCTTTATGAACTATGTTATAGGAATTGATATAGATGTTCTCTGATAAGCTGATCATTACTCTTCAACTTCATTAAGTCAATCCAAAGAGGTGTTTGGATATGTCTTAGAACTCTGTATAACTCTGGCTCCTGTGTGCTCTGTTACCAATATGAATATATATGTAGACCACTTGTGGTTTGCATATGTATGTGTAAATAGCTACAATTAAGTCCGTATTAATACCTACAACTGTACCAGTATATAAAGAAACTCTGATGGCTTACTGGTAAGGAATTGCACTGCCCACACAAAGGTTGAACACTGTTTAAATTCACCAACTGCTCCACACGAAGAAGGTGGACAGTTCTCTCCTGTGTAATTAACTGCCTCTGAAAACCTGTTGGAGGGTCAACTGTGGGTCGGTTCTGACTTTCCAGTATATAGCAACAACAACATATGCGTATATAAGGGAGCCTGCTGGCATAATGCATTATGTGTGATATTAATGGAAAATTCAGCAGTTAGCATCCATTCACGAAAAAGAGGAGGCACTTTCTTTTTTGTTAGGAATTTTAGCCTCAGAATCCTGATATAGAATGACCATGAGTGAGAGCAGATTCAATGACACTGGGTAGGACCCCTGTATATGCATGTGTGTTTATATACTCTTGAAATAACCTACATCTGTATCGTATACGGCTGCATCTGGCTATGTCAACACAGATTTTTGTTTGTCATGACTGTTATTTGAAAAAGTGTGCCTGTTATAACATTTACCATGTTGTTGTTGTTACGTGCCTTTGAGTGACTGATAGGGAGCTACAACAGATCTGAAATTTGCCCCATCCTGAATGAGCCTCGGGATCTCCCACGTGCCCAGCCTTATTACCACAGTAACTGCGTCACTCGAATGTTCTGAGGGTCACGCTCTCTTTCTCTGACACTCCCATCTTTCCCAGGATTATGTCTTTTTTTCAATGACTGATCCCTCCTGACAACATGCCCAAAGTGTGTGAGCCGATGTTTCCCCATCTTTGCCCGTAACGGGCACCCTGCCTACATTCCTCTGGGACAGACTTATTTGTTCTTTGGGTCCTCCATAGATACTCAGTGCTCTTCTATAACTCCACAACTCAAGGCCTAGGTTCTTCTGTTCCCTTTACTCATTGTCTAACTTCTAGATGTGTAGGAAGCAATGGTAAACACCATGGCTTGGATCAGGTGCACTGTAGTCTTTAAACTGACATTGTTACTCTGTATCATGTTGGAGAGGTCCTTGATAGTAGATCTCCCCAATTCACAGCTCTGGGTTTCTTGACTGCTGTTACAATGTTGACTGTGGATCAAGCAAATCAAGTTGTTGACAATTTCAGTCTTCTCTCCACCTTTTGTGATGTTGCCTGTTGATCTGGTGATGAATGTTTTCTTCATATTGAGATGAAATCCATATTGAAGGCTGTCGTCTTTAGTCTTTTGCAGTGAGTGCTCCATATTTCTTCACTTTCTGCAGACAAGACTGTGTCAGTTTGCATCATGCAAGTAGTTGGTGAATCTTCCTCCAATCTTCTGCCTTACTCTTTTTCATATACTCCGGTTCTTGAATTATGTGCTCAGTCCACTGAATAAATAGGTATTGAAAAATGATACAACCCTGATGCCCACCTTTCCTGATTTTAAACCATGCAATGTTCCCTTATCCTGTGCAGACAACAGCATCTTGGTCGATGCATAGATTTCACGTGAACATAATTAAGTGTGCACTTCCCATTCTTCCAAACGTTACCAAAAATTTGTTATGATCCACACAGTTAAATGCTTACACATAATTAATAAAACACAAGGAAACATCTTTGTGATATTTTCTGGGTTTTGTCCTGATCAATCCGACATTAGCAGTGATATGTTTCTTGCCATAGTCTCTTTTATGTCTGGATTGAATTTCTAGCAGTTTCTTCTGAATGCACTGTTCTAGCCATTTCTTAAAAGATATTCAGAAAGACTTTGCTCGCTGCAGTTCTAAATAGACTTTCGTTGGCTTTTGCTATAGTTCTAAATAAGATATATTTTCCTATTAATAAATCTGGGATTTCATTTCTGTAGAATTTGAATATGTATTTTACTATATTTAAATTATTCTACCTGTAGACATAGTTGATTAAGATCTAGGAAATTATGTAATAATTTGACAGTGGATGTTTGGAGATCAATGAGATAATGGATATTTAAGTAATTTTCTTGAAATGCTTTGTTCTCTTTCTGTACTAAGAAAATGAGATAAAAGACATTTCCTTTTAAAGTAAAGATAACAAAGCATTCTGTTTTAGTGTCGTTTCTAACGTTGCCTTAGTGGCAAGAAGAGGCTGCACTGCAATCCTGAAGGCATGTGGTTCAGGGCCACCAACTGCCAGATAGCCCTATCTTTTTTCAGTGTACCTCAGAGTGGACTGGAACACCCAGACTTTCTGTTAGTGGTTGAACACAATAAAGGTCAGCATCTTGTTGTCATGTATTGTCAAGTTGGAACTGACCCATAGCTGCCCTTCCAGCGTGTTTTCAGAGGCCGTAAATCAGACAAGAGGAGATTACTCATCGTTGTCCCATGGAACAACTAGTGGATTCAAACTATGTGCCTTTGGGATTGCAACTCAGCTTCTTACCAGTAGGCTCCCAGAACTCCCTTGTCAGCACCATAGTCTCTCAAAATAAGTTTGGTTTAAAATAGCCAAGAAGGATTTACAGTGGTTTTTTTTTTTTCTTAAAAATTATTTATTATTTTAATCCCTACTTTCAATGTTTAGTCATTAAAAATTTGCTTGTTAGGGAATGGCAAAGGACACACTGACAAAGGAGATTAATCAGAACTGGCTTTGACAAGCACTGTGGCAAATGGACAATTAAAACAGACTCTCAAGGGGGGGGAAAGAAGTACAAACTGGGGAGGAGGGTAGAGAAAATAGTGCAACAATGAATGAATGAAAACCCAAAATCTCTGTAAATGTTCATTAAAATGAATAAAATTTAATATTTTTCTAAAATTAATAAAAAATTACCAGCAAAAAAAATTTGCTTGTGATATCAAGTTTATACCCATTTCCCTGATATATATGAGACTTACTTTCTTTTGTGTCTGTGAACTATAAAGATATGCATCTTCATAACCATTAACCTTTCTCCTTCTATATTTCTGTGTACCTAAAATGACCTTCTTGTCACTTATCTTGCCTACCTACCCTTCCAAGGTATCCTCATTGTGATCTGCAATCAGCTTCTCTATCCACTGGTGAGAATCCCTTGCTAGGGAAGATAGCACTGTGTGTAAGTACATGTATATCTAGTCAGTCTGTTATTCCAGCCGTTATTGAGTCCAGTAAGCAACCAGCTCAATTACTGAATATAATTTGGTTTTCAAGCCCACTTACTTTTTTTGTCCCCCTTACTTTTGTGTTTGCTATTCTTTTAGATATAATATTTTCACTTTAAAAACAATTACTTCCATGTAATAATTGATGTAGTAACTATTTTATTTTTTTAATACTGTTAACTGCTTTTGGGTTTTCTTGAAAAGGCATACCAAAATATCATGATAGTAAATAATCATTTATATTTTAAAAGGAAACACTGAAGGAACAAATCTCTGAATTGATAATCATGGAAACTTGAATTCTAGCTGCATCTCCAATAGCAGCTCTCTAAAATCCTTGAATGCACTATTTAATATCTCTCTATTTGAAGAATGTTTAGAGAAACGACACTGCTATACCCCAGAGAATCAGAAGTGTATAGGTTCTGGTCTCAGTTGTGTTACCAGTTAGCTGTTTAAACATGTACCATTAGTTAAGTTTTTTAATTCTCAGTTTTCTCATTTGGAAATGATATCTGCCTCAATCGCTTGTTGAACAATGTATGTGGAAGTTATTTGTAAATGTTATGTTCTATACACAGTAAAAGAGCATTATACAATAATTATCAAGACATGGTCCTATTCACCCAGTAGATTGATAATAATAAATGTCCAAAATGATAAAAAACAAAATCAACTAACATAACTGTTCACATGTGTGGTTTGAACATTGATTGCTTCAAGGATTGGAAAGAAAATCAGGCATATTCAAGAGAAAAATGTTTTAAGGAATCTTAGGAACTTCTTTCATAATTGAGTTTTTAAAGAGTAATCCAAGGCAAATTTTCTAATGGAGAGTTGACATTTCATATGAATAAGTGCTTTTCAGATTTTCTAAGTTAGGCTGTTAATATCTAAAAGCAGTCATTTAAAAAAAATATTTACTAAGATTGTCAATAATTGAGGTTTAGAACTGGGATGACAGAGCTCCAGTACATTTCGGGAAGACTGGCTTGTAAATGGACAGTTATGTAACAGGTCAACATGGCATATAATAAATGTAGGGTTTATGGTTGTAAGGACAAAGGAGAAAGAGTCATAGAAGGCTTCTCAGACAAAATTATATTTGTACTTGATCTTTAAAGGTGAGGAGAACTTGTGAGGCTGAAGTTAAATTAGGGAAATGTTGAATGTGCATGTGTATATTAGTTCCAGAGTAAGAAGAATCATTTGGGCAATATTCTGCTGTCTTTGGTCATTAGCACTGCTCCTTTGATCTTAATGTGGATAATTAAGAAATGGCTGTAAACCCTTAGACCTAGCATTTGCACTTTGGAAGGTCCTCGTCTTTACTCAATGCTAATAGTCTAAGGGCTCCTACTAAGGAAGTTTTCATTTGCTCCATATTCCCTTAGTTCTGCCCCACACAACGATAGTCTGGTCAGAATACTTTGGGGCCACCAACAGAATAGCAGGTTGCCAAAATAAATGTTTTCCATCAAGATTTCACACTTGCAGTTAATGAAATAGACATTTTCCAAACTCTTTCTATAGAGCTAAGTTTTTCTTTAAGATTTGTAATGAAAATATTTCATGACCTGTTGACATATTCATATGGTGATTTTCAAAAGGCAGATTTCGTTTACAAAATGGATTTGGCAACAAGTAGGAATATCTGGGAAGTTGAACAAGGCTGTTGACAGGGAAAATTAGGGCTGAATCATAACTGACATTGTTTTGTAGCGGTGCCATTTTTTTTTAAGACTGACCAATGGAAGAGGGTCCATGGAGCCAGAGGGCTAATGATGCAGGGATTGGGAGCTTATGACCATACATAATGGAAAGGCATCAGTAGCAGCTGCCAAGTATGCAAACTCAGTTCCTGTATCTGATTTTGCTTGGTACATACCAAAGGAGAAATGATGCTATTTGATTTAAAAGGAAGAGAAAACATTTTGTAGTACTTTTTCAAAGCCACAGATTAAAATTCAAGCATTTTCCTTTGCATTCTATTTTTTATCATTTATCTTGTGTTACCTCATTCAGCTGTCTCTTTGGATAATTGAGCCTCTGGATTGAATATGTGAATTTTGAATTTTCAGTTGTAATGCAGCTATTAGGGGTTCACTGGTGGCCTAGAGAGGGTGTCACACTGCTAACCCGAAATCTGCACCTCTCTAGAGGTTTGGGTCTACCAGTGGCTCAGGAGAAGAAAGGTGGGAGATCTCCTCCCATGCAAGTTAACAGCCTCTGAAGCCCAGGGGAGGTCCAGCTATAAGTTGGTTTGACTTGACGGCAATGAGGAAGAGTAATGCAGCTTTGAGTAGAATATGTAGTTTGCTTTCCTGCCTGATAGTTGAAAGCTAACATGAAATGTTCAAATTCATATAGAACAAAGCAGCACTGGAAATAGTTCTTAAACTTTCTGCCAGTCATTCTTTTAGGTTTAGGAGAAGCCCACTTGCTTCATCACCATTTTCCAATGTTTTTGGCCCCTATATCTATAGGTGAATACTCCCTCCCAACGCGATTTACTGCCTCTAAAACCCCTTGTTGGGTCAGCTATGAGTCAGTTATGGTTCTGACCCGATGGTGCACAAGAATAACAGCAACAACATATCTATAGGGAGCTTCTATCTATCTATGTATCTATCTATGTATCTATCTATGTATCTATGTATCTATCTATCTATGTATCTATCTATCTATCTATCTATCTATCTATCTATCTATCTATCTATCTATCTATCTATCTTTCTATCTTACCTACCTACCTACCTATCTATGTTGTTAAGTGCCGAATCACAGGCGACCCATAGCGACTCTATGAAGGAGAGTCCTCGATGCTTGGGTGCCTTTCATCCTCTCTCCAGGTTCATAGGGTTCCCAGAGGCAAGCTATTATGGAAGTGGATGCCACTCCTCCTTCCACGCTTGTTTAATCGGGGAGCTCCACCCCACTCTCTGTCCACATTGGGTAGTTAACCATTAACGCATTTGACACATCTGTGTCACAGTGTTCAGCCTCACAGCAACCACAAGTGTCTGCGGGGAAGGCAACTTGTACAACAGGGCTATATGACCTAGAGGAATGTCTGAACAAAAACAATGAAAGACTGGCCTGAGGGCCACAAATTAAAAGTCACCCACCTTTGTCTTGGTCACATCATTTTCTCTTCACTGGACCAGCTGATTGCTCTCTCTCTGTTTCTCTCTCTTTCTCTTTCTCTCTCTCTATCTCTCTCTCTATCTCTATCTCTATCTCTATCTCTATCTCTATCTCTATCTCTATCTCTATCTCTATCTCCTTGGAAGTTCCACTGCCAACCCTAAGACAGTCCATCAGTTAAAGCCTAAGACAGTTAAAATCCATTAGTTGCTCTGAGAGATGAAGCTTCACTGTCCTGTGTCCAAGGGATGCTCTGACTGCACTAATATTCTGACATTTGGCATTCTTCTCCAACGCTGCAACTCAAAATCTTCCATTTGGGCCATGAAAATAAGTTGTAGAGAATCCTAATGTAGCAATTGTTCACTTTTACCATTCCCTAGGCAGAAAAGAGAGAGATCTTTTAAAAAATAGGAAAGTCACAATACCATCAAGAAAGAAGAGCCAGAAATTGAGAGTAGACCTTTTGGACCTAAGATGCTGGCCGTGAATCTCCTCGACCAGAATACAGGGAGTTGTAGTACTACATAGGAGACTGGCAAGCTGGAAAGTGACTTAAATTAGTGATGGTAGCGGAGATATGAGTCAGACCATTGAGATTCCTGCCCCATGGAGAGAGACCGCTGAGTGTCTTGGGGCAGGAGGCTTGCTGGTGGCGTGGGTGCCTTAGTCATTTGCTGCAAAGCTAACTTTGCTGACATGAATTTAAAGCTGAGACCTTTCTTCAGGCCAAAGCCTGCTTAGTGGAGTTCAGTATTTTCAAAGCTCAAAGAGCTTTATAAACTTTGACCATGTCTAAGAAAGGAAGGTTATCCTGATTGAAGAACTGTATCCTGGGCCATTGCAATGACAGGGAGCTCTGGAGGCCTAATGGTAAGAAGTGGTGCTAGAGGGTCAGCTGTGGATCTCTTCTGACTCGATGACATACAAAAACAGCAACAACAACAGGGAGAAAAGGTATCCTGTCTGAAGAATTGTATTCTGTATTATTGCAACCTGTTGCTTCTTAATAAGGCCATTATTGGCTTGTTTTTGTATTGTTAGCTTTTTTTTTGGCCAGTGCAAAAAAAACCCAACAAACCCATTCCTGGCAGAGAAGTAGAGTGTGCTGTGGGAGGAGCAGTGGGTGTCAGCTGTTGTTGTGTGATTGTGTTGTTGTGTTATGTGAGGTTAAGTCTGAACCAACTCCTAGCTGACCCTCCAGTAGATTTCCGGAGACAGTAAATCACACTGGAGGAAACTGCCTGTCTTTCTCTTGCGGAATAGCTCATGGATTTGAGCAGCTGGTGAAGCTGGATTATTGCACAACTTCTTACCACTAGGCCATCAGATCTGGTAGAAAGGTTTTGAGTGTGGGGCGCATCTGGCCTTGTAAGAGTCCGGCTGGGCTGTTGGTGCTGATGGGGATTGCCCTCCTTGTCCAGTTAGAGGAGGACAGGAATGTCATTCACGTGCCCATGCACATTTTGCATTGCCTTAGATATTTTGTTCTGTTTTAGCCTTGTACATGGTGTGAGGGTTTATTCCATCAGAGCTGGAATCAGACATTCATTCAATGAGTTCTTGCATATTGCCTGTGTTTTTTTCTGATTCTTTTCTTTTTAGAAGCTAGCTAGAAACAATATCCTTAGCTCACATTTTTTCCCCTTAGCATCCAAAGTGTGGGACTTCCTTTTCTTCTAGCATTAAGCGTTGCTGTTAAAAAATATGGTGATAAAATATTCTTCCCCAAATAAGACACTTGAGGTTTTTGCTTATATGCAAAAAGATTTATAAGGCCATTTGTTGTCATTGCTGTTGTTACATGTTGTCAAGTTGCCTGAGACTCATAGTGACCCTACAAAGAACAGCTCTGAACCCTCCTTTCTCCTGAGCCAACCTTATTGTCTCAGACACACTGACCCCATTACCCCAGTCACTGAGTCTTATTGAGGGTCTTCTCTTGTGCTGTTGCTCCAACCTCCCAAACGTAATGTCCCTCCCCAAGGACTGGTCCCTCCTTACAATATGGCCAGAGAATGTCAGACAGAGCTTCAGAAGCCTTGCCTCCAAGGATCAGCCTGGTCTTACCCTCTCCAGTATGAACCTGTTTGTTTTCCTAGCAGTCCACGGTATAGTCAATACTTTTCTCCAGCACCACAGCTCCAAGGCATCAATTCTCCTTCTGTTATCCCTAGTCATTGTCCAGCTTTCTGATGCATGGCACTTAATTGTGAAAACCATGGCCTGGATCAGGCAAGCTTTAATGTTCAGACTTAAATCATTGCTCTCCACTACTTTGGAGAGGTCTCTGACAGCAGACTTTCCCAATGCAATTCATCTTTTGGTTTCCTGGTTTCTGGTGCCAAGAGTGTTGATTGTTGAGCCAAGCAAACTAAAACTGTTAACAGTCTCAATCTCTTCACTGTCTATCATATTCAGTAACTCTTCTAGAATAGGTTTTTGGATTTTGTTCACTCTTTAGTGTAATAATCTGATATGGGATATGAGCATTGAATAGAAAATTTTCCTTTTTTCATATCAAGAAAGTTTTTTCAATACAGTATTATTCCTCAAAAGCAAAATGTGGAAAGTTTCCAGACAAAAAAAAAGCATTGTATTTATTCATTTGTTTTTCTTTAGGGACTCCTTTAGATATTCCTTTACTTCTTTTAACATTTATTACTTAGATTGTATGCAGTTTCTTCTTTTTTTTCATCATTCGAATTTATCTGCCTTTACTTCCTCTTTCTCTACTGGGTGTGTGTGTGTGTGTGTGTGTGTGTGTGTGTTTGTGTTTCTGTGCTCATGTTCTTCCTGTTGAATATAATTTTTATTTGCGGTTGCTTTTTCTTATATATCTCATTCTTTTCTGAATGTTGTCTCTTAATCTCTGGAGGTTTTTCATTTCTGACTTAGGTTGCCCTTCTACGTTGTTTTATTTTCTTACTATCTGTTACTCTGTTTCTGCACGGAACGTTAGTTAGCATTTACAACAGCTCCGTTGTGGTGTATTTCAGGCACTCTTTCCGTTTGAGAGTGTGAGTGATCTCCTTTGTACTCCCCTCCTCCTCAGTAAATTTGTTTGGAAACTGACCTCAGCATTTTGCTGTTACTCATTTTTACGTGAGATGGTTTTTTTCCTCTGAACTTTTGGAAAGAATTTTGCATGGAGTAGTTTTCTAACTTGACAGAGATTATCTTCTGTGATTTTTACTAGAATTCAAACGTGGCAGCTTGCTCTCTGTCATTTCCTAATTCTTTTCTCTAGCCTAATATAATTTCTGCACCTTCTCTTTGCTTCATCTTCCTACTCTCTGGCCATTTTGTTTCACTCTCAGCTTTTCAGCGTAAGCCCTTATACTAGAAGGAAGTACTTACAGTTTTGAGTATCTAGTAGAGACAGACTGTCCCAGTCTCTCTAGATCTTACCATGAGCCCACTGTAGTCACCAGTGAAAAATGGAGAAAGCATTGATGCTATTAAGGATTTCTTTTTGCTTGAACCCACAGTCCACATCCATGATAGCAGCAGGCAGGAAGTCAAATGAAGTATTCCAAGGGCAAATCTGTTTCAAATGATTTCTCTAATGTGCTAAAAAGCAATGAAGTTACTTTGAGGTCTAAGGTGTACCTAATCCTACCCGTGATACTTTCAGTTGCCCCATATACATGGAAAAAGTGGGCAATGAATAAAAAGGCTGAAGAAGAATTGTTACTTTGGATTTTAATGTTTGTGAAGAATAACAATTGTGCCAAAGGGTGCTGGAAGAAGAGACAGATCCGTCTGGGAGGTACAGCCAGAGTGTTCCCTTAAAGATAAGAGATGAGATTTTTGTCTTATTGCACTTTGGATGTGCTATGAAGAAGGTCCAGTCCCTAGAGGATCACATTAGCCCTGTTAAAGGAGAAGGTCAGAAGAGCGAGGAGGCCTCTCAGGGGGATGGGCTGGCATACAAGCTGCAGCACTTGTGCAGCCGGCACAGGACTGAGCAATGTTGAGTTCTCCTGTACATCAGACTGCAGTCAGTTCAAACAGACTTGATGCTATTTAATAACAACATACATATGGGCACATGACACTACTCTGCCTGTTGTGTCAAAGTAGAATGTTCAGTGAGAAATTGTTTCTCCATACACTTGGGCCATTTCCTTAGAAGCAAAATGCCAAAAGTTTCCAGGATAAAGAGATCATTAATGATATATAACAAATTAGAATGGGAAAGGTCAGGCAAGCACATTTTCCCCCCTCTGAAAATTAAAGACATCTGGATTTTTCATTGTAAATATTTTACATGCTTAGGACTAGGCTAACTGATGATTTTAGGGACAATTTGTTGTAAAACATATGACTTTTTAAACTCATTACATGCTACATATATTTTAAACATCAGGGTTGGATACCTTTAGTTATTTTCTCAAGAGATGATAATCTTTCTGAAGATTTTTATTATATCAAGAATGTGGATGTAGTAACCAAAAAAATAAGGCTGAGCATAAGTATTATTTTTTCCCTCCTCATTATCTTTAGACCAGTGTTGTGAATTTCTGAAAAAGAAATACGTGGCTGTCTGAGTCATGTGGCAAGTAGGCATTACAGCATTATATTCTGTCTGATCAACAATTTTAAAGAGTTCAAGTGGGATGTCTGAAGCTTACCAGGCATAAAGTGTCTATCAACGCAGGTTTATAATAGCATTTGAGTGCATGCTATGAAGCATTAATGTTTTATAAGACTTAAGCAATTTTTTAAATGAAAATTTGACTTCTCTCCTTGCGTGCTGTGGAATCATAGAGCAGTAGACCTTGAGAGATGGAAGCATTTGGCTATCACACACTTTGGAAGTGTTTCTGGATGTGTGCTCCTTGGAGCAATAGCCCAGTGAGGGATCTGGGAGTAAGAATTTGTGAGGGCCTGGTGGTTTCCTCCACTCCCCACGTTGGAGGGTGCCGTGCTTATTTATTAACATGGTGAGGCTTGGAAGTCTTCCTAGAGACGATCCCAGTTTGACACTTACAAGTCAGGGTTACTCGCATTCATTTGATCCTTTGTGTGTATATGGGTGTTGTGTGTATTCAAAAATGTGGACAATGGCCCCTACAGTATTTCTGAAAAGAGGTCAAGGTATTGTCTAGGGAAAAAAAGACACAAACAAGCATAAACAGAACCTCCAGAAAGAGGGAGGAGGAGTGAACTACATACTGGGAGCCAGAAATGCATGTCTGTCCTAGGCTTTCCCCAGGCTTATTAGCCATATACATCTACACATGATGCCTCATCTCTCTGCCCTTGATTTAGCTCGCCTATAAAATGGGTGAATTGGACTATGTGGTCTCGAGTTCCATTCTCCCTTTAACTTCCTGTGGTCTGTGAATCTTAATAATCAATGACCTGATAACGATATGTATAATCAAGACCTGATTGCATTTGTTATAAGATTGATGATATCTTGAAGAAGCAGCTTGGAAAAAAATGAATCACTCAGACTTCTCTGTCCTTTGCCCAGCCAATGATCAGCTCATGTGTTCATGGTATTCCAAGGTTTATGATTTATGCAATAAATGAAATTTATTGTTTCATTAAGGATTGTAAGATTACAACCACCTAGTATTTGTGTGAGAGTATTTTTAAGCCAGTCAGTCCAGGAATGATCATCTACTTAATTGTGAGGTGTTCTGTCCCAGAAAAAGAAATACGGCACTTGGAGGAATATTACTGTCCTGGAAAAATCACATAGCAACAAGAAAGCAGAACATAAACGGCTTCGCAAAGACTGCCTTGAGGACCCTGCCCGTGATGCCAAATGCAATAAAGGACATGGGCTGTTTCCATGGGGAAGGTGTTGGAGAGAGAGACAGCCTCATTAGAATGTGTACATAGACGTGATTCTATTTAACTTCATGACATATGATGAATTGTGTAGCCATCTTTCTCTTTGGAAAAACAAAACTGACAAATTAGTTGCGTAATCCTCCCTGGAGGGCAGAACAAAAAACACTGGTGCTCAGTGCCACGTCAGCGTTCTATAAATTAGGAGAGAGCTCACCAAACAAGTTGGCTGCAGGGCCAAGTCAGCAGTGGTAGATGGATGCTGCAGTCTACAGCCTACTCCTGTACGGTCTCAGCTGGCTCGGGGAGTCTGTCTTCTCTATACAGCTGTATCTTATCTTGTATCTCCTGGGATTCGTCTCACCCTCTTCCTTCTGCCTTGCGAGCTTCTAAGTCCTCCACCAGGCACGCTCCTAAAGAAACAAGTTCATGAGGGAACTCACATCCTGTTCTGTTTGCCATACTATTGGCTCATGTGTTGTTGTGATGCTTGAAGCTCTACCATTGGATTATCACAGGCCAGCAGGATTATCATGCTCTGGACAGGATTCAGCAGTGCTTCCAGACTGAGACTAGGAGTAAAGGCCTGATGAATTGGGACTTATCCGGTCAAAATCCTATAGATCACAATAGACTCTTGTCTGATACAGGATTGGAAGATGAGCTGGAAGGCACCCAAAATACACAGTGGCTGTCACCATGCACTTGAGCATACCAAACAAAGATTATGGGTTTGGGGCCAGGCAACATTTTGGTCTGGGTTTACCACAACTAGTACTGCCACTTTGCTTTAGGTGCATTTGTCGCTTTAGTCCCCTTCTCCATCCACATCTTGTTCACTCAGCTTCCGAATGAAAGCATCTCAGTGGGGAGAGAGTAAAAGTGCCATGAATAGACATTTGTTTCCAGAAGCAATGCTAAGCGGGGAGCACTGGTCCATGCTGTTTGGCCTCAGCAGATGCTTTCAGAATGCAATGAAAACCTCTCATAAAGTTGAAACCTATCATTTGTGAAGCTGCAAAGAGGGAGCTTTGTTTGCCCACACAGCACTTCCCAGGGGAGCCCCTGAGGCCATGGGTTTTTCAGGGCAAGTTTGAACTCTGCTTAGTGCACATTTATTTTGTCTTTCTTAGGAGAAAAGGCCCAAATAAGCAGGGCATAGCCTTGTGAACCTGGTAAAGACGGCATGAGTTCAGCATCTCTGAATGCCAGGCTTTCAACTAGAGCCAATTCGCAATTACCTGTGATCAAAAGATAGTGTAGACAAATTAAAATGGAATCCATGGATAATCTCGTCTTGACATTGGAGCGCCACCGCCATCTTGACTTGTTTAGTCATTTCCAGCAGCGTCTCTATCAGAGCATCTGACAAGTAGCAGCAACTGTGTTTGGCCTGTTTCCCTCTCTTTCTTCTCTCTCCTCTCCTTTTCCCCCCTCTCCTCCCCTCTCCTCTCTTCTCTCCTCCTCTCCCCTCCCCTCCCTTTCACCCCTCCCTCCCCTCCTTTCTTCCTTGCCCTCCCCTCCTCTCCCCTCCCCTCCCCTCCTTTCCTCTTCCCTTCCCTTCTCTCTCTTTTTTATAACCGCTCAAGTTAAATTTCTAGCCAGTAAAAAAAAAAATCGCTTTAATTTAGATACCAAGAATGTTCCCAGGTAACCAATCTCTGTAGAAGCAGGTAGACTGTGTATTGCCAGGGCTGATTTTTAAAAGGTGAAATGTCACAAAGATCCAGTAACCTAACAACAACTTCTGTTGACCACACTAAAAGGGATCACAGAAGAAGGTCCTGAACAGAGCAGGCAAAAAATGTGGGACAAAACCCAAAAGCACTAACATGACCAGGCTTACGTGACTGATAGAGTCAGTGGCTCTCAGCGGCCCTTCATGTCTAATCTGCAATCTCATCCCCAGGGCTCTGTTTTCAGCCAAACAACAGACTAGGGCTGTACAGTGAACAGTAACTCCATGTAGGTAATCACTCCTTATTTATAATCAGCCATAGAAGATCAGAAGGACAAGGTTGCCTAGCAATAAATCTCAGAAAGCAGGAAGGGATAAAACAGAAGGGCTACAGAAGACTTTCATGAAATGACATATAAGCAAGAGCCTATGGTGATGAAGGAGGAAGTTCAAATTGCTCTGAAGGAATTGGCAA
>NW_006399764.1:14165222-14216565 GCF_000299155.1 Elephantulus edwardii | reverse complement strand
TGTTTTTTTCTTTTCACTAAAAAGCACAATTTTAAAAGAAAAATAAAATTCGGGCTTGACATTTGAAAAAAAAAAACAACCCACAACTGGTAACTTACCTATTAAAATTTTCTCAACTTAAAAGATTCAAATCTACCAGCTGCTCTGAACAAAGATGAGCAGTCTTCTCTTGTGCAGTTTACAGCCTCTGAAAATACACAGGAGGGTCAGCTATGACTTTGTCCTGACTCAATGGTATATAACAAGAAGAAGATTAGATTGTGGGCTACATAGAATTGAGCTTTCAAAGGCATCATCTTCCAGCCAATTTAGGAATAATACTTCTTTTGTTTGTTTGCAGTTTTGCTATTCTTCTCCCATTTATAACACCACATCTAGACTTTCCTTCTATAGATTCTAGGCTCCTCTTTGAGGTATGAACTAGATGTATATAAATTACTCCTGTGACTCGAACTAGAGCACAGAATCTCCGCCTCATGCTCTGATGGTGTTCACACTCACTGCCTTTCCTTACCTACGGATGGTGCCAAATCCATTGGTTTTACATTGATTTGCTCCATGTGCATGGATTTGGTAATTTCCAGAAAGTTCATGCTGTTTTGAAGGTACCCTGGTGGCTCAGTGGTTAGAGCACGTGGCCACTGACCTATAGGTCAGGATTTCAAACCTACCAGCTACTCTGAGGTCAGTTTCTGTAAAGACCACTGCCTTGAAAACCCTGGCAGGCACTTCCGCTCTGTCCTAGAGGGTACCTGTAGATAGAAATCCACTTGTTGGCAGTGGGTTTGAATGTTAGTTTAATATTGTTCACACCATGTTAGTACTTGAATTCACTTCTCTCACCTCAAAAAGAAGCATTATATACATGATGCTAAAACACAGCTGTCCGTTTATGCTTGGACAGTGTGAAGTTAGATCATTCTTTGTTGAGGTACTGAACATAGCTTCACTTTGGACTGGAAAAAAGAAAAGAAAAAAAGAAGAGGAAGAACCAAAATTCTAGCCGAATATGGGAAATCCACAATTTTGGAAGCCACACTCCAAGATTTAAGAAGGCAATAATATGGAATCAAAGAATAAAAAAATCAAGTAACAGTTTGAATTACATGTGTATAATTTGTTGGGGGGAAAAAAAAGTAAAGCAAAACCTGAACACCTAATTCCTTGAGCTTCATCGGTGCAGAAAGATTCATGTGGTCTAGACTGTTTCATGTGCTTCCTTTCTTTTTTATGCAAACATTAAATCATCATTGTAAACATGAGGTCAACTGCATGCTTTAAGACAGTAATTGGAAGGCAGGTGTATAACCCGGTGTGGATTACAAAAGTTCTGCTGCCGGGTCTGAAATGCTGAGGGGAAGGTCAAGTCTGGACTAGCCCAGATCTTCAAGCCCACAATAAGGGATTGATCTTGCAATGTTCCCAGAACCAAAATTCTACTGCTTTCTGGTTGGCAAAGTGATGCTTGAGAGACTTCGGTCTCTGGAACACATAGGGGTGGGTTCACACTTAGTGGCTTTGTAAAGCAGAGCGACATTAGAGTAGAACAGTTTTTTTTCCATGATAAAGCAACTTTGAAAGTATTTTCCTTGTTTACATTCTTCCAAGGCCCTGCATTCTCAAAGTTAAGAGAGAGTGGTAAAATGTATTCATGGTGACTATTCAAAGCAAGTTTTCAAGATGGTGATTGTAAAGTCTCTTGGAGGCCACATCATTAAACCAGACCTGTTGCCAGAGAGTTGATTCCCTCGGAGTGGACCTATTGTTGTTGTTATGTGCTGTTGAGTTGCCTGCAACTCATAGCAGCCTGTCCACAGTAGTTCTGAACTCTGTCCTATCCTGAGCCAATCTCACAGTCTCTGCTACAACTTCCCTTATTTCCCCAGACACTGAGTCACTCCATCTCACCCAGAGTCTCCCTCTCCTGCCTTGTTCTTCTACTCTTCCAAGCGTCATGTTCTCCAAAGACTGGTTCCCCTTGGCAAGCAGCCCTGTAGGGTAGGGCAAAGCTGCCTTACAGAGTTTCCAAAGCTGTTCTGAAAACTGACTGCTCTGTCTTTTTACACCTAGGACCTCTGCTAGATTTGATCCACTATCTGGTTTGTAGCTGAGTGCTTTTAAGCAGTGGACCACCAGAGCTCCTGGACAAAGTAACAGACAACGTTCAGAAATATTGTACTGCTTTGCATTTAATATGTGGCAACATGCAGAGACTCCTGAATTTATACTCTAGTTTCTTGTATTTAGTCTAACAACACTAGTGCAAGCATGCACACCCACACATGCACACACACATCATCCTCAATCCCAAAGGCCAAGGTGCTATTTACAGTTATTTTCATTTTGTCCTTAGATCAGGTTGAACATTAACACATAAAAATCAGGAAACGAGATGAACCTTTTACTATCTTTTGTGAAGCACTTTGAAGAACATGACTAGGATTTCCCCTGGTCCTCATGTATAATTAACTTTTATCTTTAAATGAAACCTTTCACGATTATGATAAAAATGATAAGAATATCTTTTGTGATTTAAATCCACTTAAAGTTACTTTGAAATTAGTTTGCATGTGTGTATGAAAGGCACATTTGATTCGCTTTCTTCAAAGTTTGCATAGAATTATTAAAAAGTTTGGAGCCTTGATTGAAAGGCATTATACTGTGCCCTCTTCTCTTTGGAGCCCACCAATATTTCCCTAAGAGAAAGCAAAATGAAACTTTCTCCTCAGAATGCTTACATCAGAAATTTAGAACTTGTTGGAATAAACACTAGTTCTGATACAATTATAACACCTAATGTGCAATTTGTTGAAAGAAATGAATTCTCTTTATAATCACTTCTTTTGCATTCAGTTTTTTGTTGGTAGATGTCCTTAACCATCTTACTCATTTGTTATAAAGAAACTAGGAATTAGGTAAGTAGATGTGATAGGATTCAATGGAGTCCACTGCTCCTTAAGGAATTTCCAGGAAACTTCTGAGAATCATGTGTCCAGAGCTTGGATCCTGGACATATTAAGTAAGTACTGTTGAGGGCAGTGTCATCTTAGTTCCCTTCATTGACTAATTTGAAGACATTCTCTGAAATTAAGTGTCACAGGCAAGGGGACAACTCTCTACTTCTCTCTTTAATCTCCTGTGTTTCATTTCCCGAGGCTAAATCTCAGGCATAGCTAGGTATTACATTGACAGTGTCTTTTTTACATACAAAAGGTAAGATCTGAAAGAAGTCCTTGACTCATAATTAGACAAAGAGGTCTGTGATTATAACAATAACACAGTCATCTGAAGTTTGTACTACAATTGCGGTTTAGTCCTCTTTTACCAAAAACAAGTAGCCTGGTTCTTGGACCTTGTCAGCACAGCACACCTCAGAGACCATAGCTGTTGGCAGCATGGCACCACTCTGGCATTTTCATGGTGCCTGGGGTCCTCTGACAGCTATGTGGGGGTGATTTATAGTTACACTCCTGCTGCCACTTGCCCTCGCCCATAAAACTAAAGAGCAGAGAGAGTGACAGACTGATACCATGTTTGCTTTCATTAGTAGTATCAACTTTCACTGCTCTGTGCAAATTAATTTAGCGTGTTGAAGACGTGGAGGCAGACCCAAGGGAGAGAAAGAGGAGGCCAGCTAGGCAGGCAAGCCAGCCTCACCGTTCAGGGAAGATGGGGAGCCCTGCTTTCCACACACCTTGACTTTTTTCACTAAGGCTTTGGTTTTCTCTTTCCCCCAAATGGCTTTCAGTTACTCAGTTTTTCTTTTAACTCATGTGCCTGTTATTATTAGGTGCATCGAGTTTCCTCTGATGCGTAGCCCAGGGTGACTCTGGCCTTGCTCAGGATTGAAACGACTCATGCTTCTTCACCCTTCCCAGAATCTCTGCTGTGCTTAGTCCATTGCTGCATCAGTCACTGCGTCAATCCATCTGGCTGCGGGTTTGGCCTCTCCATTGCTGGCCCCCTGGTTTTCAAAGTATGATGTCCTTTCTCAGGGACTGCCCCCCACCCAGTTGGTTCAAAGTGTGTGAGATGAACTCTCACCATCCTTGCCTCTAAGAAACACCCTATTTCTACTTGTTCAAGACTGATTTCTTGTCCTTTGGTCAGCCCAGGGCATATGAAACCATCTTTGCCAGCACTGCAATTCAAAATCATCAAATCTTTGGTTTTCCTTATTTGTTGAACCATTTCCAAAATCAATATGAAGATATTGTGAATACCATGGCTGTAGGCTGGCTCACCTTAGTCCTTAAACTGGCATTCTTGCTCTTTAGAACCAGATCCTCCTCAGTTGTTCTGAGAGACCCTAGTTCTTGAAATATTTTATGCAGGCACCTATTTTTGCCTCCTAGTCTAGATCTGAATGCATTTGACTCTAGACGGTCAGGTCCTTAACTCTGAGACATATCCAGGCTTATGTGAACTTTCAGTTCTTGGTGATTTCAAGAGAAGCTGGGGAGGAAAGAACTCATTCCTTCATTTGGAAACTGAAGCCGACTGAGCTCTAAAGCTGAAATCAAGAGCCACAGAGCCTGAAGAGCAGTCATTTCCTGGGGCTCCCTTCCTTCACATTATTCTTTAGAACATCCACTATGCCTAGGTAAGATACCTTTGGACAGAATATGGAGTGAGATTTGAGATAGTCATTTGCTATCTTTTCTTGTAGAAAGAAAATATGGTAATACAGTTGCAGCAGCTCCCATGACCCAGACACAAGGGTATTCTAGGCTAAATTACTATAAGCCTTCTTACTCCCTAGGAAAGGCAACTAGATTATACACAAGGTACTTAAATAGGCCACACAGCCAAAGGCCAATTTTATTTTCTTCTCATTTTGCTATGCTTACATTTAGGTGATAGAGAACTCTGGGCTTAGGGGTAAAGAGTTGCACTATCAACTCAAAGATACATGTTCGAATCATCTAGCTGCTCTGTGGGAGAAAGATGGGTAAGCTCCTTGAAAATAGAAGAAAACCTGTTTGAGGGTCATTTGTGAGTTAGTTCTGACTCAGTGTTACACACGACAGCTTATAGGTGATACTGAAGAACAAAAATAAAGTCACAGCAAGCCCTGGTTGCCTAATGGCAAGAAGCTGCACTGCAATCCCAGAGGTGAGCAGTTCAAATCCGCCAGATGCTTTGCTGGAGAAGGAGGGACAATCTCCTCCTGTACCAGTCAAATCTGATTTGACGGTACACACACACAAAAATAATAAAAAAAAAAAAATAAATAAAGTCACACCTTACGAGGATTGGGCGTAAAACTCGCCAGCCCTCACACAGTATCAGTTGGCTTACTCTGAGATGGGTGTGGGGAAGAATGAAAATGTAATTTTTTTATCAAATTTAAGTTAATCAAATATCCCTCCAGTTTACTCCTAAATTTGATCTAGTTTTAGTCGTTGTGAAAAGGAAGAAACATCCTCCAAATTGGTGCATTTTCCCCAGGTACCTTCTTCAGCGCACAAATGTGTTTTCTTTTGTTCTCCTTCCTAAAAATAACAGCACAAGATTTAGCCAAATACTTTTAAATATTATTAAAGACTTTTCTCCACCCTGCGCTAAAGCTAGGTTCTTCTGTTCGTCTATACCATCTTTCCAATCACTCTTCGACAAGCATTATTTTGTAAATCAAAAGCTTTTTACTTGAGCTGAACACGTTGAATTGTAATTTGTTTTAATATCCAGAACTAAAAATAATTTTGCAGTGGGCAGAACCCCAGATGTGTTTTGTCAGTCTCTTTTGCACTTAATGTCTGAAGCTTTATGTATTTTAAGGAAAATTTTATCCATATGTTTCTCATTTATTTACACTTAACTCATCAGTGTGTTTAGTATGAGCCATTTGATGTCCAAGAAGCCCTTTTAACCATTTTGTGGCTTATTTTATGTGTCTCTGAAATAGGAAGTCATTTGCTGCCAAAAAATCAAACTCTGCAAAGCCTATCACCATCATTGTCAACAAATATTTACCTTTAGAAAATCTGAACAAGAAATTTCTTAGTACATTGTAGACTAAGCAACATAAAACATTACATCTATCCTCTACAAACAGTCTTGTCTGCTCAGGGGCTTCACAGCTACATTCAGCTTTGTGTAGACAAAGAAGTTGGCATTAGAATCTTTGTAAGGATGTGTCAAGTTTTGAAGCTGATGAAAGTTAACCAGTGACTGTTTCTATGCAACATACACCATCAGTACCACTCATCTTTTCAAATGTGGTCAATGGATGGAAGGAATAATTTTAGGCATGTAGCCCATGAATTTTATATCTGGTTTGTCACCAAGAGAACTCATGCATCAACCAACATCACTTTTCCTGCACCCTTTTAACCTGCAGTGTTATCAGCCACCAGGAACGTGCTTAAAAAGTTTATTAACTCATGTCAGTCTGCTGAGGGTGTTTCTGGTTAGTATTGAGTGGTCATCCTGACACAAAAATCTCAACTCCTAGGAAGAGGAAGATGGGGAATAGGTGCTTCCTGCAATAGTCAGAGTGACGGAGAAAGCAGTCAATGCAGAACGTGTTTTTAAGGTCTTGCCCATTACTGCCCTGACCCATGTGAGTTCCTCTACTACTTAGTCACATTCAAGTGCAACCTGGAACCCAAGGGCGAGTGCCTCCATTGATAGAGATGGGAGTCTTTATCTTCAAACTGCTTGTGTGAATATCGTGAGTCATACACAGATACAAAAATGACTTGAACAAGAACTTGAACAAGACTGAGTCCCAGATACTTTTAGCAGCTATCTGCTTATTGATGCATCCTTTTATCAGATATTTTTATTTCATTTTTTTCTTGTACTTCCTGGGATCATCACCGAAATAAATGCCTTTGCCCACATTCTTGTTTAAACATTTCCTTATGGGAGAAACCTAAGCCAAAGAAAACAGAAAATTCCTAGCTATTATATGTGTAATATGTGCTGTATAGAAGAATGCATAGAGAGGAGGGACAATTAATTGCAGGACATAGAGTAGTAGTTTTATTTTATAGTAATGTTTGAGGATTGTACTTACTGAATGTTCATCCTCAGCCCCTTCCACAGTGCAACCCTCTGAAGGACTGTTTACTGCTGCCTTCTTAGAGTCTAGTATAGAGTCTGACATAAGAGCATAATATATATTTGATGAATGAAAGATTCTTCTTTAACAGATGGACAATTGAGGGCAGAAGGTAGAGTACTTACAAGATCAGTAAATTAGTAATGACATAATAATCATTACTATTTAATCCCAGTACTTCTCGTGTCTAGTCCTTGGCTTTATCCTAACTGACACTAAAAGGATAAGGAAGTTAGCTGGAAGGTTCTGAGAATTAGGTTTGATATAGTGTATGGCAAACCTGAGTTCTGAGCAGGCATTGTCTATTCAGGGAAATAGAAATAATTTAGATACGATTAGATTGTAGAGAACAGGTAAAAGTTGGCTAGAAAAATAGATGAATGATGAAGTCAGTCATGCAGGAAGGTGTGGTGAAGTGTGCTGAAGTCTCAGGATTCTGGTGACTACCAGGCGCTTGATGGGAGTGATACTTTGTAAAGATTTTGGCTGGGGGAAAAAGATGTCTGATTATATGTTATAAAGAAAGTCCTGGCTTCAGTAAAGAAGATAGATGGGATTGGCCAATATTTGAGATAGAGGAATGGCATCCAAATATGTCTTTAAAAGAAGAAGGAGTAAGATTGATGATAAGATGTGCTGTGTAAGACAAAAGGATGAGTCCAAGTTCTTGGACTGGGCAGCTGTGTGAAGCCAGTTCTTGAAACAGAAAAGGAGAGAAGATGGGTATTAGTAGAGCTGATAGGTATGAAATAGGTTACATGGGTAAAGAAGTCCAGGTTTTCTAGTGAGGCATCTTTCTTGGTAATATAGATGTAGAGAGTTATCAGTACATCGGTAGTCCTTTCGAGGTAAGTAATTTAATGGAAAGAAATATTGAAATACTGCTTACTGTGTGCCAACGGAAAGAGTTCTGATGATTGACTCTGTAGGGAGTTATGGTACTAACATAAAGGTGAATCCTCTCTGGAAGCTCAGATCTGCAGGAGAAAGATGAACAGTCTCCTTTCAGATGGTGTATAACCTCTGAAAACCCACTGGATGGTCAGCTATGAGTCAGTTCTGACTCTTAAGATAAAAAGAGAGAAATCTGTCAATCACTGTTCTTTGTACTCACAAATGTAAACAGTTCTTGACTTTTTGGAGTAGGTCCTGTTAGTATGTTTTGTAGATGAGGAAACTAAGGCCTAGGAGAATGAAACAATATCTTAATGTACTGAAAGCTAGGCAATGCTTAAGGATTATAGAAGGAGTATTGATGCCTTTGCGTTATGGTGTTGGAAAAGAGTATGGAATAACCTGTGGACTGGCAAAAAGAACAAACAGGTAAGTCTTGGAGAAGGTGCAAGCCAGAGCTTTCCTGGAGACAAGGATAGCGAAGTTTCATATTATGTACTTGGGCAATTGCTAGGAGAGGCTATTCTTTGGAGAAAGACATGCTTGGAAAGTTGGAGGGACAGCAAAGAAGAGGATGACATTCAACCACGTGGATTGACACAGTGACAGCACCAGTGGGCTTAAGTGTCAGAGTCGTGAGGACGGCACAGGTTAGGACGGGGTTCAGATCTGTTGTTCACAGGGTCACTATGAGTTGTACTCAACTTGACAGCACCAAACAACAACACAAGAAGTAATTAGTGAAGCTGAGATTAGTTTTTGCTGTGAAAAAGACACATACATACAGAGATGACATAATTATACAGAATGAAATAGAAATTTGAGAGATACCTTGAAACCAATAAGAAATGTCAAGACAGGTAAAAAAAGTATTGGGGGAAAATGTAGAAAATCAAAGAACAGGCTAATTCCTCAGGGCACATGCTACTGAAAGGCCAAGTACAGGGCAGAATGAGTTGTTTTACGTACTGCCTTTGACATTAAATTAAAGCTTTGGAAATATCAGCTTTAATGGACTGATAGAGTTTGGTCCTTCACCTCAACTGTTACTACTCTAAAGAGGTCTGATGTCCTAGTGATAAGGAGTTGTGATGCCAGTCCAAAGACAAGCAGTTCAAATCCTCCAACTCTCCCATGAGAGAAAAATGCGCAGTCTCCTCCTGTGTGATTTACAGCCTCTGAAAATCTACTGGCAAGCCCTTTAAGAGTCTGGTCAGAGCACTTAGCAGTAGGATCAACTACTTCTATTCTAGGATCAGGAAAAACAACTGTGGACAAAGGTACCAATCAACAAGAAACTAGAGAAATCTATTGTAAAGAATAAGTTTGGCTTAACTAGGTTGTGCTGTAGATGATATGTGAGGATTTTTAAAATTAATTACTTTTCTGGAAGCAATAACTACTTCCTCTGATACCAGAATGTATGCAATTAGGTCACGTTGGTGCTAAGGAAGGATGGAAAGAGGGAAGAAGAAAACCTGAGTGAAAAACATAGCTACTATTGTTGTTTTGTGCTGTTGGGTTGCTTGCAACTCATAACAACCCTATGTACAAGAGCCCTAAACCCTGCTCTATCCTGTGCCAACCTTATTGTCTCTGACACACCTACTCCCATTACCCTCGTCACTGAGTCAATTCATCTCATCTAGGGTCTTCCTCTCTTGTGCTGTCCCTCTACCCTCCCAAGCATGACATTCCTCTCCAAGGACTGGTACCTCCTTGCAACATGTCCAAAGTATGTCAGACAAAGTTTCAGAATCTTTGCCTTCAAGGAGCAATCCAATTTCACCCTCGCCAGGATGAATCTGTTTGTTTTCCTAGCAGTCCATTTTCAACACTCTTTTCTAGCACCACAGCTCAAAGGCATCAATTCTGTTTCAGTCACCCCTAGTCACTGTTCAGCTCTCTGATGCATAGCAAGCAATTGTGAAGACTATGGCCTGGACCAGGCACACCTTAGTCTCCAGATTGACATCATTGCTCTTTAATACTCTGGAGAGGTCCCTGACAGCTGACTTTCCCAATGCAATTTGTCTCTTGATTTCCTGGCTGCTGGGGCCAAGAGTACTGATTGTGGAGCCAAATGAAAATAGTGGACAGGGAAGAAGATAAAACATGAACATTTAAATACATCCTCCTAATAACAAATGAAATTATTGTTTCTGAGATTCAAATGCTTTGCTTTTGCCTTTGTTCATACATGAAGAAATAAATGTTACATCAGACTTTGGAGCATGAACTATCAGGGCAAGAAGATTTCATGTTTAATCTCTTGCTGATGGATATTGGCAGCCTCCAAAAAACACGTGGGAGAAAGTTCTCAGGCTTAGAGTACAAGTGGAATGGCTTTTGCGCATGCAGGATAAAGCATGTCCAAAAACAGTGGTGAAGGGTATCGAGCGTGTGGGAGTTAGAAATTGGTGCAGGCAGGCCCTAATGGGGTGGAGACAATTCTTTCCTCTGTCATGTTGTTAAGTCTAGAGCATCTGGCTGTGAATTGTTGTGGTTGACTTTCTCCATAAGGGACTTTTGCTACCTACTCTGAATTCATAAGGTTTTTTTATGATAATTGAGTCAACTGCGTAGAGGGGGCTTACTCTTTGATTCTGACCTTTATGATTTATTTTAAAAATGCACCTTTAAGTTGATCAGCTGAAATTGATTTATTGTCTTAGTGATCTAGTACTATTATAACAGAAAAACCACCAATAGATAGCTTTAATGAGTGAACTCTATCCGTTCCCCCCCCCACACACACACACAGTTTATGAGGCTAGAAGTCAGAATTCTGAGCACTGACTCTGGGGAAGGCATATTCTCTCTCAGTTGCCTCTGGAGGGAGGGCCTTGTCTCTTCAGCTTCTGCTTCCTGCTTCCTTGGAGATTTTCATGTGTCTTGGCATCTCTCTGGCCCCATCTCTCTCTGCTGCCTTGTATAATCTCTTTATATATCTCAAAAGAGATCAACTCAAGATACACCCTCTACTAATCCTGCCTCATTAACATAACAAAGACAGCCCATTCCCTAATGGGATTAGAACCACAAGCAGAGAGGTTGGGATTTACAACACATATTTTTGAGGGACATAATTCAATCCATAACATTTATGAATTGCTGGAAGTCCCTTGACAGATTTCCATCAATTCAAAACATCACAGACAATCTTGTATTTGCAGTGGGCTTTGAGTTATTCATGAAATCCTATTGAACATCTTTTTTGCATTAATTTAGTGATATTTCTCACTGATGTCAAGGTGATGAAAAATAACTCTAACCCTTACTTGGCTGAGTATGGAGAACTTGGAACATCACCAGACATGCTGCAGGCAGTTTCTGGAAGGCAGGCAGGAAAACAGGCAGGGGGACCCAGCATGCCTCAGAAACTACCTCAGAGACGCGCTTTAGACGAGACCGAACCTACGATTCTGAGGATGAGGTGCAAGAATATTTCACTTCTGCCAGCAGTTCCTGAAAAGCTTTTAAAATATGCAAGACACCAGTTTGAAGAATAAGGGTATATTTTTTAAAAACTCAGGTTTTTATTAGTTACCTACAGCTTTATAAGTTGTACTATGTTCTAGGTATGTTTCTAGTGACTCTATCAGTATTGACTCATTTAATCATCTCATCTTGATTGTCTTTATAAAGGTGCTACTGTGGTCATTCTCATTTTAGATAGTGATGTTACAGCACAAAGTCATGGCAAGCAGCTTTCTTGTGATATGGCTAGTACAGAGTTGAGCTTCAAAATCCATGTTCTGGACCATCATGTATGCCTCCTTTTAGAGAAGAAAGAAAAAAACAAAGCAAAACAAAAAAAAAACCCCAGTCTTTTCTTTCAAGAATCTACATTTATTCTCTTTGGTAATACTCTGACATTTCCACGTTGTAGCTTCACCTTTATTCTAGTTTTCTAGAACCATCCATCATTATCCCAAAGAAAGAGGTTTATTATGTTATATGAGCATGGTTAGAACTGTTTTATTCTTTGATGGCATGGTATTCCTTTCCCAGTCTGTGCACTCAACACGTGTTTAAAAATTATATGTAGGAACAATTTTCACTGCATAAATTGTGAACACAGACTTTTATGGACTCCATTGTTTTCAGATTCTTTTTAGAAAATCAATGTTTTCAGGAGATGATAATATGTCATAAATGAGGGAGAGAAATGTGTAAATAGCTACCATATGAGATTTTTCTCTTGAATGGTATCCTTACTGTTCTATTAGTCATATTGATTATTGGAAAAATACTTGTATTTCTGACATAAAGGCTCTTGGCAACAGAGGTTTTATTTCATCAAATATCTGTCCATCAGATTGGCACGTTGTGTGGGCACGAGGTTCTCCTCATTGTACCACCATGATGTCACCTTCCTCATCAGTGGTTTTCAGCCACCAGTATGGCTCATTAACTAGGGCAAATGAACTTCTTACATAGATATCTTCTAACATATATGCCATTTTCACTAAAGTGCCATATATCCAGTCTAGGGTTCTCTTCTCAAACTCTAATGTCCAACTGTTTTTTCACATTTCCACTTGGATTGTTAATGGATATGTCAAATCTAATTTATCTGAATTTGAATTCCTGATCCTTTTCTTCTCTTCCGCCTACTTCATCTTCATTGAAGACAACTGATTCCTTCACATAGATCTAGCCTAAATGCTTAGAAACATCTTAATTTTGTCCCCTCCCATACCCCAGCCTATGTCCAATCCGCCAAAGAATGATATTGGGTATGCCTTCAAAATAGACTCAAAATCAGCCCTTCTCACCCCCTCTTCATGCTACAACCTTGTTTTTCAAAGACCATCTCCCACTTGCATTGTTGCAATGGTTCCCTCCTGAGCTCTTCTACCACCAGCCTTTGAAGTTGTCTTAATGTAGTGGGTTTTGTGCTGTTGGAAACTATACTACCAATATTTCAAGTACCAGTAGGACCACCTCTGGTGGATGAGCTTGGAAAGCAAATATTAAATACTGAAATATGTAGACTATTTAAAGAACTATACTATAACCAACAAAAAGACAAATTTCTCAAAAAGGAGAGCAAAGACTTGAATAAACATTTCACACACACACACGCACGAGAAATAAAAATGACTAAGAAGCATGTTGTTGTTGTTAAGTGCCGTCGAGTCGCAGGCGACTCATAGCAACCCTATGAAGGAGAGTCCTCAGCCGCACTACTTATTAGTATTCACTGCCATCAACTTGATTCTGGCTCATGGGACCTTATAGAACAGAGTAGAACTGCTTTATAGGGTTTCCAAGACTTCGAAGTAAATACGGAAGCAGACTGCCACGTCCTTTCCCCCAGAACAGCCAGCCAGTGGGTTTGAACTGCTTACCTTTTCATTAGGGATGGGACACTTTAACCACTGCACTGCCATGGAACTTTGTAAATACTTGTTCATTACTTTCAAGTCAGAACCTACCTATAGCTGTCCCTTCAGTGGGTTTTCAGAAACTAAATTGTATGGTAAGATGGTGCCCATTTTTCTCTTCGAGAACAGTTAGTTTATTTGAACCATCTGCCTTTGTATTGGCGATGCAACTTCTTACCCATGAGGCCATGAGAACTCCCTCATAAATTACCGTTGTTATATACCACCGAGGCAGAAATGACTCATAGTTGACCCTCTAGCAAGTTTTCAGAGCAACAAATCACGTGGAATGAGATTAACCATCTGTTTCCCACAGAGAAGCTGGTGGCATTCAACCACATATCTTTGGGTCGGCAGCACAACTCCTTACCACTAAGCCAAACAAAAAAACTCACAAAGAAAAGCCACATCCACAGTGGGATACCACTTCATACCCACTATGCTGACTCAAATTATAAAACAAAACAAAATCCAGAAAACAAATACTCCAGCCCACTCCAACTCTGTTGCTGTTGGGTCAACTCCGAATCCTGGCAGCCCTCTGGTAGGTGTCTAAGGCCGTAAACTCTAGCCTCATATATTGTGTTCTTAGTGGTTGGTGTGGTGGCCTAACAGTAAGAAGCTGTGCTGCAACCCCAAAGGCATGCGGTTCAAATCCACCAGGTGCTCTGTGAGAGAACGAGAAACAGTCTCCTACCATGTGATTTATGGCCTCTGAACACCTGCTGCAGGATCAGCCAAGTGTCAGTTCTGATGCACATCAGATTTTTTTTTAACTATTACACTGCATCTTTGAGCATTGTGCTCATTTTTCAAGAATTACCTATGTGAGATCAAATTGCCTATGGCAACTCCAAAGGTTGAATGGGAATCTTAGAGGCCAGTGGGTTTATGATAATAGTGGTAAAGTAATTTGGAAAAGAACAGAGAGAAATGTGTCATCATTTGAAAAATGTACCCAATCTCATTAAATCATACACATGGATGTTGTTGAAATACAGTACCATTGGCTAGGTATAATTTTATGAAAATCAGGTGAAAATACATCAATATTGGTGAGGATGTGGAGAAATCAAAACCCTCATTTATTGCTGGTGGAATTGTAAAAGAGTAAAGGCACAATGAAAAAGAGTTTTGTAATTCTGATCACTTGCTATACAGCTAAGAGCTGGACAGTGAATAAGTAAGACAGAAGACTTGATGCCTTTGAGCTGTAATGTTGAAGAAGAGCACTGAACATCCCATGGATGGCCAAAATGAAAAACAAATATGTCTTAAAGAGGGTGCAGATGGAGTGTTCTTTGGAGGCAAGGGTGATGATGTTTCACCTCTCATACTTTGAGTGTGTTGCTAAGAAGGGCTATTCCTTAGAGAGGGACCCAATGCTTGAATAGAGAGTCAGTGAGGGAGAGGAAGACCCTCAACCAGGTGGATTGACACAGTGACTGCTGCTATGAGCTCTAGGGTGTCAGGAAGTGCGAGGATGGCACAGGACATGACAGGGTTCAGATCTTTTGTTCATAGGGCTGCTATGAGTCGTACTCAACTTGATGGTACCTAACAACAACAACAAAGTTAAATATAGAATGACCATATAATTTAGCAGTTCAACTCCTAGGTATGTATTTTGTCTGAGTGTTGATTATTTAAAGGTTGCATTTTTTTTAATTTTATTTTACTAATTTTAATGAACATTTATGGAGATTTTGGATTTCCATTCTTCATTGTTGCACTTTTCTCCCTGCCCACCCCTCCCTCCCCCAGTTCGCTCCTCTCTTTGAAAAGTAAACGAAAAATTCTTTTATTGGTATACAATCCCCCAGCTCCCCCGCCCCAAGTGCACTCCACTATGCAACCTTAATTCTGGACTCTTGTGATAACCATAATACCCTGTCATATATTGCTTTTAAACAGTTCTCTTCCTCATCTGTTTCAATGCAGTGTACATAATTTATCCAGTTTTTCTCAGTCTTACCCCAACCTCGATGTCAGTACCATTCTACAACAGTGGTACAATGCAGTATTTGTCTTTTGTGACTGAGACATTTTACTCAGCATAATATCCTCCATGGTGACCCATTTTGAATAATATTGCATGAGTTCCATGTTTTTCAATGTGGCATAGTATTCCATTGTGTGAATATACCACAGCTTCTCTATCCATTTGTTTGTTGATGGGCACTTAGGCTGTTTCCAACTCCTTGCTATTGTGAACAAAGCCACGACATGGGTGTGCTAAAGTTTGCATTCTTGACATTGCCATTTAATATATGTACTTATAACATAGTTCTAAAAGTAGCATCAATTGTGTTGAATGCCTCACGAAGGTGAAGGTAACTGCAACATAAAAATTATTATCTAGCTGGCAAGGATGTATCCCTAGCATTCCATGACTTGCCTTGTGTTGACTAAGACTCTAAAAGGATCATTTGCCTTTTTATTAAGATTTTAAAGCATTCTTGGTGCTATAAAACAGGGAAAAGGTGAGCCACAAGTTTGGGTCCGCTCAGTGGTTCTTACTGAAGAATTGATGTGCTGTGAAAAGATTCCAGTCTTGCCTAAGGACATCGGCACTGGAAACAGAGGCCCCAGTGTGAAATTGCCTTCTATTTAGGTGTAAGATGCTGGACAATAAACAGTCCTTGAAACTATGAGTATCCAAGGACACAGGGCTAGTGTTTTCTACCTTGTTTGAATGTTCAGTTTAGGCAACGCATGGCATCTGGAGTCAATCCTGTTGTTAGGAACCTCTCTAAAGGAAAGTGCCCGGTCATTCCTCATGAGCCAAGTGGCATGCTTAGAGAAGTGGGCCAGCCAGCTTGCAGTCTGAGATCGCCTTTAATGTGACAGGGAGAAATCTTTGGAAACTAGAGGCAGAAAACAAAGATAAACATAGAAACAGTATGGCCAAGGGATAAGGTCATACAAAATGCAGAAGGTACAAGTTTATCCTTCTCTCAGCAGTTAGGATTAGGTGACACTTAAAAAGCTGCAATGCCATTCGTCCCTCAATTGGACATAGAGTGGAAGCAATTACTCATAAAGCCTTCTAAACTCATATGCATTATTCAAAGTGTAGTTGGTTGGGACATACTACCAATCCCAAGTTGTTTAGAATCCCATGATTTCTTAACTGCCACTTCACTCTACTTTTACAAGTCCTGTAATTTTTTAATTAATCATATTTTAATATAGAAAACCTGTTTGCAACATATGAAGGACAAGAGAGAGGAGTAGAGAGCCTGGATTGGAGCCAGATTGCCTGTGTTCATCTCATAAATCTACTATATCCTGATGAGAGAGTTTGAACAAGTCTCTTAGTCTGAAAATGGCAACAGTAACTGTCCATGCTTTTTCAATTTGTGAGAATAACAAATTAAATTAATGTTACATTAAAATATATTAGAAATGTAACAGTAAACATTACCAATTACTGTTATGTTGGGAACATTATAAATAGTCCTTGGGAAGTTATTGTTACATGGGAACAATAGCTATTTCTTCTTTTGTCAGTTTGTGAGAATGACATGAGCTGTTACATTAAAAGAGATTAGAAGTATAATGGTAGGTATTAAATAGGCAGTGGCTTTCATTCCAGTAATGCCTCTTGTCATTAGGATGCTCTTTTGGGGGGATATAATCTAGATTATTGATATGAGAAATAATTTTTGCCTTTTCTGAGCCCTGATAGCCTTGTGATAATAACCTGCATTGCAATCCTGAAGGCATGCTGCTTGAAGCCCCTAGTTACTCCACAGGAGAAGGATTAGAAGTCTCCTCCCATGTGATTAAGTGCCTCTGAAAACTCGGGAGGGTCAACAAAGAGCCAGTTCCAACTCGATGGTACACAACAACAATAAAAATATAAGATTCCCCCCCCCCTTTGGTATTATATGTTACATACAGTGTGGAGTGTTGCTTCTTTTTCCTTGAGTCACAGAATGTGTACTGAGAGCTTGGCCTGATGGGGAACTTGCTGTGCTTCACAGAGAAGGGAGAGAGTCCTCCCAGCATTTTTCTGGGAGACAGACAGTGACAAAGACAGAGCTACAAGAAAAATCCTAAACCCTTATATAGCCTGTTCTTGTATCTGTGGGGATAAAAAACAACAACAACAAACCAAAATAAGAAAACACCCAACACCAAAACAAACCCAGATTCTGTTAGAATACTCGACTGAGCTGTTGTTAGCTGCCACTAACTTCACAAGAACTAATGGCGATGCTCTAAACAACAGGTCGGCACCTTGCCCTGTCCTCTGCTCATGCTCTCAGATATGCGGGGCCCCATTGTTCCAGTCACTGTGTCAGTCCATCTTGTCGAGGGTCTTCCTCTTTCTCTCTGATCCTCCACCTTTTGTAGGCTTGATGAGTCTCTGCAGGGACTGCTCCCTCCTGACAGCATGTCCGAAGTATTTCACCATCAGTGTTTCACCATCCTTGCTTCTAAGGAGTACCTTTGTGACACTTGCTCCAAGACAGACTTATTTGTTCTTTCAGCAAACCAGTACTTTCCCCCAACACCACAGTTCAAAGGCATGGATAATTCTTCCGCCATCTGTAGTCAGGTCCAACTTGGAGATGTGGAGAAAGCTGTAGTTTGCATCAGTTTCACCTTCGTCTTTAAATTGACCCTGCTGCTCTCTAACATTTTGAAGTAGTTTTTTTATTTCTCAACTGCCATTATTGTGTGTTCATTGTGGATGCAGCTAAAATGAAATTGTTGAAAACTTCAGTCACTTCTCCATCTGTGTTGCCTCTCTGTCCAGAGATGAGGATTCTTGTTTTCTTGATGTTGAGATGCAATCCACAGTGAAGGATCTTTTTGTTCTTTTTTTTTTTTAATCTTTTGTAGTAAGTGTTTCACGTCCTCTTCACTTTCAACAAACAAGGTGGAGTTAGCTGCACAAAGCAGGTTGTTCATGAGTCTTTCTCCAGTCTATCACATTTTTCTTCATGAGCTTTAGAGAAAAATTTTACCTGGATTCATTAATTGTATGTATCATCAACAACCTGTGTTATACAGATGATATAACCTATCTTGCTGAAACTGAGGAGGACCTGAGGCATTTGCTGAAGAAAGTCAGGGACTGCAGCCTTCAATATGGATTAAAGCTTAACATCAAGAAAACAAAGATTCTCACCACTGGTCCAATTGGCAGCATTATGATAGTTGGAGAAGAGATTGTTCTTTTTAACACCTTCAGCTTACTCAGGTCCACAATCAACACTCTTGGTTCTAGCAGCCAAAAAAAAAAAAAAGAGAGAGAGAAAGTTGAATTGCACTGGGGCCCTCGCCAGAGTATTGAAGAGCAATGATGTCAGCCTAGAGACTAAGATGCACCTGATCCAGGCCATGCTATTGCAATTACTTGCTATGCTTCAGAGAGCTGGACAATGACTAAAGATTACAGAAGAATTGATGCCTTTGAGTTATAGTTCTAGAGAAGAGTATTGAATATTCATTATTGACTGCTAAGAGAACAAACAGGTCTGTTCTGGAGAGAGTGAAACCAAGCTGTACCTTGGAGGCACAGATTTTGAAGCTCCAACTGTCATGCGTTGGGCATGTTGCCAGGAGGGAGCAGTCCTTACAGAAGGGCATCATGCTTGGAAAGGTAGAATGGCAATGCAAGAAAGGAAGACCCTGGATAAGATGTTTCCCTGACTGGTGAAATGGAGATAATGTGTGTCACAGAGGTAAATGAAATTGGCTCAAGGTAGAACAGGGTTCAGAGCTTTTGTACATGTGATCACTGGGAGTTGTAAATGACTTGACGGAATGTAACAGCAACAACAACAATCATCTTTCCCCATATATTTATTTATTATCTATTTCTCTATAATAAATCAACATTCCAAATTTGTTGTTTGTACTTGTGTGCCGTTGATTTGACTATGACTTTTAATGACTGTATGAAAAACAGATTTGAACTTTACCTTATCCTGTACCATCGCCAAGATATCAGAAATGCTCACAGCATCACGTCTGGCTTCCTTTAGAGTTATCTGAGAGATTACATGAGAAAATCCAAGATGGCAGCCAAAATCAGTGGTGAGTTAATGTGAATTTCTGCCCAATCCTGTTTGCTATGTGGCAACCCTGGTACAAAATGGTAGAAGACTTCAGGAGTAGTGACAGAACCAGAATCAGGGCTCATTTCATTCAGGGACCTACTTTGGAAACTGGTACAAAACCACACTTAACTTTTTAAGTAAAAGTTGGTAACTTTTAAAGTAGAAGTTGATATTCATTGGTGTCAGGTTACAATGCCCATTGGACTGTTAACTGAAAGGTCTGCATTTCAAATCCACCAGCCCCTTTGCAAAAGAAAGATAGGCAGTCCCGGCTCATAAACTTTTCAGTCCTTTGAAGCCCAATGGAGTGCTGCCATGAGTGGGAATGGACTGGAGGCCTCTGAGTTTTTATGTGAAAGAGGTTATAGCCTGAAAACGGTATGAATTAAAAAGAAAATCTGACCAAAAAAGTTACATGCACTGTTTTTATATTCTTCATGAAACAGCATTTTTTGTTTATGTGCATGACATTAGAAGGTTCTGGTCATGTAGTATCTAGGGAGTTGCACTGCTAACCCCAAGGCTATGCTACGCTGTGCCCAGCAGCTCCACAGGACAGAGTTCAAATCCACCAGCAGCTCTGCAGGAGAAAGATGGTCAGTCTCCTCCTGTATGGTTTATAGCATCAAAAACGTGCTGGGGCATCAACACCGAGTTGGTTTGGACTTGACAACAGTTATCATGCTTGACATTATTGCATGTATGTGTGTGTGTGTGTGTGTGTATATATATATATATATATATATATATATATATCTGTATATATATATATATGTATATATATATATGTATATATATATATGTATATGTATATAAATATGTTAAAAACATAGACTGTTAACTCTGCCCACAAGAACCAAATCAAATGCTACTGTTCCCAGTCCTCCAGCTAATAATGCATGTTACTTGTTGCTGTGTTCTTTTCTGTTCATTCCAACTCACAGAGACCCTGCAGGGCAGAGTAGAGGCTCCAGCAGTTTCATAAATTGTAATCATTGAGGGAAGGAGCCCTGCTGGCACAGGGTAAAATGCACTGAACTGCTAACTGAAAGGTCAATGGTTTGAATCCACCAGTAACCCTGCAACGAGTCTCTTCCTGTAAAGATTTGTAATCTTTATAACTCAATGGAAAGTCTCTACAGGTTGGACTTGGCTCAAAAACAGTGGATTTGCTTTCGATTTCATCTTTTCAGAAGTGGATTTCCAAGTCTTCACAAATCCCAGGGAGCTGGTGGTGGGTTCACACAGCTGACCTGTTAGTAAGTGGGTGATCACTTAAGCAGTGTACCCCAGGCTTGCTTAAATAATGCATTAACATATGCTCACTAAATCTGAAAAGCACCTGTATAGAATAAAGAAGGGATCCCCATGGTGACAAATGTAATATTTTGAGATGCTCATAGGTCTGTAGTTTGAACTCAAGTTTGAACTTAAGGAAAAAGATGTAAAACCTTGGACACCCCATTTGAGGGCAATGTTTTGGTGGTTGGGTTTGTATAGAATGTGTGTCAGATATTTTCTGTGATAAAAATCTAATGTTTTCCTGAAAAGTGATAAAAGAATGAAGATTTTAAAAATAAGGATTAAAACAAGCTTGGAAGCAGGAGTGGCATCCACTTCCGAAATGGCTTGCCTCCGGAAACTCTGTGAACAGTGCTCAGGTCTTTTGTTTGTAGGGTCGCTAACAACAATAACAACAATTAATTGCTTAGGTGTAACCCTCTACCTTCTTTCATCCTGTGCCTTTCCTACAAAGACCCTACAGTGAAATGTAGGCTGACCGTCAGGGATATGCAATCAACCTGCCTTTTTTTTTCCTTCACAAGAAATTAGGTGGAGTACTGCAATGACATTTAAAAACAAAATAAAACATGTCTTCAGATAAGGTTTCCTTTTATTGATGGCAGATGGGAATCGACACACAAAGGATGCAGTTGGCTCTAGGAAAAAATAGTTTTGAAAATCATCAATTGGTATTTGCAAAAATGTCATCAGGGACTTTCTTTCCCCTTCACTTAAAACAAATACAGAGAATTCTACATAAAGGGAAAGCCTGTGTATAAAACTACGCCATGTGTTTGAAAGGATTGCATCCTTGTAAGACAGCCTGAAGTACCATGACAGTTGTGCTGACCAAAATCTCAAACCAATTTGTTTTTGAGGGATTAATGATTTTGCACTGGTTGTGTTGATGATGAGATTAAAATATTCACCCACTCTTTCTTTCATTCCATGACTAGATCTGAAAGGGAAACCTTGAAGTTAAAGCAACTGTACAGCCTGAACTTAAACAACCATTAGATGTGTTTCTCTGATTGCACAAGTAATACTAACTCACAGTGGAACTTTTGTGAAATACCAAAGAGTTAAGGAAAATAAAAATGATGAGAAAAAGGAATTAAAAAGAGAATCTCTATTGAATTTTTAACCTATTTATTGTCAGACTTTTTCTATGACATTTCACATATAGGTAATTTAGGATCTGAAGAGTTACATACATGCACACACACACACACACACACACACACACACTCCCATATATACATATGTGCAAAAAAAATAATACTCAAATATACCCTTTTTCAGTTCTTTTGAATTTCCATTTGTTCACAATGTTATATGTCAGAGGGTAAAAAAATAGTGAACTATTTTAAGGCTAGATATGCATGATGCCTTTGTACTAAGTTCTAGTATTATCTAGTTCTTTCCAAAAATAAATTATTTTCTAGTCCTAAATTCTGTCCTGTAATATTCTCTCCTTTGACTGTGTTCAGGAAGAGTCGGAGTGGACAGTGTGAGATAATAGTAAAAAAACACACTTGTGTTAACAATGGGAAACAGAACTTTCTTTCCTCTGCTTTTGGAGAGCAGCAGAAACTCTCAGTGAGAGAAAATGACAGGATGACTGTGAGAATCCACTGAATCACGTCAACAACCCTGCAGACGCCACTGGGGCAGGCCTTCTTCAAACCGCCATTCTTCAGGTTGGCCTGTCTGAGCGTCCCCGAGATTTCCCAGAGGCCACAAAGAGCAACAAGAACTCGTATGTTAAGTGGAGTTAATCATCTTTTTATTGTTGCCTTGCAAAGATTGTTTATATAGTCTAGCTACTAGACCATTACTGTATATATGGCTTGTGAATATTTTGTTTTCATTTTCTTGATAATGTTCTCTGAAGCATAAAATTTTTTAGCTCTTATGAAATCAAATGACACCCCCCCTTTTAATTGCCTGAGCTTTTATGTTGTATTAATAAATGATTACCTAATCCAAAGTCACTGAGCTCTGGTGGCCTATTGGCAAGGGATTATTACACTGCCAACCCAAAAGTATGTAGTTCAAGTCCTCTCACTGCTCTGTGGAGAACAATGAGCGCTCTTCCTTTGTGCAGTTTGCAGGCTCTGAAACTCACTGGAGGGTCAACTACAGATTGGTTTAGACTTGAAGGTACATAACAACAGCATTCCAAAATCAGGAAACTGTATGTCTAGGTTTTAGAATAGTAGATTTATGGTCCTTGCTCTTACATTAAGGACTTTGATCCAGACTTCTGATTTTGTGTGTGGGGGACAGGTAGGAATTGAACTTGTGTCTTCTGCATGTGGATGCCTGTTGTCCCAGTGCCCCTTGTTGCGGAGTGTTCAGTCATCATTGAATTGCCTTGAAACTCTTGCCCAAAGTAATTTGGCCATAAATATAAGGAACTCCCCCTCCCGCAAGTGCTGCTTGTGGAAATTTATAGATTGTAAATGTGATTTTACTTCTCTACTGCTCGAGTTTCTCCAGTGGCTTCTGTAGGTTGTTAGGAAAAGATGATAAACTCAGTGATGTGTTGCAAAGGAGAGATACTCTAAAATAATCCCTGAGTGACACACAAACACAGTAAGAACATCCATCTACCAAAACTGTGGAACTGGGACAAAGTACCCACTTTTAACTCGAGTGTGACTGTCTTACCAGTACTTTGCCTTCCTGGCATGCTTCCTGTCAGAAGTCAGCATGACCTCATCACTTTCATCCAGAAAACATTTGTTAAATGTGGAATGAGTCTCAATTTCTTTATCTGCAAAATGGTGGTTGTTATTACTGTTGGATGAGGTTATAAACAGTACTAGATTGCAGTGAAGACTTATCTTGTTCTTTTTAAAAAAAATTATGACTTAAATATGTATAGAATATATCCAGAAAAGGTACACAAATCCTAAATGTAAATGTGATTAGTCATTACAAAGTAAATTTCGTTTTGTAATCACCACCCAGATCAGATACGCTAGAATTCCCTACAGTCCTGTTTTATTACTGCTCTTACCTTGTTTCCTGGAAGTAACAAGCTTCTTTTAAGATTTAGTCCCAGAATTTTCTTGCTCCTTGAAGTCCTTGTTGAACCTTCCATTTGGGGTTTAATGCATTGAAAAGCTTATCTGAAATTGCCTTTATCATACTAATTGTAGTCATCTCCATGCTTGCCCTTGTCCTCTCCTACAAATAAGTCCTTGGAAACTGAAACACTTGTTAATTTATTGCTGCACCTATCACACTTAGAAAAGTGCCCTACACTTATAGTAAGTATTCAGTGAACCCTTGAGAAAGGAAATCAATTGATGTCACAGGAAACTACTGAGAAATAGTGGTTTCATTTCCAGCTGCTATTATCATATTTGTACGTATAAGGTTGGATAATCTTGCTGAAGCTAATCCAAAAATGTAGACCAGTACATGGACAGAGAACTTCCATAAATACAAATTGGGTTTAGAAGTAAGAGGCTGTAACACCAGGGATATCAGTGCTGATGTCAGTTAGACCTTGGCTGAAAGTGGAGAGTGCCAGAACGAAGTCTTTTTTGTGTTTTGTAAACTATACAAAGGTGTTTGACTGTTTGAATCCCCACAAACTTGTGGCTAAGATTGAGAAGAATGGGAATCCCGGGGCTCTTGGTTCTGTTTATGTGAAACCTATCCCTAGGCCAAGAAGCTATTGTCTGAGCAGAGCAAAAGAACATTGCATGCTTCAAAATCAAGAAAAGAGTGTGTCAGGAATGTATCCTTTCTCCACACCCTTTCAGTATCTATATTGAACGGATCACTCGAGAGGCTGCACTTTATGAAGAAGGATGTGGCATCGTGATTGCAGGAAGACTCCTTAGCAACCTGCATTATGAAGATGTACAACTGTGCTCGCTGAAACTGGGGATGATTTGAAGCCTTTGCTTCAGAAGATCAAAGACTGCAGCCTTCAATATGGATTGCGTCTCAAAATCAAGAAAGCAAAGATCCTCACCACTGGGCCAATAGACAGCATCGTGATAGATGGAGAAAAGAGTTTTAAACACACAATCAGCACCTCTCCTGACCAGCAGTCATGAAACAAAAAAGTGAGCTGCACTGGGAAAAAATCTGTCGTGACCTCTCCAGAGTGCTAAAGAGCAACGGTGTTAGTATAGATACTAAGGTACACCTGATCCAGACATAGTCTACGCAATGGTCTTCTAAGCATCTGAGAGCTGGACAGTAAATAGGGATGGCCTTTAAGTTGTGGTGCTGATAAAGACTGTTGAACAAGCCGTGGACTGACTGCCAAGGGAACAAACAGGCATGTCCTGAAGAGGGCGGAACCAGGTTGTTCCCTGGAGGCAAGAATTTTGAGACTGTCTCACATACTTTGTTGTTGCTGGGTTTTTTTTTCTAGTTTATTTACAAAATTCTAATACAAATTTGAACAAATTCTTTCAGTTTCCCTCACCTCCCTACCCATCAAATTGTGCAATCCAATGATTGATCCCCTCTTTCCCCTGTACATCCACATCCCTCTGCTTTCAGCCTCTCCCACCCCTCCTGGATCCTTATACTCCTTCTACACAATGGTCTTATACAATATATATCCTTGTAGGACTGAGTTCACTCAGCATAATGCTCTCCAGTCCCTCCCAAGTTAGGTAATAATTTACAATGTTATTGCTCCCACGTGCTGCATAGTATTCCATTGTGTGAATGTACCATACGTTCTCAATCCATTCATTCGTGGTTGGACAGGACATACTGCTGGGAGGGGCCAATCCTTGGAGAAGGATGTCATGCTTGGAAGCATGGAAAGTCAGTTCAGGAGAGGAAGTCCCTGGACAAGATGGACTGACATGGTGACTGTGGCAATGGGGGCAGATGTGTCGAACAGTGAGATTGGCTAAGGTTAGGGCAAATTTCAGAGCCATTGTTCATAGAGTTGCTCTGAGCCAGAGTCGATGCACCAGCACACAATCAAACAACAACAACTTCATATTTTGAAAACTTTAAATTCATCACAATTTGGCAGAATAACGTCAAAATGGAAGGAAGCTAGGAAAGCTCATGATTTTGGCTAACTCTTAGCAGTTCCCTCAAAGCTTAACATTGGTTTTAAGTAGGTCTCATCAAACTTTATAAAAATGTGTCTTTGGTTATGTCTCTGAATGTAAACATGATGTGTTGAAAGCCGGGCTTGTAACGAATAGTTGCGGTGTGAGACGATGGAGGGCGGGTCCTCCACTAGAAGGTTCAGTTTATCAGCAGCAGCAGCATCATTGTAACCAGTGTGTCTTCTGCCAGGCTGGGTGGGGAAAGAGAAGTGACGAGGAGACCTTCCAAATGGCTGTCTCTGTCCATTAGCTGCACAACAGCCAGAAGGGAGGCACCTTGAACTTGGAAAGAGAGCACAGCAGCACGCAACCAGGGGCTTGTTACAGTCCATGCAGCATGCCGCCCAGTCGTGAGGGTTTCAGGCCAGACCTGGTGAGCTAGTGGGAAAGGGTGTACACACAAAAGGCCACTGACATCTGAGGAGAAGCCACCACTGCTGTAAGGAGGAAAGCAGGTGACAGAGCCTTTCTCCTTACAAGCTCCGGGGGATATCTCAACTGGCAGATGGCTTGTGCTGTGCTCCATCCCTGGGCCAGCTTTTTCTGATGTCATGGTTATACTGAATGGGTGTGGGCATATCTGAATGAGGTGGGAGTGGACTGAAGATTAAAGGGAATTCTGAACAGATGGAGTGCTTGGATGTGTGTGAGTGCTTGCGCTCTCTCTCTCTCTCTCTCAGGAAAAAGCACACATTTACATTGTGCCTCTTGCGTGGTAGACTTGTAAAGTAGTAAGTCCATATTCACTTTAGATGCTTTAAGGCATCGTTGCTACACCGAGGTAGCTTGTGATCTTGTGTTAGACGTGGAGAAGGCGTACGTCATCCTGGCAACGTACAGAAAACATGAAGTGGTCACCAAAAAAACCTCAACATGACCACGATTAGAGCGAGGAGGACAGCTGCGTGCTCTTTTCATTCTGTTACCAGGAAGACAAAGACATTTTACATATGTTCAGGGCAATGGTCTGATAAGTCAAAGTATTAAGCTTCAACTTTTCATTTTGCTTAGAAGAGGCATTTTATAGACAGATAAGGGTCTAAAGAGGTGATTATTTTAGACGGTCTTTCTCAGGAAGTGTTAAGATGGCTGATGGAAGCTGAGCTTTATGTCAGTTTTAGACCTATGAGAAACTTAGTTCCATAAAGGTGACAAGTTGTTTGTGTGCTATTTTATCACTGGAGAGTTTTGTTTATGTAGAAAGACATCAGCTCATACAATCCCATCTTGAAATGTTGAGGGAATTCTACTCTCCTTACTTGAAGTGAAATGTGACAAAAGAATTGTTGTAAATTCCCTTTTAGACTATTAATGAGCTTCCACACTAGCTGAAATAATAGCACCAATCCTAATATTTCTGGATGTTTCCATTGTGGGTTGACACTGCCTCAATTAGTGCAGTTTGAACAAAAATACTGCATGTTGTGCAGGAGTCAGCTTCTCCAATGAAGAGATGCCAAAACTAAGAACAAGTTCTCATTCTCATTTTCCCTTTATCTTCCTTCTTTCCCTCTGTCTCCCTCCATCCCTCTGTCTTTCTCTTTCTCCTCCTCCTTTTCCTAAACTGTCCAAGGAAGTAAAATAGGTAACAGCCCCTAGGTCCTAATTCTTCCAAAGGCTAGCACAGGATGGTGTACGCAGAAGGCCTTGCTAAACTTACTGAAAGAATGAATACCAAAGTAACGAGGGGGTATCTTTTGAAAAAGTATAGTATGATCATGTTATTAAGTATGTCAAGTAGGTTCCAGCTCAGAGCAACCCTGTGTACACCAGAGCCAGACAGACAGCTCCTTCCTGCCCTGTCCTGACCATCCTCAACAGTGGTTGCTATGTGTCAGCCCACTGTGGAGCTGCCGAGCTATTTTGTATCCATTTACAATAAACACATAGAGGTAGTCTATTAAGTCTTCCATAAAACAGGCCATAAATATGGTAAGTAGGCCTTCCTCCTGTTTGTTTCCAAGTATTTTGCAGAAATGTCCCATTTTAATAACACATTATTTTGCCAGTCGTGTAATCTGTTTTATATCTGTGTCCAGGAAGAATAAACTCTGGTCAACCTAGCATAATATTATGATTAAAGGAGACAAAAGGCCCACCTGCTACATACATCTTTTCCACTCAGCACATTTCTTACTGCAGTTAAAGTGTGAAACCCTAAAAGCCTCTTTTGAATGGAAACAGGTGCCCTGAGGAGTGAGTGTTCTCATAGGGGGAGCTTCATAATCACACACAGATCAGGCTGGGAGAGAACCTCTAAGCGTCTTCACACTCCCATTACTTGTTGTTATTGACCCATTTCTGACTCATGCTTTCCCATGTGCACCTGAGTAGAAATGTGCTTTATAAGCTTCTCAATGGCTGATTTTTCAGAGTTTACCAGCCCTTTATTCTGAGGTGCCTTAGATTTGAACAAGACTTTGATTATTGTTGTTGTTATGTGCCATTGAGTTCAAATGTACTCATAGCTAAGCCTCCAATGAGGTTTCAGAGACAGTAACTTGTGGGGGAGGAAACTGCCCATCTTTCTCCCATCGAGCAGATGTTGGATTCGAACCATGTATGTTTGTGTTGGCAGCACAATTCATTACCAGAAAACCACCAGAGCCCCTTAAGATTTTGATTGTTGTTGTTGATGATGATGATTGCCATTGAGTTGAGCACAACTCATAGTGACCCTATGAACAAAAGACCCGAAACCTTACTATAATATCATCATTTCTGAAACTCCAATCTAGTATTAACTCTTCACACTGGTCCCCTTCCTTTCTCTGCAAGCTATTGCCTGTGATTAGGGTCCAACTTAAACCTAACTCTCCAGAGTCTGTAATCAGATGGGAGCAGACTCCCAGTTGTTCTCTGGGAGGGCTGGTGGGTTTTAACTGCCAGAGAAGCAAAGCCTTGGGAGGGACTGCAAATGGGTAGAGCATGGCTTCTTCTCTGGAACATGCTGCATGAACCAAGGGATAGAGAGGTCAAGAAATCTTCCCTGAGTAAACAAGAAAAAAGGAGAGATTTCCCTAGAAAGATGCTTCTAGTACCGGTCTTGGTCCACACTGTTTGCTCTGAGGTGGCCATGGAAGCACGTCTCTTGAATCCAAGGCACTGATTCTCTTTGTATCATGGAGCACTGTGGTAGACAGAGAGGAGAACTGAGCCTTACCATATATGGAACATTTGGGGGGGTCCTGCTAACTCCTCATCATCTTGGAAACCTGCACAGCTTCTCCTCCTTGTCCCTCCTAGGATTCTCTTCACCTATTTGCTTCTTCAGGGTGACAAGATAAACCGTTGCTATTATGCAGTGTTTGCTATTGAGAGCTGCTCCTTCTTCTTGAAATAGATAAAATAAGTATTTCAGACAGAACAAATAAATCATTATAAAAAGTGTTGTTTAAAGTGCCCTAGTGGCACAGTGGTTTAACCCTCAGATGCTAATCAAATGTTCGGTGATTTGAAGCCACCTATGGCTAAGGCGCACCTGATCCAGGCCACGGTCTTTGCAATCACGTGCTTTGCATCAGAGAGCTGGACAATGACTAGGGATGACAAAAGAAGAGTTGATGCCTTTGAGCTGTGGTTCTGTAGAAGAGTATTGAATATACCATGGATTGCTAGGAGAGCAAACATGTTCATCCTAGAGAGGGTGAGACCAGGCCGCTCCTTGGAGGCAAGGATTCAGGAGAGGGACATCATACTTGGGAGGGTGGAGGGACAGCCAAGAGACGAAGACCCTTGATGAGATTTATTGATTCAGTGACTAGGATAATGGGGGTAGATATGTCAGAGACAATAAGATTGGCATAGAATAGAGCAGGGTTTAGGGCTGTTGTACATAGGGATGTTATGAGGTGCAGGTGACTCGATGACACATAACAACAACTCCATGGAAGAAAGATATGATAACCAGCTTTCATAGAAAATACAGTCTTGGAAATTCTCTGAAGAAGTTCAACTTTAACCCACAGCAAGCATCTGTATGCAGCAGAATCAGTTTAGTAGCAATGGATTTGCCATGCTGTAGGAAATCTTTTATTTTCTTGGCCCTATTAAGCAGTTATCATGCTACTCCTTATTATGAAAGTTGGCCAGTTGAGTATATGCAGCTGGCATACCATGTCTTGCTGGGTGAAATGGAATTGACAGGAGCTGAAATGGAAAACTCATCCAGTTATCTAGCAATTGAAGGTCAAGAAGTAATTGGTTTGATGGCAGACTTTCCTGTTTTGTAACATAGCTTTACAGAGAAACCCTATCAAGCTTTGAAAAGACATTGCTGGGGTGTTTTAGATGGCCAGGAAAACACATTATTACAACATTTGGAGGATTCTAGGGACATAAACTACTACAAGATACAAAATCCAGTGTGGTCACCAAACAAGCAGGATTTTTTTTTCTTCCAACAGACAGTGGTCTTCTCCAACTTTCCTAGGATACAATGAACAGTTTCTCCCCCACAGTGTTAGAGCAGAAGCATTTTAGGACAAATGAAGATGATCTACCTCTGGTTTGGCAGTTTTGTATCCATCATTAACTTCTGTTGACTTTCTGGCAACATAGTTACCATTCCAGGCTAGTGGTTGTACCAATTCCATCAGAAACTAAAACCTGGGTGGCCTGGAATCCTTTAGAGCATGTTAAGATGCCAAGACAAGTACTATCCTCAAGGTGTAACCAATCACAGAACTAGAAAATACCTTATAAAAGAACATGATCTGCCCCCTTCTGTCTAGAGAAAGGCTCTATTTGAGTCCAAATCCTGGGCTCTTTCCTCTACACCATTGTACCTAGGGCATACACCTTAATATCATTAGCTTTCTTTGGGTCTTATTTTAACTCGATTATGTAAGTTTTAGTGACTTATTTTAACTTTTCTCCCCTCATATTATAGTGTAGGAAGTTATTTGGGGTTTATCTGGGGGGAAAAAACCCTATACTTATGCCACTGTTTACATAGGAAATATGTCCCTAAATAATACTATTTTAAATAAAGCTGGCGTCTCTAATAATACGATCATATCATAATTGAAGGGATGATTCCGTGAGGGCTGAGGGATCCCCTAGCAGAGGGGAACTCACTTTCCTGGAGAAGAATGAGGTGAACCTTAAGAGCCCTTGGGAGGTTGATAACAATGAAGCAAGAGGTTGTTTTCTGAGCTTTATTTTTTAGTTCACTAGGTCAAGTCCACCTTGAAGTTCAATCTCTTATTTACCACACGGGTTTCTCATCTAGTTTTATTACTTACAGTACCCTGTTGATTATGGCCATTCTCTAGAGTAACCCTGTGGGCAGTCAGTTTTGAATCGATTCCAGCTTGCTGAAACGTGACACCAGAGTGATTGCCCATCTCTCTCATTCTCCCTCTCTTAACTCTCCCAGAAGTTTTCTTTACTGTCTCACTTGTCTAAGGATTGATTTCTTCATCAATAAAAACAGTGGAACTAGGTGGTCATAGTGAGGTCTTAAAGGAAGGCAAGCACCTCAACTCTAGACTGATGACTCCCTCATTAGATAACAGGAAGGAGAAAAACTTCTAGGTTGAGTTTCAGGTCTATATTCTTAATCATTCTTTTAACTCTTCCTATTTCTCTAATACTCATTAGTAGACTTCGGTATGCAGAGGGCACAACCTTTCTTGCTGAAACTGAAGAGGACTTGAGACACTTACTGCAGAGGATCAGATTTAATATGAATTGCATCCTCAATATCAAGAGAACAACAACAACAACAACAAAATCTCACCACTGGACCAATAGACAACATCATGATACAAGGATAAAAGATTGAAGCTGTCAACGACTTTATCGTACTTGGATCCACAATCAATACACTTGATACCAGAAGCCAGGAAATCAGTATTTCTCTGAGGAAGTCTGCAGTTAGTAACCTCTACAAATGATGTCAATGTTGTTCAGTTTGAGGACTAAGGTTCTCTTGATTCAAGGCATCATCTTTTCAATCAGTTGCTGTGCTGCTGAGAGTTGGACAATGAATAAGAATGACAGAAGAAGAATTATTGCCTTGGAGCTGTGGTGTTGGAGAAGAGCACTCAATATCCCACAGACTGCCAAAGTTGTGGGGGTGGGAGGGCTGGGGAGACCAATAGGTACATTATGGAGCAAGTACAGCCAGACACAATAATAACAAAGCTTCATCTGACGTATGTTGGGCATGTTGCTAGGAGAGGCTATTCCTTGGAGCGGGATATCATGCTTGGAAAAGTGGAGGGTTAGAAAAAGAGAGGAAGTCCCTCACCCAGATGGAAAGGCGCAGTGACTGTAGAAATGGACTGAAATGTGTCTGAGATTGTTGAGGATGGCACAGGATAGGACAAGTTCAGTTCTGTAGTTCATGGGGTCACTGTGGGTTGTACTCCACTCAGTCCATCCAAAGGTGCCTCAGAAGAAAGTCTGGTAAAATATTTAGGAAAAAATAATCAGTTATTTCAAACCCTTTTATGAATACTCCGACTCTGGCATGGATGAGGTGACCATGAATCTGAGTGAATTTGATGCTAGCCAATTCATTTTTCTTAAATTATAAAAACTGAGCTTAGAGCTGACTTCTGTGCAAAATTATCTAGATGTATAACAGAGTCCACTGCGACTCTAAAGGTTACTGATACATACTGGGTTATGTCCCCCCCTCAGTACTCCGCTGGACTCTGTGGACCGCTGCCTCATTCAATGGAGTGACACAGTAAGCACAAAGTAAAGGGTCCTTTCTCTCGACTTCTCTCCACTCCAGTCCTTCTCTATCCTCTGCCTTTAACAGCGGTGTTATTGAGACTTGACTCTGGGTGTATCTTGTTTATAAACCATTCTATTAAACCCTTACATATATCCATGCTTTATGAAAGAGACAAATAAGTGTTAGACTAGCAAGTCTCAATCCTAGGCATCCATTAAAATCACATAGGATGCTATTGAAAATGAATGGTATTAGTACTAGCCTCTTAAGTTTCTTATTTGGTCTGTTTCGGGGCAGAGTGACTGAGAAGTAATGTAACTTCCTCAAACTCATGCAACCAGTGGAACCTGTGTTCAAATCCATGTCACGCTGACTCTAGAATTGAAAGTTTTAGTACAGGATGCCCATCTCTGGATCAGAAAGACCCATGAATCTCTTAAAAGAATGCATATATGGAGAAAAAGATGATGGGCATTGAGTAAGATATGTTTACTGAAAAACAAGACACCTTATGTGACTCTAGTGGGCAATTAGAATTAAAACATTCTTAACCATGATGTAGTATTCTATGTCTGGTTCAGAGAATATATGGCTATTTCTTTCTGTACAATTCTAGTTATTTAATTGGAACTCCACATATGGAAGTAGGTATCCTCTTGAAAGGAAATAAGATGGCGACCTGAATGGGTTCAGTGTAATGGTTTGTGGATTTCCTGAAGAACTAGCAAGAATTTCCAGTGTGTTAGAACATTTACAGAGGCAAGTTTGATGGTGGTGTGTGTCACTGGTGCTACTTGATTAATATCATTACGCTCGTGCCTCAGAAACACAACACAACCATTATGTTATTCTGGCTTCAGATTCTTTTGTGGTTATTGACAAATGGTGGAGTAGGAGTGGAGATTGACTTTGCTGTAATAAAGAGGCCCTAAGTGTCTAAAGTCTCTAAGGGCCCTGTAAAAAGAAGAGTTATGTAATTTGTTAAGATGAGTTAAGTGGTAATCATCCTGATGTTTGACATTTACAAATTCTTCCCATAGTGCTAGACATTTAACTTAAGCTCACATTTGACACTGAACAAGTACTGGTCTATGTAATGTGCTCAAAACTTGCCAGTGGGTGTGGTGGATTTTTTCCCCTTAAAGTAAACAAACAGCTTTAGATTTACCGAAGTCCTTATAGAATACAGGGAAATGAATTCACTGGAGGGATGAGGCCCAAGTGTCTGAAAGGAGACTTTGATATTCAAATAGGAAGAGAATGGTAGGATTTGTTTGTGGAGTTGGATGCCTCATTTAGCAATGGCAGTGAGAGTATCAGGGGACAAATGGAGCCTTGTTGAACATAGTCAGGGTGCCTAAAACATCCTGAGGCCACAACATTGACAGCTGCAGGGAAGGCTGTACCAATGCAAAATAGCACTGATATTCTATCCATTAGTGACACTGGCCTCTTCACTTAGAGAAACATGGGGAACAATCCTATCCTTACCCTTTTGTGTAGTAGCTAACACGTGGCTTTGACCATGGGCATGTTGTATTTGATACTTAGTTAAAGGAAGTAAATTAACATTGCTGACTATACGTAGAGTGTCTGGCTAAGGCTAATGATTACCGTGCTAGGATACTATTACAATGGAAAGTTGTAAGTCCAAGTCCATCCAAAGGTGCCTCAGAAGAAAATCTGGTAAAATATTTAGGAAAAAGTAATCAATCGTTTCAAACCCTATTAAGAATACTTCAACTCTGGCATGGTGACCAGGAATCTGAGTGAATTTGGTGCTAACCTATTCATTTTTCTTAAATTATAAAAACTTAACTTAAAGCTGACTTCTGTGCATAATTATGCAGAGGTATAATCTAGTTCAGTGAGAAAGATAAAACAGAAAAACAGAAATATGTTTCAAAGGAAATTTTATAATTGAGAACTTCATACATTTTCTACCTTTAGATCAAATTTTCAACCTTCTCTTTAGACACAAAAACATTAAGATTATTGTTGTTGTTATGTGCCATTGCATCACCTGCAACTGATAGACACCCCGTGCCCAGTAACTCTGAACCCTGTATTATCCTGAATCAATCTCACTGTCTCTGACACACCTGCCTCTGGTACCCTAGTTACTGTATGAATTGAGTCATCTGGGGTCTTCCTCTCCTGTGTTGTTCCTCCACCTTTCCAAGCATGATATCCTTTTCCAAAGACCGGTCCCTCCTTGTTACATGCCCAAAGTATGTGTGATGGAGTCTCAAAATCTTTGCCTCCGAGGAGCAGCTTGGCTTCACCTTTTCCAAGACAGACCTATAATTCTTTTGGCAGTCCATAGTATATCCAATATCAGCACCACGAATCAAAGACATCAATTCTTATTCTATCATCCTTGGTCATTTTCTAGCTATCTGATGCACAGCAAGTCATTGCAAAGAACATGGCCTGGATTAGGTGCACCTTAGTCTCTGAACTGACATTGTTGCTCTTTGGCACTCAGGGAAGGTCCTTGACAGCAGATTTTCCCAGTGCAATTAATTTGATTTCCTGATTGCTGGTGCCAAGAGTGTTGATTGTGGAACCAAGCAAGCTGAAATTGTTAACAGTCTCAGTCTTTTCTTCTTCTATCATGGTGCTATCTATTAGCCTGGTGTTGACAATCTTTGTCTACTTGATGTTGAGCTTCAATCCATACCAAAGACTGTAGTCCTTGATATTCTGCAGCAAATGCTTCAGGCCCTCATCAGTTTCAGCAAGCAGGGTTGTGTCATCTGCAAAAAGCCATTTGAATACACCTGGGAAGGAAGAACAGTCTCCTCCTGTGTGATTACTGCCTCTGAAAACCCATTCAGGGTCAGCTAGTCAGCTATGAGTCAATGGTAACACAACAACAACTAACACTCTCATATATATATATATATATATGTTATTCATTAATTCTTGTTCTATATAGCACATTGTCACATTTTACAGAAAACTTTACAAAGCAAGATCCATTAGGGGAGAAAAATAGGAGAATATAAGAACAGATACTCAAATATAAAAGCCTGTTCTTCAAAAGAATGTATTTAGTAAGCTGGATGACTGTAACAAAGGATGGCAGCTCTCAGCATCCATAATTTGAATGATTACCACATTCTGCTTGCTTAATGTATCAAGAATCTCAGCTTTCTTATATGTATACATATCATGTGTTATAACAAGTCCAGGGGCTAATTGCAGAAGAGACTCAAGCATTGAGTTGCATTGCTAATGAATTCACCGGGGGACAGATTAAATGACAGGAGAATCAAAAGAATGTAGGAGGAATATATAGAGTTTTGTATTAAAAAAAAAAAGGGTACCATTTCATCAATTTATGATGTTGTTGTTTGTTGTTGTTATGTGCCATTGAGTTGCTTGCGACTCATAGCGACCCTGTGTACAAGAGCCTAAACCTTGCTATATCCTGTGCCAACTTCACTGTCTCTGACACACTTAATCCCATTATCCCATTCACTGAATCAATCCATCTCATTGAGGGTCTTCCTCTCTTGCACCGTCCCTCCACCCTCCCAAACATGATGTCCCTCTCCTAGGACTGGTCCCTCTTTGCAACATGTCCAAAGTATGTCAGATGAAGCTTCAGAATCCTTGTCTCCAAGGAGCAGTCTGGTTTCACCCTCTCCAGGACAAACCTGTTTGTTCTCCTAGCAGTCCATGGTATATTCAACACTCTTCCCCAGAATCACAGCTTAAAGGCATCAATTCTCTTTCTGTCATTCCTAGTCACTAGTCCAGCTCTCTGACACATAACACACAGTTGCTAAGACTATGACCTGGATCAGGTGCATCTTAGTCTCCGGCCTGACATCATTGATCTTTAGTACTCTGGAGAGGTCCTTGACAGCTGACTTTCTCATTGCATTTCATCCCTTGATTAATTTTTATATACAAGTTGAATTAGAAAAAAAATTTGAGAAATCCACAAGCAGCACAGTCTGACCTTGAAGATTCCTTATCTGAATTTAGAGAACATCTCAAGAATGGATTTTATGCTTTAAACTTTAATGAACAAAGATCACATGAGTTGTGTAATGAAACCAGGAAAACCATACATAAAAAATCAAAGGACTCTCAGAGGTATGCAGTTCGAATCCACCAGATGCTGTGCTGAAGAAGGAGGGGCAATCTCCTCCTGTACCAGTCAGATGTGATTTGACGGTACACACACGAAATTGAAAAAAAAAAAAGAAAAAGAAATCAAAAGACTGTGAAAGATATACCAAATTTTTGTCAGAAGAGACTGAAATTTGTTCTTGGACATAGAATAATAGCTAAAGGTTGTAGAAAAAATTTGATATGAAAGAGCTGAACAGAGATTTCAAAGGGTGACTTGAAAAGACAAGTGTTGTACTTAAATGTGCAAAGACTTGGAGTTAAACCAAGAGGAGCAACATACTGACATTTATCAAACTGAAAGAATTGAAGAAAAAAATCCTTAGGCCTTAAATTATAATTTGGAAAAGTTCTATGGGTAAAAAATTGAATGATGCAAAATCTTGTAAAGAAGATGGGAATTAATGTACCAAAATGAAATGTGTGATATTCCATCATTTCAGATGGTAAAATAATGAAAACCCAATGGTATTGAAGGAATAAGTCCAAACTGCATAAAGAACATGGGCAAAATATAAGGCTCTAGGAATTGATGGAGTACCGATTGAGATGTTTCATCAGAAATAAATGCAATGTCTGGAATATCTCACTGCCAAGGAATTTAGAAGGCTACTATCTGGCTTGCTAGCTGGAACAAAAGCATGTATGTACTCATTCCAAACAAAGGTAATGTAGCAGAATATTGAACATCTTACAACAGTTTTAGAGAAGTACAGCTTGACAGCTTAGCCAGGACATTTGACATTTATGAATTGAATATGTTGTTGTGTACTGTAGAGTCAAAACCAACCCATAGCTGACCTTTTGGCAGGTTCCAGAGGCAGTTATTGCATGACAAGAGATTGCCTAAACTTCTCCCATGGAGCGGCTGGTGGCTATGAACTCCCATGCCTTTGATATTTCAGTGCAGCTTCTTGTCACTAGGCCACCAGAGCTTATGTGTCTGTGTGTGTATACATACATTTATGTATGTATGTATACACACATATATGTGTGTATATATGTGTATATATACATGTATGTATCTAAATACATACATATATATATTTTTACACAGTAAGTATATTTAATACAATGCATTTGAAGAAGTATCATGTTTGTGTACTTCAATGTCTAGGATTATTATTGACTATGCTTTCTTCTCATAATAGTGGACGCATAGTGCATCATTCTTAAAAAGAAAGGGTTTTTGTTACAAGTCTCATTTCAGCAGTACGCTCTAAGCAACAGATCTTACCAATGGTTTGATAGAGAGTAATCCTCACAAAATGTGCTTATAAAGACACAGCATTTCTGTTATGTGAAATAAGAAATTAAAGGCAAATCAGCTACCTCCTTTGTGCAGGGCTGAGTAGTTATGCACAGAGCTGGCACTCAAGCCTTGCTCTAGAAACCATGCACCAGGCTGCCTCCTCACTCATGGTATCAGTGTAGGTGAAGGAAGAAAACATTGACAAGACTCAGTAGGTTAAATAAGTTGTATAGTGGTTTCTAAACTTGGGTGTATGTAAGAATTACTTTAGAAATTTATTAAGTATAAAGATTTCCAAGTATTTGCCTTAGGATTTGATTAAGGAAGTCAGAGGTGTGACTTAAAAATTCTTTTCATAATTGCCTCTAGATAATTCTAGTGCAGAATATCTACAGATAAACTTTCAGAAATACTGGATTAGATAATAAGGATAAGCAGAACATATTTAGACAACTGGGAATGACGTATCAAAAAATACTGTATATTCAAATGATATATAGAGTCTCCAGTTTAGAGCAGCTGGATACTGGACAGTAAGTTGTTTTGATTTCATTGAAAGTCAGGTGTAAACTGGGCAGTTTTTTGTTTTGTTAACAGTCAACTGTGAACTGGCCACTGTTATTTCATTAACAATTAATTGTGGACTCGGAAGCCTCTTGTTTAAGCAATCAGGAGATGGTGGGTGAGCCTTTGTATTTAAAAGTCAGTTGTTAACAAACAAATGTAAGCTGATTGGCCATTTTGATTTAGTTAACAATCACCTCTGGACAGAAAACCTCTTGTTTAAGCAATCAGGACCTGGTGGGTGGGCCTTTGTGTTTAAAAGTCAATTGGTTGGGTCCTGCCTAAGAGTATGTATTTAGACTATCGGATGATGACATAGTCTAAAAATACTATATGTTCAAATGACATAGAAGCATTAGGTATATAACAGAAATAATAAAAGCAGACTCTGGCATGTTCTATTTGGCAGATAGGTTATTATTGTAAACATGATGCTCATATAAATAACTTTTTAAAGACATTAGGAGGAGGACTGAAAAAAGTTAGTGGAAGGAAGTAACTGGAGAGAGAAAGAGAAAGGAAAGAAGTTGAAGAAATGAATTAGGAAAAAGAATAAATTGTGGAGAGATTGAATGGTAAAGACAAGATGAGATGATCACGGGTGATCCTGGAATGACTAGAACAGAGTGATACTAGTTCACTTTTCTAAGAGGAAGTCTGTGTGGTTACTGGGCATTTAAATCTGATCTGAAAGACTTCCCTTTCTAAGTAGAAAATACATTAATGAGTATTTAAAGGTATATGTAATGATAAATAGTGTTACCATTGAAGTAATGATAATATAGGTTTCCTCCACTATCTGAAAGTAGAGTGATCCTATGAAACATTCTTAACATTGAGATGTCATAAAGCGCAGGTGCAATTAACATAAATTTATATGGGGAAAGTTCCTGATCATTCCCAGACTTCTAAAATAATCTACAAAATCATACCAAAGAACACATAAAACTGAAAATAGCACTAACGTCCAGTGCTCACGGAAACAGTTGGAGCTGTAAAAAGGGTGGATGCTGAGATGCTGAAGAAGTTCTGAGGAAATACGCTTGCCACTGCCACTCTCTGCTGGAGGGCACGCTGCCTCTTGAAAGACTTGCTGCAAAACTAATGCTGGATGTTGGTTTTGCTTTTTTTTGGGGGGGGAGGAACCAAACCAAAAAATTTTCTGTAGATTTCTACCAATTATTGAAAACAGGTACTGAAGCAGATTTTTCATGGTCAACAGCAAACTTTTCCAAGGGGTGGGGGCCTTTGGCAGTGGGAAGAGTGTGTTTCTTCATCATTTCATTCATGTTTAATTGAGACGAGCTGAAGCCTTGGGCTTTCAGTATCCACCTTGGGAAAGCACATGGTGACCTTTAAAGGTTTTCTGAAAAACATTTTCTGATAGGCTAATACTGAAAACCCAGGCTCCATTATTCCCAACGGTTAAACTTAAATCTCTTAACGTGTAAATCTTTCTGTAGTTGCTTTCCAGTAATAAAGTGGGTGATGGAATTTTTAAGAAAACATTTTATGGCTCTGCAATAGATGAATTTTTCCACTGGGGTTTATGTAATGACTTAAGAGAAAACTAAAACAATGTATAAAATAAAACCCTGTGGAAGAAAAACAATTATAAAGAATTCCCACCTGAAATAATGGAATGCCTATAGTTGTAGAATTTGGTATGCTGTTTCACTATCTATTTAATAATTGAAGAATGCTATTGGTGGCCAGAGGCTCCTTTTCAAAGATGGTATTTTAGGATGCTGTGAGTTCCATTAGTAGAGAGCAATAATATTTTTCAAAATATAAGGATGATGTTGTTATGTGCCATTGAGTCAGAACTGACTTGTAGCTAACCCTACACGGGTTTTCAGAGGCAGTAAATCGCACAAGAGTTAATTACCAATCTTTCTCTAACCGAGAACCTGGAAGTTCCAAACCATGTGCCTTTATACTGACTGTGCAATGCCTTACCACTAGACCACGAGGTCCCTATAAGCAGAGGAATATTCAAAAGAGAAGTATCCTGAACTGAAGACTCAACTGATGTGAATTCAGACAATGAATAATCTTTGTGGTGTGTAGAGGACCTCATAACAGAGGGAGAAGTGGTAGATGGCCAAGCCAAAGTCCTAAAATAAAACTTCAAATGGTGATAGCATCACAGCAGCATGAGGAGATATTGAAAAGTGGGGAGTAGAAACAATATTCCATTGCTTTTCATAAGGTTTTACACTAGCTGGTGGTTTCAGGAATAGATTGACTACTTACTACTATTGAGTAGTTAGGAAGCTGCATTGAAACCTCTCAACCATGGGTGGTCTTGCCGAAGTTGTGATATTTCAATCATTTCATCTGCATATGAAAGTTGGACAGTGAGTTAAAAAGGCCGAAGAAGCACTGATGCTTTTGAACTGTAATTGTAATGTTGGCAAAGAAGACTTAATATTCCGTGAGCTATCGAAAGAGTGAACAAAACTGGGAAGAATTGCAGCCAGGATGTCAGTAGAAGCCAGAAAGGAGAGACTTCCTGTGAAACACTTTAGGTGGATTTTCAGGAGGGGGCAGAAAGTGGAGAAAGACATCATGCTAGGTAGGGTCAATAAAAAGGAGGACGACCCTCAATGAGATGGATTGACCCAGTGGTTTCAGTAATGAACTCAAGCACAGTGTTTGAGAGGATGGTGCAGAACTGGCATTGTTTTGATCCATACTATACGCGGGGTTGCTGTGAGCTGGAACCAACTCTGTGGCATCAACCAGCACTATGTTATTGGCTCAATGTGTAAATTGTGATAGTACGGGCTTTGCATCATTCCTGTGCCGTATACTCACTGCATGGTCTCAGATTAGTAACCTCAAGCCCGTTTTCTTCCTCTGTTGATGGTGTTATTATGTGCCGTTAAATACTGTTCACAGCGACCCTATGAACAACAGATCTGAACCTTGTTCTTTCCCGTGCCATCCTCACCATCCCTCATACACTTGATCCTATTGCTGCAGTCACTGTGTCAATCTGTCTCGTTGAGGGTCTTCCTCTCTTTTGCTGACCTTCCACCTTTCAAAGCCTTTTTCTTCCTCTGTATATTATGTCTGTTGGCGTTGAGTAAGGTTCTAACTCATGGTGAACCCCATGTGCTCAGGGTAGAAATGTTGGTAGGATTTTCTCAGTTATGATTTTTATGGAAACAGGTTGTCATATCTTTCTTGGATGGTGCCACTGGGTGGCTTTGAACGGCTGTTTAGGTTAGTGGTGTTGCTTTCTTAGTGGCCGTTAGGTTGACTCTGACTCAGGGCAGTCTTGTGCTAGACCATGTCGAATTGCTTTAGATATTTTCAGTGCTGTGACCTTTCAGAAGTTAATCACCAGGCCTGTTTTCAGAGGGACCTCTGAGCAGATAAGAATAGTCAGCCTTTCATCTAGGTCAGTCACTTTATTGCTTGCATCAGAAAACGGACTTTTTAGATTAATAGCCAAGTGGAAACACCTTTTTCTACCCATGATTCTTTTCTGTAGATTGTTGTTACTGTTCTTGTGTCCCATTGAGTCTGAACTGACCCACAGCTGACTCTCCAGGGGGTTTTCAGAGGCAGTTAATCACATGGGAGGCAATTGCCCCTCCTTTTCCTGTGGAGCAGCTAGCTGGTGGATTTGAACCGCATGCCTTTGGGAGATTCGAGAACATCTTCTTAGCACCCTGACACAAGAACTCACTAATATAAGGGCTCTCTTTCGATAGACAGAGGTGGTAAGTATCATCTAGGACAATGGCAAGAACTATTAACTAAATAATATGTGTTCAAGTGACTTTGAACATTGGAAAGAGGTATGTCTTTGTGATTATTTAGAGTTTTAGAATATTCTTGAAATTAAACCAAAGTGTTTCAGGCTTTTAATCCAAATGTGTGTATATTATCTTCTGAGTGCTAATTATAATTATTTTAGCCCGTCATGTCTTCTTCTTCCACGTAGCCAGTAGTTAATGTTTTAAAGGCAGGACATGTTTGTTAAGTGTGTGGAATTAGGAACAGGAAGAGCATCTATGTTTGTTATTTATATTTGTGAAATTATTTACATGCATTTTAAAAATAATACAAGCAATCTTCAGTTCTGTATTATACTATGAAGTTGATACCTGTATGAATGTGATCACGTCTTCTATTTAGCCTCATGTATAAAATGGTAGCTTGCTCTTGGTGGAAGCACCTCTCATTGTTAGACCTGGAGAAGTATTTCTTGACCATATCATTTTTGACCAATTGCTCATTGGAGCTTCAACAGCATTGGTGCCCATATCAGTCGTGCGTCAAGATTGGGACTATTCTCTCTTTCACAAGCGGATGTTACTGGGCAGGTTCAACCACATGAACCTCAAGAACTTGTCTTGACATCGATCTCAAGATAAAGCAACTGTGTGGTGTAAGATACGTGACTCAACATTTCTGATTAGCCATCCTCTCCTTAGGAAAAAATAATAGTGCTACTCTTTATGGGCTGTTGTTGTTACTAGGTGCCATCCAGTCGAGTATGACTCAGTGGACCCCTTTGAACAACAGTTATGAACCCTGTCCTTTCCTGTGCCATCCTCATCATCGCTGCAGTCCCTGCGACAATCCATCCTGCTGAACGGCTTCCTCTCTTTGGTTTACACTTCACTTTTCCAGGCATGATGTCCCTTTCTAAGAAATAGCCTCTCCTAGCAACATGTCTAGACTATGTAAAACAAAATTTCACCATCTTTGCCTCTAAAGAACACTCTGGTTTCACTTTCTGCGAGTCATATCTCTTTGCTCTTTTGGCAATCTGTGGAAAGTTCAGTCTTCTCCTCCAATATCACAATTCAAAGACAATTCTCCTTCTGTCATCCTTGCTTATTGTCCAGCTTTCAGATGCATAGCAAGTGATTGAAAAGACCACAGTCTGAATCAGGTATACTTTAATCTTCACACTGGCATCATTGATCCTCATTAATGTGGAAAGGTTCCTCACTGCAGACTTTCCCAGCAGAGTGTGTCTCCTGACTTCCTGACTGCTGATACCAAGGATGTTGGTTGTGGATCTAAGATGAAATTGTTGAGAATTTCAATCTTTTATTTATCCATCATGATGTTGCTTATCCGTGCATTGGTGAATATTTTTGTCTTCTTGGTGTTGAGATGAAATACATATTGAAACTTGTAGTCTTTAATCTTCTATAACAAATGTTAAGGTCCTCCTCACTTTGAGCAAGCAAAGTTGCATCATCTACATAACACATATTGTTGAATAGCATTCCTTAGATCCTAATGCCACATGCATTGTTTTTCATAGAATTCAGCTTCTCAAATGATTTGCTTACCACGTAGATTGAGACTAGATATAGAGGAAGGATACAGTCCTGAAACAGACCTTTCTAGGTTGTAAAACTGTGCAATGTTCCTTTGCTCTGTTTGGATAACAGCTTCTTGGTCTAGGTATAAGTTTCATATGAGCATAATTAAGTGTTGTGGGAATCCCATTCTTCTCAATGTTAGCAATAACATGGAGGAGAAATAAGGGCTTTAGCTAGGTTTAAATGAAACTGCATTTATATAATTTGGCCTGGCCCTCAGTATACAATAACTAAATTCAATAAATGAGCCTTCTCTTTACTGTGGCTGTTCATCTTGCTAGAGAGAAGACACTAAAGAATATTTGTTTAACTTCAGAATCAAAGACTCGTGATGGTGGTGTTGAGTCAAAGCCAACCCATAGCGGACCCTCCAGGAGGTTTTCAGAGGCAGTAAATGGCATGGAAGGAGATTGTCCATCCTTCTTTCATAGAGCAACTGGTGGATTCAAACTGTGTGTGTTTGGGATTGTAGCACTGCTTCTTAGCATTAGGCCACCAGGGCTCCATTATGATAATGTTAGCATCATCTTTTTGTTTTGCTTATTGTGTGTCCCATTGTCGAGTTCACAAATGGACTGCAGTGGACTATTGATTCTATTCATTCTCTCCATCCACAATTCACTGGGGATGTTAGCACATTTTATTCCAATAGTCACCTGTCTTCTTTTCCCCTGCTGCTGTTTTCTTTAATTTTCTTGCTCAACTAGTCTCTATCCTTAATAATACTTGCTCTTTTCCAATGCACAGTTATTGTTGTGGGGTGTTTTTCTCCCCCAAGGAATGGCATGATCTAGCAAGTACTTAGTTACAAAGCTGAGTTGGTAGTTTTATGAGACCACATGCACTTTTATTTTGTTGCTGTTAGATGCCATTGAGGTGAGCACAACTCATAGTGACCCTGCGAACAACAGATCTTAACGTTGTTCTGTCTTGTGTCAACTTCACAGTTTCTGTTGTACTCAAGCCCATCGCTGTCGTCACTGTGTAAAATCCACCTGGTTGAGGATCTTACTCTCTTTTGCCGCCTCCCAACCTCCACCTTTCCAGGCATAATTTCCTTTTCCAAAGAAGAGCCTTTCCTAAAAACATGCCCAAAGTGTGGGAGACGAAGCTTCTCTATCCGTGCCTCTGAGAAGCACTCTGGCTCCACTCCTGGCTTCTCCAAGACACACATCTGTTTGTTTTGGCAGTCCAAGGGATGGTCAGTGCTCTTCTCCAACATCCTAATCAAAGGCATTGGTCTTAGCAATGATAAAAATGTATACATCAAACAGATATGGTTTGCTTTTGGTATACTTTTACTCAATGAAGTAACAGGTATATTTTTTTTTCTGTGACTCTTTTACATTTCCCTCACAATTTGAAGACTGAAGGACTATCCTCTCTTATGGCCACTGATGCAGTGAAAAAGAGAACATGACTCATGGAGAAGAGCAGATTGAGAAGTGGGAATTATGGGTTGTGTTTAGTCTAACTATTGATTTAACCTCTGAGCAAGTTACTTAACCTCTTGTTCTCAGGCACTCTTCCCTACCTCTTGTATAATAATTCTTCACTAGCAGATGTTTTTACAACAACATACAAAGAAAAAATTGGCAAGATGATTGACTGGCTCCAACTTGATTGGCTCTGTCCACAAGCACAGCTCAGAACCATCAGAACTTGAAAGCAGTGACATGACAGCACTGAGAGTTCATGTTGGCATTGTCCCACTTTCTGTATAAAAGCATTCTTATTTGTAATACACTGTATGGCCCTGTCCACAGACTGAGCAGCGGGAGTGATTCTGCATGCTTTGTTATGACATGTCTTTCTTCATGAGCCTCTTATAAGACAAACAATAATAGTAATCACTTTATGAGACCCCTCTGCATGCCAAATGCTCTTTAATAGCTACACATTTAATAATCCATTCTAATATTTTAAAAAATCTCACAAACATAACAACTAAAAGAAGTAGACATAGTTGAGGACACTGAGACACAGAGAACTTTGAATGTTGTCAAAGGTCCACAGCTAGCAAAAGGCAGAACTTGAATATGGAGTGAAGAAATTCTGGTGCTAGAATCTACGCACATCTCACCCTTCTATAGCATCTCTCTTAAAAACAGAATTACCTTCAAGGGATAATCACAACAAAATCATACCATAAAGCCACCTTCCTGAGCCATGTTTATGTGCTCTACTAAAACAATCCCCTCATGACTTTTGAGTCAGAAGCAACTCCTAACTGAATCTCCAGTGGCAGGCTTTCAGATAGGTTCAAGCAGCTATAAATCACATGGAAGGGGATTGCCCATCTTTCTCCTGCAGCATAGCTGGTAGATTACAGCTGCCTGCCTTTGGGCTGATAGAGCAACTCCTTACACACTGGGCTACCAGAGCTCCCTCTGTGGGCTATATGTTGTTGTTAAAGGCCTTTGAGTTGTAGGTGACTCACAGCATCCCCATGAATGAAAGACCTGAATACTTGTATAACTTTCTTTATTTCTCCAAGTTCATAGAGTTTCTGGAGGCAAGCTATTTCAGAAGTGGATGCCACTCCTGATTCCAAACTTATTTTAATCAAGGAGCTCCACCAAACACTGTCTACCATGGGTGACCACAGTGTTCATCAGCCATGAGTTACCTCTGTACAGTAAATGGACAGACCAGTGCTCTACCACCTAGAAGAATGTTTGATGAAAAACAATTAAAAGCAGGCCTGAGGGCTGCAGGTTAATATCACCCACCTTTGGCTTGGAAGCATCACTTTCTGTCCATTAGGCCAAATGAGCTCTACGCTGTTGTTGTTAAATGCCATCGAGTGGTAGGCAACTCATGGCGACTCTATGAGGGAAAGACCTGAATACTTGTATAACTTTCTTCGTTTCTCCAAGTTCCTAGGTGCCATATACCATGCTACAAATAAACAGCAAAACCTTGCTGATGAGACAGTTACTGTGTGACAATTTCCTGTGTATCACAGTAAATAAAACAGTTACTCTTGTTAACACAGAAGAACAATCAGAGCATTTTCAGTAGGTGAATTTCGGAAGTTGATCACCAGACTTTCACTTTGACTTTAACTTTGAACCTTCCCATTTGTACCACCAACAGATGCCACTGAAGTGTGTAAGTTGCACAAATATCCAAACTTGTGTAATGACATGGACATGCAATCAAATCTTAGTGCAGCTAGACTGTGCCCTCCTCTTTTGGGACACTAGGTTTCTATTATCTACAGTCCCAGAAGTATTGATTCTTGTTTGCTTTTGACAATGACATGAGCTCAGCACCAGCCTAGGTTTTAGAATCCACCTGCGGCTAGGCAGAGGGTAGCTATGATGATGATGATGATGGTGGTGGTGGTGGTGGTTGTGGTCATGGTCATGGTCATGGTCATGGTCATGGTCTTCGGATGTCAGTTTCAGGCCAGCCTGGAAAGGTCAGCAATGAATCCAACCAAGTGTGACTGACTGTCCTTAAACACGCTTGTGTTCAGTGAACTGAACCCGCAGCACACATTCCCTGCTGCCTTCTGGGGGGCCACAGCCAAAGCCCCACAGGCACATTCAGTGTGTTGTGAGTTTGTGTTGATGTGTCTAGCCTGAGGGTGTGCCCTGAGGAACCCAGTCAGCCGTCCTAGCAAGTTCCCTTTTATATAGCAAGTGCTTCTGAGCTCAGGTCAGCTGGCTCCAGCCGAGGGGTTTGAAGGAGCTTTTAGACTCTCTCTGTCCTGACTGCATGCATCTACCTTTCCCACAGTCAGTTAACTCCCACTTTATTTTATATAGCAGCTGGGGGTAGGGTTTGGAGGAGAAGAACCAAGTTGCTTAGCAGCAAATCTGAAAGTTGTCATGTGTTTTTCTGTTTCTCAAGGCTGGGCTTTTGTCACTCCTTCTGAAGGAATCCCCTGGGCGTCACTCCTTGTCCAAACCCCAAGGGTCGAGTGTAGGCGTGTGCATGCTTTCAGAAGGGTGCTGGTCTGCCTGGTGCCTGTTCGTGAAGCTGGCTGCTGCTGCTGGTTTTGTTTAACAGACACTTCATGCTGCAAATTCTCAAGTGCAAATCACCTTTTGTTTCTTTTGTCCCCAGCAATGGTGAAGGGCTGAACTGGAGCTTAAATAATCCTTTCAATGACTACATTAAACAGACCCTTTCATTATAGATGTTAGAGGAATGAAAATAATTTACACAAAGCCACATTTCTTTCACAAAGTTTTAAAGAAGTGAGGGGACTGCCATTTAGGGAACAATTAATTTTGTTTCTGGAGGAAAAATGGGGGATGGGGAGGCAAAATTTGTTTCAAGACTTAGAAAACGATTTCTGGTGGGAATGCCTAACAGCTAAATAAAACATTCTCTTGGGAAAGACAGTGCTGTTTGGATCTGGTTTTGTGATAGTCTCTTACTATCTTTGGAGTGGATGAAGAATAAAATTTTCTCCTCTTTTTGAGTGTTAAAAACTTAGCTACAAAGACAAGTAATATTGAGAATGACGTGTTTCTGGAAAGATTCGTAAAGTCACTTAGAATGCCATAATATTATGTATTTCTTTATGGCTAAAGTTTTGCATATGCTAAGTTAGCTAGTTAAACCCTCTTTGTCTCTTTGTATTTCATCTTCTCTAGTTTTTCTTTTTTTTCTTACTCTCTAGATGCTTTTATTATTTATTTTCTTTCTTGGTTGAGTTAAAATGAGTTCTTTTAAAAGATAATACCTTTTTTTGGAAACAGCATTAAACAAAGGAATGAAAATGTATAGAGGTGATGTGTCAGTGGATACACAGAGAGACATGCAGGCTGAACAGGTGGGGAGGTGAAGAGAACTGTGCTCACAGCCACACACAGGCTTGGCAGTGGGCATTTCTGCATGCACACTTGTATACCTTGCAAATATATCCAGGTGTACAGCACAGCTAGAGTGGGGAAAGTTATGAAAACTTCTTAGCCATAAACAAACTCCTTGAAGGAATCAGTTACTATCCCTGGGGGATTTAGACCAAAGTTTTAGAGATCTTGGCATAACATTGTTCGAAAAGGCAATGTTCTTTATCTTATTGTAATGAGTAGAGCCTGGAGTCTTAAATGAGTGACTGGCTATTTAAAATGCAACTCTTCGTCATGCCTCATCTGAAGCAAAAAACAGTGAAGGAAAGAAGAGACTTGAGGAAATAGCCAAAAGTACCAATGGGCCTTGTGAACCATATCCTCCCTGACTCAAAGTCAAAAGAACCAGATGGCTCCCTACTACCTCTGTCGACCACTCGAGTCCTGTCTACAGAAGATCCTGGAAAGAAAAACATATAAAGCAAAATTACATTTAAAAAAATGGTCAGACTTACTGGTCTGATAGATAAATTGGTGAAACTCATCCCTGGAGAGTATCTTTCAGCCAAACAACAGGCAGACCTGTGAAAGTGAAAAGTTATACTTGTAACATACATACACCTTAAATCAACTAACCCTATGAGAGAAGAATGCCAATGTTTGTTCCGAAACAAAGCTCCAAAAGTCAGAAGATGCAAGAAAGAAAGAATGAAATCCAGAGACAAAGTGGGTAAAGTATAATTACATTGATGGTATTGCAACCAATATCACAAAATAGAGAGAGTGTCTTTGTGTGTGTGTGTGTGTGTGTGTGTGTTTGTGTGTGAGAGAGAGAGGATGAGAGAATATCTGTGTGTCTGTGAGTATTTGAATAGAGTTTTTATTTTCATAGTAAACTGTCACTCAAACCACAATGAAAGTAAATGAAAAGACTTGTAGGCAGTGAGCTGCCCAGAGTCACCCAGCTTAGACGAGTACTTCATTTTCATTCCTCCAAATTACTGCTTCTTGAAGGACACCAGGCTGAATATGTTGTTCACTGTTTAAATATGATGGGAATTTGTTGAGATTAAAGGGACACAAGTGATGACTCCATAGGAGAAAGATATTTCCTTCCTTTTATGTGGAACTGTCATGGAGGACAGCAGGTTGTTAGTGAAGAAATAAAACCCTGATTGATAAAAGTGTCCAGATAGAGTCTATGAAAGCTGGTGTTGGAGTTAAAGAGGAGAAGAGATGAAGTGGTCATACTCTTAAGTGTCTATAATGTTGCATTACTAATTGTATCTTGATAATTTGACAAGTAAGGGAGATATGCATAAGTGGTATTTATGTGGTAAAAGTGAAATGCTGAAGATAGAAAAGACTCAAAAGCCAAAGAGAAAGGAGTGGAGAAGACAAACTCAACCTACAAAGTTTCAGTAGTAACAGAGGAGATGAGTCCTCTTGAATAACACACTGTAAGACTAGGTACTTTGCTTGGGTGCATAGTTGATACCACCATGTTTTATTTCTTGGAAGACCGTATAATGGTTTATTTTATCAGGATTCTACAGCTTCATGATCCTTAGTTTCTTCCTTTCTAAATGCATTACATTAATAACTCCTAAAAGGGTACAAAATTGAGATTATTAGTCAATCAGCTCTGTGCTGGTGTCCTCTTGTTTAATTAGGCAGGACCTGTTGGGCAGGCCTTTGTATTTAAAAATCAGTTGGGCCCTCACTAAGAGTCTCCGGGGTGAAGCAGTTGGATTCTGAAGGGTAGATACTGTGTTTGGAGAGAACATTGTTCTGAGTGGTATATAGCACTTTTCTGTCTCTATGCTATACTGAGATAAGTTGGGGTTGCTGTGATACTGAAAGCTATGCCACTGGTGTATCAAATGCCATTAAGGTTACACATAGTGGACAGGGTTTGGTAGTGCTCCCAGATTAAGACAGATTAGGAATAAGATTGGTATCTACTTCTTAAATAATAGGCCTTTGAAAATCCTGTGAACACCAGAGGAATGAGGATAATTATAGAATAGGGTTCATAGGGTCGCTAAGAGTCATGCTCAACTTGATGGCACCTAACAATATTGATATTGGGAGATCTGGTGGTTAAATGGTAAGGAATTGTGCTGCCAGTGAAAAGATATGTAGCTAGAATTCACCCACTGCTTCATAGGATAGGCAGTCTACTCCCATGCTATTTACTGTCTCTGAAAACCAGCTGCTGGATCAGCTATGAGTTCCAACTCAACATCACATCCTTGATATGATATACAGAGAATGGCATGAAATCTCTGGGTCTTCCTCCCAACCATAACCTAATTAGAAGGAAGACACCACACATAACCAGATGAGGGGTATTTAACCTATGGCCCTTTTGACATAAAACTTTCAAGTCATCAAAAAACAATCAAAGTCTGACAAATTTTTGTAGCCAAGAGTTGTCAATGAGACATAACAACTAAATGTTAAGCCTAGATGGGATCTTAGAACACCAGAAAAATATTAGGGAAAAACCAAGGGTATGTGAATGATCCAGGAAGTATTAAAAGAAGATGGAAGGAATATACTGAGTCACTGTATCGAAAGGAATTGGAAGACACAGAAGAATTTCATGAAACAACGTATGAGCAAGAGCCTATGGTGATGAAAGAAGAAGTTCAGGCTGCTTTGAAGGAAATGGCAAAAAATAAGGCTCCAGGAATA
>NW_006399764.1:14105431-14163902 GCF_000299155.1 Elephantulus edwardii | reverse complement strand
GGTACAGGACAGAGCAGAGTTTAGGGCTGTTGTACATAGGGTCGCTATGAGTCGCAAGCGACTCGACGGCACATAACAACAACAACAACATGTGAATGAACTGTTGTTGTTGTCGTTAGGTGCTGTTAAGTTGAGTACACCTCATAGTGACCCTATGGACAAAAGATCTGAACTCTGTTCTATCCTGCATCATCCTCACACTTCCTGACACACAACTCATTGCAGCAGTCACCATGTCAATCCATCTGATTAAGGGTGTTCCTTTCCTTTGCTGACCTCCACCCTTTGCAACATCATGTCCTTCTCCAAGGAATAGCCCCTCCTAGCAACATGCCCAAATTATGTAAGTTGTAGACTCATCATTTTTTCCTACAAAGAGCACTCCAGCTACACCCTCTCTAAGACATATTGTTTGTTCTTTTGTCCGTCCATGGGATGTTCAGTGCTCTTCGCCAACATTACAGCTGAAAGGCATGGATTCTTTTTTTGTTATCCTTATTGATTGTTCAGCTTTCAGATGCATAGCAAGTGATTGGAAAGACTAGGGACTAAATCATATGCACCTTAGTCCTCAAACTGACATCATCACTCCTCAATACTTTGGAGAAGTCCCTAACTGCAGATTTTCACAGGGCATTGTTCTAAGTGGTACAGCACTTGTCTGTCAGTTTGCTGTAGCAAGATAACGTGGGATTGCTGTGATACTGAAGGCTGTGTCATTAGTGTGTCAAATGCTTTAAGAGTAACTCATGGTGGACAGATTTTGGTGGAACTCCATAATTAAGGCAGACTGTGAAGCAGGATGGGATCTAATTCTTAAAGAACAGGTCTTTTAAAACCCTATGAACACTAAAGGAATGAGAATAGTTACTGTAGTGTAAATGAACTATGGATCTTAATTAATACTGATGCATTCGTCTTGGTTTGTTAATTGAGGTAAATGGATCATTTCAATGTGAGATGTTAGTAGGGTAGATGGGGTATCTAGATGGTATTTGTGCTATCTTCCTAATTTTTTTTAACTGGAAACTGTTCTGAAATAGAATATTCATTTCAGGAAATATGCAAGATGAGTCTAGAAGCATCTTAGGGATCCAGAAAGTAAGGAATTACTAAAAAAAAAAAAATTAAAAACCACATAAGTTGAGTGTAGGGAAAGACAAGAAATAATAAGGAATTACTTAGAGACTAAACAGCATGCTTCTGGAAACTTTATGAACTTTGATAAATGTTGATAGTTTTAGAGGAGCTTTAGGCCTTTTGTTTGTAAGGTCGCTATGAGTCATGCTTGACTAGAAGACAATCAAAAACAAACAACACAACTGATATTATAAACAAAAAATCTATTATTCTGTGAAATATCAATATTATTTATAAAACATTGACTCAAAGAAAAGAATAATAAAAATGAAAGAAATTTAAAAAAATATCAGAAAGATACCTTGTGTGAATGAAAAAATACCAAAAAGATAGAGAAAACCACTGAAATATCTCCCTCCTACTGACTGAAATGGAGCAATTTAAATAATAGAATACACAAAGTAGTATTAGATTTTGATTCAAAGTATAATATAGATATATATAAATCTATACAGATATAAATAAATATGTGGGAGAAAAGAGACAAATTTGTAAATACTTTACTCATCATCCTAAGTAATTAATGTAGACACTGTATCCTTGGGGAGGCAGTGTATTAAGCAGTTTTAAAGTGTGAACTACACATAGACTTCTTTCCAAAGAGTTTAGAATTGGATGGAGGGGAATGGCATGGTGGAGAATCCTGACAAACACTCTTTTAGCCAGATGACAAAAGTCAACATCAATAATTGCATATCATGCTGGTAACAAGCCTCTTTGATATGATGTGATGAAAATGGCATTTTTACCTCATTTTTACCTTTCCAGAAATCAATAATTCTAGCTTAGATAGTTAGACAAACATCAGAAACAATCCTGTGTAGGGCCGTTCTCCAAAATATCTCACCAGTATCATTGAAGGCTTGTCAAGGTCATCAAAACCAACAATATATTCCACACTAATGTACTAGGGGAAACAGGGTGTGGAGGATATGGAAACACTATGCATTATTTTTTTTTCATCTTTCTGTAAATGTAAAGAATGTTTTAAAAACCTTAGAAACAGTATTGTTTTTAAAACAGGAGGTCTGACAAACTTTTAGGGTTTTAAAAAAATATTTTGGAACGTCAAGAGAGTGGGCTTTTTGGAACTGAAGGGAAGGGGGAAATAAGCCTTCCAATTTTTTCTTGTCTACATAGTATAAACAAATGGAACATCCTATTTTCAGTTTGAGTTTGGAAAAGAATGTTTATTTAACATTCAGTCACCTACACTTCACTGACAGCAAGGAAAAAAATGATTAAGAGAGTGAAGGAATTTATTTGGTAACCATAAAACAGAAATGTCTCTTAAAGTTCAGATCAGATACTAATATTGAGTCAAATGGGAATCTGCAAAAAATGGAATTAAATTTGAGCATCAGAGAAGAATGAGCAAAATTTTGAGAACAACCAGGAAGGACCAGGAGTAAATTATAATGTTCTAACCGTACCATTAGTAAGTAAATATTTTTTTTTATTCTTTTAAGATATGGAGAGAATAGTTAATGATTAGGTTCCAGCCGATGAAGCTGTTCAAATGAATAAGATGGATTTTTCAAATAACTCATTAGCTAATCCTTCATTATTATCCATTTTGTAATGGGTGACACATTTAACACACTTAGTAATATACTCAGGGGCACCTTTAAATGAAAAGCATTTGGGAGTTTGGTGATGCAATTTGAAAAACATGAAAATATTTTTATTAGTTTTAAATTTGTCAAAAAAAAATGTCTGAATCCCAGTTGATTGTATATAAGATGGAGTCTATATGTAAGATTTATATTAAAGACCTTCTCCTCATCTATTCCAACGTTGTTCTTTATTTTAACCTAAAAATGAAAAAAAAATCTTTTCAACTTACCTCATTGAAGTTTTTGTTTTATGATTAATATCACATTTTCTACCAGGATAGGAAGCAATTAGAGAATGCTGGGAATTTAGAAAGGGCTTGTGCTGTAGAGGAGTAGACCATGTACTAATTGACCAACTTTGGAGATGAGTTCCTCTTGGTGATGATATACCACTATGATCAAGAATCTGTATATGAAAGACTCTGATCTTTCTCTTAAGAAATTTATTGTCTAGTAGAAAGACGTAACAATTGAGTTGAACTGAACTCTAATGATATAGTGATCCAAAGAGGTACCTCTCTGGTGGTTTGACTCCACTGGTAGGTAGCTCATGAGGAGAAAGATGGGCGATCTCATGTGCAATTGACAGCATTGCAAAACCTACTGGAGGATCAGCTATGAGTTTGGTTCTATTTTAATGAGTTATTTGTTTGCTTGCTTTTTAAATGACTAAGAGTCAGTACATTTATATTGGTAATAAGGTTGTTCTTGCTGTTGTTGTTATGTGCTGTCAAGTCACTTGCAACTCAGTGACATTATGTATAATAGCTCTGAAGCCTGTTTCATCCTGAGCCTGTCTCACTGGCTCCTACACACCTACCTCCATTGTCCCACTTACTGTATCAATCCGTCTCATCCAAGATCTTCGTCTCCTATACTGTCCTCCCACTCTTCCATTGCTTGTAGAAGCATGCTGTCCTTCTCCAAGGATTGGTCCTTCCTGGTCACATGCCCAAAGTATGTGAGATGGAGCTTTAGAATCCTAACCTCCAAGGAGAAACTTAGTTTCATCCTTTCTAAAAGAGACTTATTTGTTTTCTTGGTGTTCTGTGGTATATTCAAGACTTTTCCCTAGCACTACAGTGAGCACGAATGATGTGGTGGACGTCCGTCAGTTCTTCAGCATTCTTAGAGAAAGCAGGGGAAGGACTGAAAAGAGTCTTTTGGTAGCATTGGCACCATGGAGGCTGTGACACAAATGTAACAGCTCAGGCCTAACCCCACATCTTACAATGATAACTTGAATTATAATGAACTGGCCCACATGACTCATACATACCTTGATACATAAGTGAAGAGACATTAAACACAACTGGAATTTGATTGAAAATTCATTCTAGCATCTAGATAGGCAATGAACTGAAGAAGGGATAATATTTTAATGAGATTAATAAACAGACTGCAGTTACCTAGAGGAGATTTGATGGTGATAGCAATGGAGAATTCAAGTTTTAATTTTAAAAAATAGCCTTAATTCAGCAATTGATTTCATGTAACAGGAAAATAGAAAAGACAAGTATTAGGACACTTTATGGTCTTGGACCACCTAATTGGAGGTGGTGGTTGTTATGTACCATCAAGGTAGTGCTTATAATATACGAAATAGTGGTTCAGGTAGAGGTTTAGAAAAGGTTGAAAAGAACATGATATACACTCTAACTATTCAGATGGAGGTACTTTGGAATATTTGATTGGAGAAGCTTAATAGGGAATTAAATATATGTGTATGGCGTTCAGGAAATACATTCATATATCTGACCTTCATCATAAAATATATTATCAGGATGGACCTTTTTATTACTGGTGGTTGGAATATTAGATTTTGAAACAAAGAAAAAGGATCAGTAATTGGAAAACATGGCTTTAGTGATAAATATTATCTAGAAATCACATGACTAAATTTTGTGAGGGCAAATAGATTACCATTTTCTCATATGCAAGTTTAAATTGAAGCAGAAGTAACTGAATAGAAGTCTACAGAATACAAACTACCACCTGGAGAATATTCCACCTAAATTTCCATCTCAAGGATAAGATTATGCAAAGAATATAATTCAAGGACATGTAATTATGCTCATGCAAAACCTTTGCACAAACCAAGAGTCATCCATCCAGAACAAGTGGAATTTCACTAACTCATTACTGTCATTCAGAACCGATTCATAATGGACCCTCTATTGGGCTTCTGAGGCTGTAAATTGCACTGAAGGTTATTAGATGTATTTCTCCTAAGAGAAATCCTGGAGGATTTGAAGCACCAGAGAGAGGCACCATTTGGGTTGGCAGTACAGTTTCTTATAAACTACAACACCAGTGCTTGAGAAGATATAACATGGTTGTAAATGAGGAGAGATGGATTGTGAGGGCTCTGTCCATTCACATACTTATTCAGTATGTCTGCTGAGCAAATAATCTAAGAAGCTGCATTGTGTGAATAACTTGGTTTCAAGACTGAAAAAAGATTTATTAACAACATGCAATGTGCAAATGACATAACTTTGTTTACTTAAACATAAGAAGACTTGACATACTTAGTGCTGATGAAAATAGAATTTTGCAGCTTTCATTATAAGTTACACCTCAACATAAAGAAAGCAACCAAATAAAAAATGGTATAAGCCTAGGACATTAAGAGATTACCAGAATTTACATCAGGACATGTATTGCACTGGGAAAGTCTACAGTCAAGGATCTCTTTAAATTATTGAGAAGCAATGATGTCAGTTTGAGGATTAAGGTACACCTGATTCAGGCCATGGTATATTCATGATATGTTGGTATATTTCCTGACATGGATCTGAAATCTGCACAATAAATAAGGATGACAGAAGAAGAGTTGATGCCTTTGAGCTATAGTGTTGGAGAAGAGTACTGAATATCCTTTGGACTTCCAGAAGAACAAACAGGTATGTCTTAGAGAAAGTGCAGCCAGAGGGCTCCTTGGAGGCAAAGATAACAAAGCTTTGGTTCCCACACTTTGGGCATGTCACAAGGAGAGGTTATTTGAAAACAGGCATCAAGCTTTGAATGGTGGAGGGATAGTGAAGGAGAGGAAAACCCTCAACCAGATGGATTGACATGGTGACTGCAGCAATGCGCTAGAGTACGTCAGGATGGCACAGGATAGGACAGGGTTCATATCTGTTGTTCATAGAGTCACTGTGGGTCATACTTGACTTGATGGCATCTAAGAACAATAACAATTATAGTATTCCTATATACGCCATATATAGGAATAGACAGCTAGGGAAAGATTTCTGAGAACTGAGTAGATATGATGTCGTGAAAAGGAAAGAAGACTGTTTTAAACAAAAAGGATCACATAGCAGGGATTAAGTTGAGGACTAAAAATGTCCATTAGCTTTGATACCTAGGTTATGATTGCTGATCTTAGAGAGTGTTCATTGGATTAGTGCATACTGAGCTTGTATAGAAAAACATTGTGATGGAGGTTTCTTTCAAGAAAAGTGACTTTGAAAAGGAGAGATGTTGGATATTAAACATAGACACATAGATTCAAGGAGTGCCTCTTTCCCATTTCCTTAAATACAAAGAAATGAGTATATTTATACAAAGAGAACAGAGTTAATGCATAAAGATACAATGACTGCATAAGAGAGAGTAATAACTGGAGGAATGAGGTCCCTATGTGGTGCCAGGCAATGGAATTCTGACAGCAAAGCCATGAGAGGGTGTTTAGCAGTAGGAAGCACTTGTTAAACGTGAGAAAGTCCAAGGGAAGCATGCATACAGGGACGTGGAGTCTTCAGTTGAGTGTGTTCACATCTAAGGGAATTCGTTTTGTTTCTTTTTGTTTTCCTATGAAATAGGGAACAATGACATTTATGTCTGAGAGAAAGAGCCTGTGCAGAATGGGGGCCTCGGAGAAGAATGAGAGAAGAATCTTTCCGGAGGATTAGAAGTTAGACTGGGCCACATTTAAAATCATTCAATTCAGGCTCTTTGATTCTAGATGTATTAATGTAACGTCGGCATTGTGTAGTCCATCTATTTATGTAAAAACACATAAAATGCATCTGAATTACCCATTATCTGTGCTTCTAGTGCATGGTCAAAGAGGCCATTATTAAGATGCCAGAGAACTAGAAAGGGCTCCAAAGATGCCAAAGACAAACAAAAAGACCTTTGCCTGAATGTGGTGGAGAAGTCAGTGTAGCTACCAATCGCTGAACACCTATTCTATGTTGACTATTGTAAGTGGGTTGGGAGTTGACAGTGGAAATAATAGTGACATTTTTAGCAAATTAATCCATAGATTCTGGGAATTGGAAAGAACCTCAGAATTCATGTAAAGACATTCTTTAGCTCTTTTGTAAATGCCTCCAATACCAGGGTATTAATTATATAAGAACGGTAGTCTTCAATATGGATTCAAGCCTACTATCAAGAAGATAAAAGTTCTCTCCACTTGGCCAATTGGCAGCTCCATGATAGATGGAAAGGAGATTGTGAATGTTAACAATTTCAGCTTTCTTGGTACCACAATCAACAACACTCTTGGAATCAGCAGTCAGGATATCAAAAGATGAATTGCACTGGGGTAGTCTGCTTTCAGGGCCTCTCCAAAGCAGTACAGAGTAATGCTGTCAGTCTAGGGACTAAGGTGTGACTGATCCAGGCTGTGGTCTTTACAACTTCTTGCTATGCATCAGAGAGCTGGACAATGACTAAAGAAAACAGAAGAAGAATTGATGTCTTTGTTTGTGGTGATGGAGAAGAGTATGGAACACATACCACAGACTGCCAAGATAACAAACAGGTCAGTACTGGAGAGGGTGAGGCCAAGTTTTTCCTTAGAAGCAAGGATTTTGAATCTCTGTCTCACATAATTTGAGCTTGTGGCCAGGAGGGACCAGTCCTTAGAGAAGGACATCATGCTTGGAAGGGTGGAGGGACAAGGCAGGAGAGGAAGACCCTGGATGAGATGGATTGATACAGATAATGGGGGTAGGTGTGTCAGAGTCAGTGAGACTGCCTCAGAATAGGATAGGATCCAGAGCTATTGGACACAGGGTCACTATGAGTGACAGGCAACTCAAGAGCATATAACAAGAAGACATGCTGTGTAACTATGCAATGTAGTCAAATACATCATATTTAATTGCTTGAAAAAAAAATCTGTGTTATATCAGCATAAAGAACTGAATTCCACTCTTCAAAAATCGGGTGCCACAAATTCATTTTTATTGAAATCAGTGAATACCGTGCACCTAAGTGTAAGATAATGTTCTTGGCCTGGTCAGGTGATCAGTAGGGCAGAGTCCCTGACCTTTATATCTTTACAGCCTATTGAAGGAGGGAAGAAAAATTCTCAAATGATCAGAGGAAAGATGAAAATAAATGCGGTTAGAGAAGTAATAATAGTCTGTACTTTTTTTGTTTAAAAATGAGGTGCCAGGATTCAATATCTCAATAGATTGTGACATGCCTCTCCTAGGGCCCCTCCCCAGTCCTGTTTACCTTGGAAGATTTACATGTGTTTCCAGCCAAGTGAGTCAGTAAAAATGGAAATACTGCTTTAGCTGAGTGTACGGGATCTGCTCACGCATCCTGTTGAGAAAATCCCTGGTAATAGTGATACCACCAAAGCAGTTTCTACAGCACTTCATAGATTACAAATCACTTATTCCTATTTTAACCTGCTTAATCATCATAACAATTAGGTTGAGGTCATTGGCCCTGTTCTCGTCCCTTTATACATGAAGGACTTAGGCTAACCAAGGCAAAGGGGTGATGAGCTAGACTTCAACCTACATCTCATGATGAGCGGTCACTACAGGAGCAGGCCTCTGTGGAGTTAATGGACAAGGAAATTACAGGTGCTTTGGGGAATCAAGGAGGCTGTGAAGTCTTTCAAGACTGATGGTATATATAAAAAAAAAAGACTGAAGGTATTTTAATATCCTTGGCTGGGAAGAGACAATCTGGGGAGAGAACCTTTTGCTGTGAGTTGCATATGTCACATATGCAGCATGGAGGTTCAAGGTTCTCATCACTAAGACTGTATGCTAAGCACCCTCTGGGTGAACGAGAACCACCAACTACCAGCAGGTACTTGAACACTTAAATGTATAAATCAACCTGTGGATGCAAGGACAGGCTGTGTGGTTTCATTTTGACATCCATCTGCCAGGAGAGATGGCTGAAAACTGGGAAGCATCCAAGGGTAAGAAGCTTGGAGGGAAGAGATGGCCATGGACAGAGCCTTGAGGCTTGACATGGACAGAGGGTGAGAGGAGAAGGGAGAGCCAGTAGATGAGAAACTGAAAAATGCAAATCCTTCCAAACTGTTAGAGAAATAACAGAGACTTTTCAGGAGTTCATGATCATGAATTAATGATGATAGAACAACAAGAATAATTTTATGAAAATTGGAGAGAGCTGGACCATAAGAATGGAATTCGGAATGTAAGGAGCAAGGGGATAGTGAAGAAAAAGCTGTGGGTGACGTTTAGGCTGTTGATGAAGTGAATAGTGAAATAAGTTTCCTCTTTCTCAGAAGCAGCTCTTCAAGAACATGAAGACAGTTTTCTTATCTTCTTAGTTCCTTTTTGAGGCAAAAGTCTCTTAAATAATTCAGCTTATTGTTGTTTGCTTCTCAGAAATTCACTATTGCATTTTCTTCAGGATTTTTTTTAAATTTGTCAGCTCCCTTTTTGTAGTTTGGCATCTAGAAATGAACACATATGTAACTTATGGTCTGAAGAGCGCAGAGTAGAATAAAGCTGTCGTGTTAGGTTCCTATACTGTATGATTTTAAAAAACCACCCTGCAGCTGACGTTTAAATTAGCCACTTTTCACTCTGGATTAATTGAGCTTTCAATCAACTATGATTCTGTTCGTCTACATCTTCTCTTTGCCATATGTTTTGGGAAATAACTCCCCCAAAATAGGGATGTGGACGCTGAAACCAGAGGGTGTAGAGGGCATGGGACTGGCATCAGGGAATCTATATTTTAGTCTGAATGCCTACACTTTTTAAATATAGGCTCTTGGGAAAAGAAGTTCACTGCTCTTTAGTCTCCAGAGTGGGCTAGGTTGCATGACTTCTTAGTTTCTTTCCACCTCTAAATATTTTGAAGTTAATAGCTGCTGTAAATGTCACCGTTAATTTATTTCACAAGTATTTATAGAAGTTAACCCTGTACCGGGAACTGCTGGGCTTTAAGAACTAGGGGTGACCAACTTAGGAGTTGTTCTGACCCTTGGAACTCGAAATCTTTCATGACGTTCTAAGCCTGGAAAATACTTGGCTATATTTAAAGAAGAATGTGTGTACACCAAAGACTCAGATAGAGGCCTTAAATCATTAATTACCAAAAGGTATATGAAAGGGCAGTGGCATTGAGGGCTGTCAAAAATACAAGAGAAAGAATTAAGTCTGCATTTGTAATAATATAGAGAACCATTTTCTGTGATCTTATAGCTGTCAAAGTTATGTATGTGATATCATGATGAGAAAGAGTATAGAGGAGTATAACAATGGAACCTCTTTTCCCACACACACCAAGAACAGTAAGAAGCTGCACTGCCAACCCAAAGGCACATGGTTCAAATCCATCAGCAACTCCAGAGGAGAAAGATGGGAAATCTCCTGTGTGATTTACTGCCCCTGAAGCCCTCAGGAGAGTCATGGATCAGTCAGTTCCAACTTGTCAGTATGTAACAACAACAACACCACCACTGTGTAAAGGAACAATATTCACTTACACTGAGACAGAAAATATTGCTAACTACATCATCCGCAATATGACAGTGTCTTTACCTCACTCTGATGTAATCGACTCTAACCATTAACACACAAGAAAATTCCAACAACAGACAACATTGAAAACTTGCACAAAACACAAAACCGTAGATTATTCCTTACTTGTGACTTACTAGAAAGTATTTTTTTTTAATTTACTCTTTCAAAATGTCAGAAAAACAGCACTTCTGAACTTACGATTCCACAATTAAACTTAGATATGGGGAGGCTAGAGGAGAAAGAACCGCTGATTCTTACTTCTGACGGCAAACGTAAGCTCAGAGCCCTTCCTTCTCAGGTAATTGCTACTGCAGTGTTCCAGGTACTATTGCAATGTGATTAATCAACTCAAAGCTTGCTGGTTTAAAACAATGGCTGTGCTAATGTTATTCCTCATATTTTTCTCCTTAGACTGAGCTCCACTGAACAATTCTCCTGCTTCATGTACAGTCAGCTGAGGTAGTAGTTTTCTTAATGTGTGACTGGACTTGAATGTCCATGATAGTTTATTCACAGACCAGGTGACTTGGTTGAGGCAGCTGGAAGGCTGTCCTCAGCCGGGACCATGGGCCACCTAGGTATCTCTGCACATAATCCCAGGTCTTCTCTATTCTTTGTGGTGTTTTCATGTGATTGCTTCATATGGTCCATTCAACTATGAGACTCAGCTTTATATGGGGCAGCCCAGGAGTCCTCAGAACACAAAACTGGGAGATGGTAGGCCTTCTCCAGGCCACTTTACACATCTACTTCATTCTGCTAGTTAAAAGAAATGTAATTCTGTTCGGGAGGAGGCTACTCCGGGAGGTAAATACCATTGATATGCTTCGAGGAGGTCACTCTGGAGACTATTGTATGTGGCCAGTTGAGTAATACTGAAAATGGATACCAGTGTAAAGAAGTGAGTTCATGATCTAGAGTTCATAAAGTGAGTTCATAAACTAGAAAAAGCTCTAAAGCATTTTAATGCTGACTTTCTGTTACTTTTTCTTTTAGTACAAACACAAATAGAGATTTCAAAAATTAGTAGCGAAGGATTCTTTTTGATTATTTCATGGTAAAGAAGAGAGGTAGGTCTGTAAGCGTGTCTCCTTTCTCTCTCTCTCTCTCTCTCTTTCTCTCTCTCTCTCTCTCTCTCTCTGTGTGTGTGTGTGTGTTTATATAATTCTCATATGGAGAACCTATAGGATGAATCAGTGACTGAGGTGATGGGAGTAGGTATGTCAGAGATGATGAAATTGGCTGAGGATAGAGTGGGGTTCAGAGCTGTTGTACAAAGGGTCGCTCTGAGTTGGAGTGGATTTGACAACAACAGTAGTGGATGCAGTAGAACCAAGTCTGTAGCCTTTATGGAAGCTAATCACAAGGTCTTTTCTCCCAAGAAACAGGTGTCTAACCTTTCATGGTAAAGAAGAGAGGCAGATCTGTGGATGGGAGTTAGCAGCTGGGTGGTTAATCACTGCACCACCAGTACACATTCTTGTGCAGATAGATGATTTTATGGATCAAACACACATTGCTCTCACAGGAAGACCCTCGATGAGAAGGAGTGATTCAGTGTCTGGGTAAAGGGTTGTTGTTGTTGTTGTTGTTGTTATGTGCCATCGAGTTGTTTGCGACTCATAGCGGCCCTATGTACAACAGCCCTAAACCCTGCTCTATCCTGTGCCAATCGCATTGCCTCTGACACACTCATCCCGATTACCCCAGTCACTGAATCAATCCATCTCATAGAGGGTCTTCCCCTCCTGTGCTGTCCCTCTACCCTACCCAGCATGATGTCCCTCTCCAAATACCTGTCTCTCCTTGCAATATGTCCAAAGTATGTCAGACGAAGCCCCAGAATCCTTGCCTCCAAGGAGTAGCCTGGTTTAACCCTCTATAGGAGGAATCTGTTTGTTTTCTTGGCAGTCCATGTTACTTACATTCAATACTCTTCTCCAGCACCACAGCTCAAAGGCATCAATTCTCCTTCTGTCCTCCCTAGTCATTGTCCAGCTCTCTGATGCATAACAAGTGACTGCAAGGACCATGGCCTGTATCAGACGCACCTTCGTCTCCAGAGAGACATCATTGCTCTTGAGTACTTTAGAGAGGTCCCTAACAGCAGACTTTCCCATCGCAATAAAGGGTAGGTGTGTCAAAAACAGTGAGGTTGGCACAGAATAGAGCAGGGTTCAGAGCTGATGTGACTCAATAGCACATAATAAACAACTGGAATGTTTGCTACTGACACAAATGTGTGTGTGTGTGTGTGTGTGTGTGTGTATTAATATCTTACAGATGTATATTGCTTTTATTGTTGTTCGGTGCCGTCAAGTCGGGTATGGCTCGTTGCAACCCTACAAGCAATAGATCTGAACCCTGTACATAACTGCATGTGTTGAATTTCAGAAATAACTTGAAAGCTGAGAGAGGAAAAAAATGTACAGAACCAACCGCACTTGTGGGGAGAAATTGAGAGTGACACAAGTGGGTGAGGAGGAGAGAGTGGACATTTAAGAATGCTGGCTATGCATTAATTGAACCTCCCCACTTCTTTGGCCTTCTTGAGATACTGAGTAAATATTTGAAATTCTTCAGTTTTAATATATAATTTAAATACTGAGAAACATTTTCTTCCAATCTCTTTGTGTTAACTCTCTACTAGTCATCGGGTATATGTGTGAGGATGAAGTGTGAAGGTGAACTCAGATATTCAAGTGTAGATGTTACTCCAGTATGAAGTCCCTGGAGTTTTATTTTGAGCATTTTTTAAAAGGGTAACAAATTTATATGGATCCAACTACATTATTCTATTTTTGACCCTCTGGCAACAAAGGGAAGGTTAAGACTTCTAGTCAGAGATGAGAAAAAGTTCCAGCGTTAAGAAATGACACAAACTTACTTACCCACATGAGCCCAGGAGATGTGGTGGATTGGTGTTGGGCTACTAACTTACAGGTTGGTGGTTTGAGTCCACCAGTATCTCTGTGGGAGAAAGTTTGGGTCTACCAGAACTTAAACTTTTACTTTGGCTCTTTAGTATGTAAGTAAGGTCACTGAGCTAACTAGATGCATTGAGGATCTGTATAAGTATCTGGTTTCCATGCAGAGGAAGAGGAATGCTAGAAAGTGATGAACCTGGGGCTTCAGGTAATGGCAGACTGCATCGCGATCAGAGTGGCAGAATCAGAGCTTTCTCACCTGCCAACTTTTATAATTATTTCTCAATTCTGGAGAGAATAACTGAGATTTAAATTCACTCAGACTAAGAGGGGAAAGCCCTAATGAACTGTTCCCACCATTTACTTGACATCAGTGAGACTAGCAGACCTTTTTGGACTCTGTATTGTTGTTAGGTGCCTATGGGTCTAGTGATAAGAATTTTATTTTCTTGCTGTAGAGATACAACTCATACTGAAAGCTGAAATTTTTGCACTTGGGCAGCAAGTGTTTCAAGTCCTCCTCACTTTCAGCCTACAAGGTTGTGTCATTTGTGTAATGCAAATTATTGATGTATCTTTGTCCAATCTTGATGCCACTTTCTTCTTCATAGAAAATGAGCATAGGATTGAACATTTTTTTAAATTTAATTTAGGTTGTTTATTTTTCATTTCAATGAACATCTACAGAGATTTTGGGATTCCATTCATTCATTGTTGCACCCTTCTCCCCGCACAAACCCTCCCCCTTCCCCCCCATTTGCTCCTCTCCTTGAAAAGGAAAAGAAAAACTCCCTCATTGGTACACAACCCCCCCCTCACCTCCCCAAACCGCACCCCCTACCCCCAAATATAATCCACTCTGCAACCCTCATTGCATACTCCTATGATAAAAATAATGCCCTAAAATATAATACTTTTAGACTATTCTCTCCCCCATAGACTTCAATGCCGTAAACATATAGGATTGAACATTTTTTAAAATTCAATGTCCTATAGTGGTCCAAAGGACAACGAATTAAAAACAATGTGTTCCATATTAATCCTGCCCATCACACTGGGTTCCATGATGTTGTAATAAATTGTTGTGACTTGGACCTGAGAAGACACCTAACAACAACAGCAGCAATTCAGTATCCCCTGCAGTGAGCTCACATGCACCAGTGATCACAAAGGTCACTGTCTCATTCTGTTGTATACAAGGTTGCTGTGAGTTGAAGGGAATTCTGGTGGCCTCGTGGGTAAGAAATTTCTTTTCCAACCCTTAGGTAGGCAGTTTGAAGCCACTAGCTGCTCCTTGGGAGAAAGATGGACAATCTTCCCTCGCAGTTTAGGCTCTGAAAACCCACTGGAGTGCTAGCTGTGAGTTGGTTCTGCACTCAGTGGCCATGAGTTTTGAGAGTGACTTGAAGCCAACACAGCACCACTATTTCAATAGAACTTAATCCAAAGAAGAGGAGCAGCTACGTGGATTTGGATCCTCACAGAAGCAAATGCCATGACAGGATTGCAAGAGGAATGCAAGAGACTTACTGGAAAATGATGTCTGTGAGGGCGGAATGATTAAGGAGCCATGGGGGCTGGCCACTCCACCAGGTGCCAACACAGACCTGACTGTAGGAGGAGGTAGGAGGAGGGAGTTTGCAGGGCACAAGTCTAAGACTGTACCTAAGAGTGTCAGCCAGTTTAGATCCACTAGTCTCTGCAGGAGGAATTCTCTAATAGAGATGGCAGCCTAGAAAGCCCTAGGGCTAGTTCTGTTTTGTCACATAGGACCACTATGAAAATCATCTCACAGGTGCCTGATAGCAAAAAGAGATAGTAAAAAAAAAAAAAAAGGTTGATGTCTAACTCTCTCTATATATTTTTTTCTTTTTCTAGGGTTTTTGGTTTTTTGTTTTGTTTTGTTTTTTTGTGGGTTTTTCCCCCCCCTTCGTCTTCACATTCTCCTCCTCAACTCCCTTAATTCTTGACATTGGGTTACTATTGTATTTTACATGTCTGATTTAAAATATCTGCAGAAGTACATACATACATGTAAGATGCTTCACTTTGTCATTAGAAAATGGTGACAATAATGTGTCCATCTGTCCAGGAGTGGAGCACACTGTCTCTCTGCCCTGCTTATACATTCTTCCAGTGGCCAAATGTAGCCCTGAACTAGAGCTCTTAGAACTCATGCTTCCTAAAACAGAATGTCTTTAGAACTCTAGAAACTTCATCCTTTTCACCTCGTGAGAGTAGTTGGGTATAATATGTTTTGAAACGACTGAAGAGAAAACAGGAGAACTGGTTATGCAGTTGGAAGAGTTGCAGCCTCTTGAAAACATGATTTGGCTACTCTGCCACCTTGTAAAGGCCAAGGGACTCTGAAGCCATTTGCTTTCTGTGCTCCACCCCTACCAAGAAGATATATTTCCCCCTCTCAGAAAAAAATAGGAGCTTGATGAAGATTCTTTCTAAAGTCCATACTAACCCTTACATTCCGGGTGTTTATAATATGTAATGGGAACACTGTAGCTTGTCTATAGATAAAGCTCGCATTACAAGCAGCACATAGCTAGTGGTTGACTTCCTTTCTCTCCTTTTCCATACATGGTGCTGAGTGAGAATAAACACCACCACAAAATTACATTAGGAGTTTGTTTTAGGACTCTAAACTTTTCCAAGTAGCTACCTATCTTTAGATAGATAGATAGATAGATAGATGTTGTTTTGTTGTGGGGTTTTTTTGTTGTTTTGTTTTTGTTTTTTTTTTAAAAAGCATGGCTTACATCCTCCTCCAAAAGCTTATTTCGCAGGGTAGTCGGATTTCTTTTCATTGACATTGTGGGACAGATCTTTAAATTCAACTACATCTGGTCACCTTACCCCCAACCATATTATGGCTGTTTCTCTAAATCAAACCTGAACTAAGCAAGAACATCTGCACTGAGAATTATGAGGCCCAGCTGAACGTTTTTGGGCCAGCATGTTCCATCTCACTTCTTTCAGCTTTAACCTTTTAGCAATTATCTTTACAATCCTTAGAACTGGTAATTAAAGTTGGTAGAAGAACAAACAGAATACTGAAATATTTTGGAGCACAAGACTGCAGGTATATAAATGTCAGTGGCTTAAATATGGTTCTAAGAATCCTTTTATTAACTCTCCCCACTGATCTTCTTGGGCCTTCCCTTCAGGGAGTATAACACTGCTAATCAGCTCACATAGTTGGCAGCCATTAGCTGGGGACACATGAAGCTACTTCAAGAATGTACCCCCCCCCTGCGATCCCCCCAACAAACCTGATGCAGCGGTAGGCATGGATGTATTTTCATCGCAGAGTCTCTGGCTGAAAGATTTATCCATCCACCTCCACCATAATAAAAAATTACTTCCAAAGATAAGCAGATAATTTTCTTAGTGGGCCCTGTCAACAGTGAAAGCAGTTTATTCCGTGAAACTGCCTCCCTGGACTCTGCAAGGTCCTGGTTCATTGTAGAGCTGGCTCAGATTTGGGTAGATGTGAGATATGCAGACTGACTGATTCTCATGCATGATACACTTCTTGAGCGTCTTCTGACTGGTGACTAGACTGAAGGCAATCATACGGATTCTTCTTATTTTGGCACTTATTCTAATAAGCCTCTGAGTTACTTCTGCTCCTGGGTTATAATGAGGGGGTTTCTTAGCCCTCGTAGGATTATATACCCATGATTTTCTCCTGTAACTTGACAACCAAACTGTTACTCAATACATTTCCTCATCTTACTATATGATCCTGCATATGACAATTGGGTCACTTGGCCATGATAATTAAGAGGAGATATGATATTTCCATGACTTTGGGGTCCATGCAATAGCGCTCTCAGAAACAGTTTGTCAAACCATCAATCCCCTTATAAAAATTAGAGACCACTGTTTATCACCAAGTGGGGTTTCCTAAATCAGACAAGTCCAACACATATACAATACACATATACACATGTGTATTTTGGCTTAATTTCTGCATCGGATTGTAATACCTATTGATAGAAGATTCATCTTTTAGTTCCAATTCCTTCAGCAGAGGAGGTTTCTATTTTAAACTTGTAAGCTGTTAATAGTACTTGGTACCACCATAAGGAGAAATATCACAAATAAGAGGCATTCACAATCAAAAAATTATTTTCCCATATTTTTGGAGAGTAGAAGTCCAAATTAAGGTCTCAACACTGTCAGGTCCTTCTGTGAGTCTCTCTCTCAAACTTTGTGTTTGTCAGCTGCCCTTGTGTTTCTTAGTAACCAGATTCTTAGATAGTGTGTGTCTCTGTTCTGTTGTTACACGACATCCCTCAGAAGTGACTAGGTTTAGGATCGGCTCTTGTATGACTTAATTGCCAAACAAACGACAAACCTGATGTCCTAATAGGGCCACAGTGTAGGTACAGGGTTAACATTTTAACACTTTTGGGGTGGCAAGGCACAGTCAAATCGAAAATTGGGAAATTTTGTTTTTCTTCCTTGGATCTCAGGGTCACTTTCTTTTTCAATGTTTTATTGTAATGTGAGAGAAAATTAACACTTTGAAAATTGGTCTTCTCTTCAATGCTTTTAGGTTACTGGGAGGTGTTGTTCGAAATCCTATGTGACAGAGTTGAACTTCCCTGAAGCGCTTTCTAAATTGATGGCTTTGAACTGTGGTGTTGGTGGGGACTATTTTACAGATCACAGATGGCCTAAAGGGTCAGCGAATCTGTCTTGGAGGAAGTAGGGGGAGAGTTTTGTTTAAAAGGTAGAGTGGTGAGACGTTATCTCACATACTTTGGGCATGTCATCAGGAAGGGCCTGTCCTTGGGAAAGGACATAGTGCTTCAAAAGCGGAGAATCAACAGAAGAGGGGGAACATTCTCAAGTTGATGGATGAATGCAGTGATTGTATCAGTGGGTTTAAATGCGGTGGGGATTTCCAGGCTTGAGCAGTTTTGTTCTGTTATTTGTTGGTAGGGCTTGGAGCAGACAAGCCAGAACCTACTAACTAACAGTCTTTATGGGTGGAGATCACCAGGGGTTTTGGTGATGAGTCTGGGTAAGGTTCTACCCACCAGGCTTTGATTAGTAGCTGTGTGCTCACCTGTCATGCCACCAGGGTCCTTCTTATTTATAGGACCACGAGGTTATAGTATGAGTTGGCAGAGCTTGGTTCAGGCTTGTTGGGACTCTGTTCGTTCTCATAATTCTTTCCTCTTTCCTAGCAGTAAGCTCCTGGCCTGGACATGGAGACTGCTTTGGCTCCAAAAATATTTTTTATTCAGCTATTTATTTAATAAACATTTGAGTGTCCCCTTTGAGCCAAGAATTCATAACCCTGATCTCAATCATTTTGTTATTTAAATATAGGTGTGTGTTCAGATAACACAGTGAGCAGTGACTTATGTTACTGATATCAGGATTCTTATCTACTGAGAATTTATAACTTCACTATCTTAATTCCTAGTAAAGTATGAAACAAAGTATGGGCCTAATAAACATAGTTTACAAATCCATTTTGTAAGAAATAAATTTAACATTGTGGTTTTCAAAGCTGTATTTGCTGGGTACTATTGAAACAGAAAGCCTGCCCATGGGATTGAACTTGGCTACACTTCAGTTTTCACAGAAAAATGAAATGAAAGAAAAAAAAAAACAACAATAAACTGCTGATAGTTGAGAGCAAGCTTGTGTGTTTAAACACTTAGTAGTTCTCTAGACATTTCTGCCGGTCACAAAGTAAGGTAGCCCCTCCTCAAGTTATAAGAGCTGCCTTCCAGTCCTAGTTCTAATCTGTTCCTGTTACAAACACCGATTCCCATAGAAATTCTGTAGCAAAGTTAGAAAGACAAGTTGCTCAATATTGTAACTTTCCAACTTCCAATTGGTTTGCAAAGCAATCATGTAATAGTAAAATATGAGGAGATTTAAAAGAACCATTTTTTTACACTAAACATGGTTTATTCTGAGTTAATTATAGTTGTATACTGTTAAGTCAGAATTGACCCATAGCTGACCTTGAGTTCATTTTCAGAGACAGTAAATCCCACAGGAAAAGACAGCCCATTTTTCTCTTTTGGAGAAGTTGGTGAGTTAAAATACTAACCAATGTCCCCTTGAGTTACTGAAACCAAGATCTAACAGGGCTGTGTCAGGTTAGGATACGGGCAAGTGGGAAGAGGTAGATGTCAGTATGTTGTTGATATAATATGAATTTCTGACAAGAACTCCTCAAATGCAAAAGTTTTTCTGATTATTCAATAACTTATTTTTAACCTCTTTGTTTTAATCTTAGTCTATTCATTTCTCCTTTTCCCTTTAATGGGATGGAGAGGAGAGAGCATTCTGGATGACTCCTTCGCTCTATTTATTGATCTAGGTCCCTTTCAGAAATCTCTGTATGGTTGATCACCATGCTTTATTAGGGAGAATGTATACTAAACAAGAAATTGCTTCTGTGCCTCCCTGGATTTAATGTGATTCTGTTCTGCCTGCTGTTTATTTCAGCATTCCGTGGTCCTCTAAGGAGTCTTTTGGCATGCCGGTGATCAGAAAGAGAGGACAGTGTTTCAAACAAGAAATCAGGCTACCGGAGAAAGGTGATCTTTATCATAGGGTATCCGTTAGTGTACTTGGCTGCCTTTACTTGATCTTAGCCAGTCCTTAACCATTTCCTGTGGAGTCAGTGCAGACTCATGGTGTCCCTGAGTGTGAATGCAACACTGAGATCCCTGGGTTTTGGCAGCTGGTTTTTCAGATATCTTTCTTCTGCGGTGCCTGTGGATGTAAAGAACCTTCAGTATTTTAAATAGCAACTGAGGTAATTAACAATTTAGATCATCTGGAGACTCCCGGATAGCAAAATGGGCATCTAGAAATCCACATTAACAGTACCATCTAAGTAATGACTGGTATATCTCACTGCATTTCTGTGTATTTACAACTAGCACAGGTATTTGAGGGGGTTTTGTGCGTGTGTTTCTAGAATTTTTTTTATAATTTTTTATTTACAGAGTTCAAATACATTGTTTTTCATACCAAATATTTCCCATTTCTTTCACACTCCCCACCCCTATAAAATTGTGTGACCCTATGATTACCCTCTGCCCATCCTCACCCCTCTGCTTCCACCCCCTCCCCCCTTGGGTCCTCATAATTGTTCTATAATAATGGTTTATACAGTATTTGGCCTTATGGGATGGAGTTAGTTCACTCAGCATAATGTTCTCCAGTCCCTCCCAAGTTAGGTAGTAATTTACAAAATCAGTGTTTCTAGATGTTGCATAGTATTCCATTGTATGAATGTACCATAATTTCTCAACCTATTTGATTGTGTGGTTGGGCATCTGAGATGTTTCTATGTTCTTGCATTGGTGAAAAATGAAGCTGTGAACATAGGTGTTCAGTTCTCTGTCTGTGCCTCAGTTATCATTTTCTCAGGATATATTCCAAGCGGTAGAATAGCAGGGTCATGTGGAATTTCTATATTCAGCTTTTTGAGGAATCACCAAACTGCCTTCCATTTTACAATCCTACCAACAATGTATAAAAGTTCCTATCTTACCACATCCTCTCCAACATTTTTACTTGCTTTAAAAAAAAACAAAAACCCACCAACTTTGCCACTGCTACTGGGGTGAGATGGTATCTCATTGTGGTTTTGATTTGCATCTCTTTTATTGCCAGTGATTTGGAGCATTTCTAAATGTGTCAGTTGGCCATTCGAATATCTTCCTCTGTGAAAATTCTTTTTTCATCTTTCACCCATTTTGAAATTGGATTATGAGTCTTTTTCTTGTGGAGGCCCAGGAGTATTCTGAAAACTTCCATTATGAGACTCTTGTCTGAGATGTTATTGCCAAATGTTTGTTTCCAGTGGGTAGGTTTTCTTTTCACCCTGTTGTAAAAAGTTTTTGATGCACACAGGGATTTAATCTTCAGAAAGTCCCATTCTTTAATTTTGTCCTCTTCTGATTGTGCATTTCTGGTCATATTTGGCAGTCTCTTTATATTGTAGACTAACTATTCCTTTTAATCTTGATCCCACTTCTCACACCATAGACAAACATTAACTCAAAGTGCATCAGAGACCTGGGAGTAAAGCCCAAAATCATAAAGTTCATAAGTGACAAAGTGGAATCAAGCTTCATCTGACATACTTTGGCCATATTGCAAGGAGGAACAAGTCCTTGGAGAGGGATATCATGTTTGGGAGGGTGGAGGCAGCACAGGAGGGGAAGACCCTTGATAAGATGGATTGGTTCAGTGACTGGAGTAATGGGGGTAGGCCCACCATGTTGGGGGTCTTCTTTCGCTAATACTTCACCTTTCCAAGCATGATATTCCTTTTCCCCGCACCCTTGAAAAACTCTTTCCTAGCAACATGTCCCAAAGTATGAAAGACAAAGCTTCACCATCCTTACTTCCAAGAAGCACTCTAGTTTCATCTTTTTCAAGATATGTATTTTGTTATTTTAGCTGTCCATGGTAGAAATTATCAAGCCATACCATTGATACCACACACAAGCAAAATCCTGCTGAATATTATCAAAAAACTGTCAGAGAACTGTCAGAAATACAAGCTGGGTTTAGAAGAAATCATGGCACTAGAGACAGTATCAGCAATGACAAATGGATCTTGGCAGAAAGCAAAGAGTATCAGAAGAATGTCTTTCTGTGTTTCATTGACTATGTAAAGGCATTTGACTGTGTGGATCACAACAAGTTGTGGGTAACCTTGAGGAGAATGGGAATCCCAGAACACTTGATTGTGCTGATACAAAACCTATACTTGGAGCAGGAAACAGTCCTCAAAACAGAGCAAGGAAACACTGCATGGTTCAAAATCAGGAAAAGGGTGAGTCATGGATGTGTCCTATCTCCATACCTCTTCAATCTGTATGCAGAACATTCAGTAGGCTGGGCTTTATGAGGAGCAATGTGGCATCAGGATTGGAGGAAGACTCGTCAACACCCTGCATTATGCAGACAGTACAACCTTGTTTGCTGAAACTGAGGGGGACCTGAAGTGCTTGTAGTAGAATGTCAAGCACTGAAGTCTTTAATATGGATTGAAGGTCAACATCAAGAAGACAAAGATTCTGACCACTGTGCCATGATAGATGGAGAAGAGATTGAAATTGTTAACAATTATAGCTTGCTCAACTCCACAGTCAGCACTCTTGGCACCAGGAGTCAGGAAATTAAAAGACAAATTGCACTGGGAAAATCTGTTGTCAGGGACCTTTTCAGAGTACTGAGAAGCAACAGTGTCAGTCTAGAGACTAAAGTATGCCTGATTCAGGCCATAGTCTTTGCAATTCCTTGCTGTGCATCAGAGAGCTGGACAAAGACTAAGTATGACAGAAGAATTGATGCTTTTGAGTTACGGTGCTGGAGAAAAGTCTTGAATATACCATGGATTGCCAAGAAAACAAACAGGTTTGTCTTGGAGAAAATGAAACCAAGTTTTTCCTTGGAGGCTAGGATTTTGAAGCTCTGTCTCATATACTTTGAGCATGTCGCCAGGAGGGACTAGTTTTTGGAGAAGAGCATCATGCTCTGAAGGGTGGAGGGACAGCACAGGAGAGGAAGACCTTGGATGAGATGGATTGATACTGGGGCATGTGCCCAAAGTATGCAATACAAACACTTATCTATTCTGAGGGTTAAGTTGTTTTTTGTTCACTTAAGACTTCTACCTTGATTTCATTTGAAAATTCCTGATGCATGGAGCATATAGATCAGAGTTTTGAGACTTGTCAAATATTAGCACTTCTAGGAAATAAAAACAGGCAGAAACTCTTTCTTAAACTGATACACAGTTTTGATTGAAAAATCACATAAACCAAATGGACAAAATATTGGCTGACTATCCTTTCTGACTATGAGCATGAGTGAGTACTCCCTCTTTATATTTGAGGTCCCTCCATCTATTTTGCAGGACATTTGATCATTTTTACCTGTTTTTAAAAATTTTTTGTTCTTCTTTTTTTGAATTATTTTTATTTTATATTAATTTTCATACAAAAATGGTATACATGTGTTTCACTTATATGTGTTGTATTTTACACATCCTTTCACTCACATTGTGTTTCATATGATCATTTCCATACATTATATTTTCTAAAATTAATCACCATTGATTTATGCCCACTATCACCTCATCTTTTCAGGTCTCAATTGGATCTTTCCTGTTTTCTTCACCTCCTCCTTCTTCCTACCAAACTCTGTGACCTTGGAATTTCCTCCCACCTCTCCCATCTCAGTCCCTCGCCTTTCTCCCCTTTGATTTGTTTTGTATACATCTTAATGATTATTCTTCTATTTTTACAATAATAATCTTATGCAGTATTTGTTCTTATAAAACTGAGTTAGTTCACTTAGCATAATATTCTCAAGCCTCTCCCATATAATATAGTATTTTTAAAATCATTGCTCCTGAGTGCTGCATAGTAGTCCATTGTGTGAATTTACCTCAATTTTTCAATCCATTTATTTGTTGATGGGCATTGGGACTGTTTCCATTTTCTTTTGATTGTGAATAACACAGCTGTGAACATCGATGTGCAAATCTCCATTCATGTCTCAGTTCTGATATCCTTTGGATATATTCCTAGCAGTGGAATAGTTGGATCATATGAAATTTCTATAAGCAGATTTTTGAGGAAATGCCAAATAGCCTTCCAGAGTGGTTTTACCATTTTATAATTTCATTAACAGTATAATCTCTCCACATCCTTTCCAAGCTTTATAGCTTGCTGTCCTGTTAAACTTTGCTACTGCTACTGTGGTATTTTATTGTGGTTTTGTTTTGCATCTCTCTTATTGCCAGTGATTCTGGGCCTCTCTTTGCCGTCCGATTGTCTTTCTTTGTGAAAAGTCTATGTCTTTTACTCATTTTGTAATTGGGTTAGCAGCCTTTTCTTGTGGGGGCCCTGTAGTATGCTGTAAACTTTTGGTATGAGACTCTTGTCTGAGATGTCATTGCCAACATTTGTTCCCAGTTGGTAGATTTTCTTTTCACCCTGTTGTAAAAACTTTTTGAAGTATACAAGGACTTAATCTTTAGAAAGTCTCATTCATCGATATTATACTATTTTGGTTGTGCAATTATGTCTGTATTTGTCAGCCTATTTGTAAGCAGACACTAGTGATTGGGACATGGAATGTGAGAACCATGAATGTAGGAAAATTAGATATTGTTAAGGAAGAAATGGCACACATAAATATTGGCATACTAGGCATTGGAGAGATGAGATGGACTGGCATGGGGCATTTTGAGTCAGATGATCATATAATATATTACTCTGGAGAAGAAAAGGTAAACCATAGGCTAGGCCTTCTAATTTGGTCCCATTTTGTCTCTTATGATTTTGGGCTTTACCCCTAGGTCTCTGATCTACCTTGAATTTATTTTTGTGTATGGTGTGAGATGTGGATCCTGCTTCAGCTTTCTGAAGGTAGAAGTCCAGTTTTGCCAGCACTATTTTTCATTTCTCCATTTGATAAGTAGGTTCTGATTCTGTTCATCGATCTATGTGTCTGTTATTGTACTAGTCCCCTGCTGTTTCTATTATTACAGCTGTGTAGTAGCTTCTGAGGTGAGGGACTGCTATGCCTCCTTCATTCCTGTTTTTCAGAAGTTCTTTAGTTATTTGAGGTCTTTTTCCTTTCCAAATAAACTTGCCAATTACCTTTTCGATTTCTTTAAAAAGTAATTTGATACCTGTACTGGAATTATGTTAAATATGTAGGTAGATTGCTTTTGGTGGGATTGTCATTTTCATCTTCCTATCTATGAACAGGGAACATTTTTTTCCATTTAACAAGGCCTCTTTTTGTTTCTTGCAGTGATGTTTTATAGTTTTCTTTAGAAAAGTCTGTTTATAGTTCAGTTAACTCCCAATTAAATCAATTTGTGGTTGGCTGTTGTAAATGGTATTGCTTTTTTAGTTTCCTTATCTATGTCTCCTTTGTTACTGTAGAGGAATCCCACTGATTTTTTTTTTGTATATTGATCTTGTATCCTGCCACACTATTAAGTTAGTCTATAAATCTAACCAGGGTTTTTATTGTTGTTTTTGTTAAGTCTTTGGAATTTTCTGTGTACACTGTCATATCTTCTGCATATAGTGACAGATTTACTACCTCTTTACCAATTATGTCCTTCTATTGTCATATGCCTTTAGTTTCTCTCCATTGAGAGTGCTGTTAGTTCTTGATTTTGCGAATGCACTTATCACTATGTTGAGGAAATTCCCTTCTATTCCAATTGTACTGAGTGTTTTAATTAAGGAAGGGTGTTAGATTTTGTCAAAGGTCTTTTCTGTGTCAATTGACAGAATGGTGTGGTTCTTGTTCTTTACTTTTTTAATGTTATCTGTTTTAAAATCAATTTACCGAAAGAAACATTTCCTCCCCCCCCCCCACTGGCACAAACTTATCTTCAAAGAAAATCCACTTAGTTCATTAGATTAATCTTTTTAATTCTATAGGATTCTGGCCTCATTCTAGGAAGAGCCACTGGGTGACTAAAGATGACCACCATCCTGGATAATAAGGTTAGAATTTGTAACGACCTCAAAATTTGAGAGCAATTATTTAGAAAATGGGAGATACAGTAACAACCAGCCTATATTGGTCCCCCCCCCCTTTTTTTTTAAATGCAAGCCATATATTGGTCCTTTTTAAGAAGTTTTAAAGACATAAATTCTAGGTCGCATTTAACTCAGTGCTTGATATTTTTCAAAATAGCTTCACAAGTTGAACTCTTTCCCCATATAGAACTTTAAGAACTTTGAGTGTTGTAAATGCTAATTTTTTAAGTGTATAATATCCTCACCAGAAAGTGTGGAATTTCTGGAAGTTTCTGAGCAGGGAAGTTAATGGTTAGTTCAGGATATTGAAAATATATTTATCTAGAGACATATGAAATGAGAAAATAGCTAAAGGAGAATTCATAGAATACATTTTAAAGAATCATTTTTCACAAATTCTGCTTTTCCTTATCTAACACTGGTTCATTCTTATGACCCTTAAAGTAGGAGAAACAAGATAGTTTCTCATAGTATTCTACTGTTTATTGATTACATTCTATTAATGTGATAACAAGTTGCCAAAAAAGTTAATGGCTAAGAAAACCCCACAATTTTATCTAACAGTTTTTGTGTGTCTAATTCTACCTTGACATAATTTATTCTCTTTTCAATTTCTCATCAGGCTAAAATTCAATTGTTAGTTGACACTAGAGTTCTCATCTACGATTGGGCTCTTCCTCCAAGCTTCTTGATAAAACCAACAATACATTTCCTTTTCGTACTTGTCACATACCCTTCTCCATCTTCCAGCAAGTCAAGATACTTCTAATCTCTCTGACATTCACCTCTGATTCATCTCTGACTTCCTTTTCTTTCATCACCCAGAACTATGCTCTGCTTTTTTAGATCTGGAACCACCAGGATAATTCAGTGGGTTGATAAATGGGTGGAAACTGAAGACATAGGCAACTCAGAAATATACATCATGCAAAGAAGAAAGAAATATACTTCTACTAGACCAACATTGAGTTTTGGAAGGCACAATGGGTTGAATTTTCTTTTAGATTCTCAGACGTTATCTAAGGTTGTCTGTTAAACAAGGATTAGTGTCTGATCAGAGAGGTGGTCTATCTTCCCTAGAAGATGACTAGTTCTCAAGTGGAAACTTGGAATCACAGATTATTTTTTTTAGCTCTGTAAGTTGTTAAACTAGAAAAGTCTAATAGTTTGAGATCTATTTATTTCTCTTGGGTGCTATAAATGTGGAACAACTAGGTATATAGATTATTCCTTAAATACCAGTATTTATAGGAACTCCTTAACAATGTGTTCCTTACAAGGGGAGACTTGAGAATCTCAGCAGCAAAATGATATAATCAAAAGCTAAGAGTTGGCGTCACATTGGTATTGATTGCTGATTTCAACACTTACTTGTCACATGCTTGGAACTATTGGTGCATCTCGTTTCTCATTTTCAAAGCGTAGCTTATAAAAGGCACCTCACAGAGTTGTGGCAAGATAATGTGGGTAAAGAAGCCAGTGTGCGATAAGCTCGCTGTGAAAGTTCTCCAGTACCTCCTTCCGGAGTAGCTAACGTGTGTCTGGATAACTCAGGAAGTCAGTTCTGGGTTCAGTCCAGCTCCGCCTTATCTGGCTGGTTCTTATGAGGACTTTAGGACCCATCTTGGTGTTAAGATCTGCTGGACTGGGTTAGATCCCTCTTAGTTCGCTTCTTCCATGTGGCACATACCACCCAAGGGAAGGAGCCTAGGAGGCTGGCCGTTCTGAGCCCAGACACAAAGATAAGCTAGAATCATTGGATTTTGACACTGTACTCCAGTCATTTAAGAAGCGCCAACTTAGCAGAGTCTCTGTTGTCATTCACCAACAGAGCCAAATCCCAGAACATTTCTGGTGGCTCTCACATTCATATGAATTTGTGTGCATTGCTTTTGATTGCTCCAATCAGACTTGAAATGAATCCAAGAGGCTTCTACAGCTCTGAGACATTAATCCCCTAGAGTCCCCTCCCTCCCAGGCAATGTGTAAAGGCTTCACTTGGCTATCTTATCTCCCTAGGTATGTGCAGACCAAAGCCAAGGGGCTGTTTTCCTGCGAGAATTTACACTGATCCGAAGAGAGAGCCTTCATGAAGATTTCCTGTCTGACCTCTTGAATAGTCATAAAACTGAAGACCCGGTACAGTGCCTTTTCTTCTCTTTTCTAGAAACGCTGATTCAGTTTGTTGTGGTGATTGGTTTCCACCATATCTGAAGAGACTTGATGGTATTCTTTTATATTCAACAGAAGGAGGGTGACACAAAGTGATCGGGCTGTAGATAAGCTATAAAGATACAACTTTGTTAACTTCTCCTGAGTCTAGGAGGCTGGCCATGGTGGCAAGTGTTAAACATTCAGTCAATTGTTGACATTTGAGGCAATGTACAGAAGATTCATAGGAAAGTAACTGATATTTTGCTGGAGAGTCTGAACACTAAATGGTAATAATTTAAATGAGTGAGGAAAAAGAGAGGTTTATGTAAGGCCAAAATTGTTTAAAGGGTCAATGGAAATTCCACCCTCTTCCAGTCCTGGCTGCTTTGTGGATATTTTTACTTCAAAGCATAAGTCCTATTTATTTTATGAGACTTTGTTTCTTTGGTGGTGGTTTGCTAGGGAAGAAAAAAACCCAACCTACCAAAATAAACTTTTAGAAAATGAATTCTCAAATGAAAACAAGTCATATCGTTGACTGGAGATGTCAGATCTCTCACTGTTTGGAATTCAGACTATGATATGTAGCGTGTGCTTTGTTATAAGAATTGGTTCAATGACTTTTGGAAGTTTGGAGTTCTGTGTACGATTATGGTATGATGATGAGCTTGTGCTCAGAGATGTTCAGATTGAAATGACAGGATGCTTGTACCAATGATGTCGCTCATTGAATTGTTGCATGGTGGTAGTTGCTGTTGGTGCTATGTGCTGTTGAGTTGCTTGTGACTCATAGCAACACTGTGTACAACAACTCTGAACCCTGCTCTATCCTGTGCCAACCTTATCGTCTCTGACATACTTACCCCAGTGGCTGAATCAAACCATCTCATCGAGGGTCTTCCTCTCTCGAGCTGTCCCTTCACCCTCCCATAAATGATGTCCCTCTCCAAGGGTTGGTTCTTCCTTGCAACATGCTCAAAGTATGCCAGATAAAGCTTCAGAATCCTCCAGTTCACCCTCTCCAGGACAGACCTGTTTGATCTCTAGGCAGTCCATGGCATATCCAATACTCTTCTCCAGCACCACAAGTCAATCAAAGGCATCATGCTTTAGAAGAAGCAGACACACATTCATTTCCACCGCCTCTTCCCTGCCTCCTTACCATCATCTTTCAAAAATATATTTATTGATTATTTGTCTCATGAACTTCTTTTGTACACTCTGACAACATTGACTCTCAGTAACCACTTACAGGCCATTCTTCTGGTATTCATAATTTACAAGTGATCCACTTTGAATATTTGAATCCTTCTCAAAATTTGTCATCCTGCCTCTCTTGCAGTGTAACTGGAAGACAGAGTGTCCAGGGGAGCCATCATTAAATTTCAAATGACTGTTTACATAGTTTTCCACTCAGTAAGCTCTGAAAATGCAGAACTTCCTTTTTAAACTGTGATTCTTTGCTCAGGCTTTCATTGTGATCTAAGCATATGATACCTGTTCCTGCTGCCCAGCCTGTATTATGACTCTTTCCTGTGAATAACAGTTTTCAATTATTCTTTAATGCCTTCCTTTTGAGTTTTCTGTAAGATTAGAAATATGTTACTAGATTTTGGATTGTGCTTTTGCGACATACTGAGAACTCCTGCTGTGTAGCTGCTACGTGCATGTTTCAAAAGCAAGCCTAATTACTGAATTAGTTACTCTGTACAGGAAAATTATCCATGTGAACTAATTATGAACATAATGAAGCTGTCATAGTAGTAGTTCTACCAATGATAATTCTTTTCACCTGGCAAGTATGTACAGATGTCATCAACTTTTCTTACATAGTATTATATTCATTTTCATGAACCTAGTGCCTGGTTATCTCATGCAAACTGAGCTCATGAGCAACTGAGCAAGTTGGAGGAGTTTGACCTGTTTAAAAGGGACATACGATTAGGTATAATTGTCATGACAGAAGTCTTGAAGGCTTTACAGTGTAGTGGGCTTGTAGGGAGGGATTGCATAGCAATGAAAGAGTTTTTCTTTTTTTTTTCAAGGAGAAGAGTGGGCAGAGGAGTGGGCAGGGAGAAAAGTGCAGCAATAAATGACTGGAAACCCTAAGTCGCTGTAAACTTTCATTAAAATTAGTAAAACAAAAAAAGGAATAACTCCTATGTATAAGTAGAACTGGAGATACGTTAGAAAAAGTCAAGGAAAAGAAAAAAGATTCCCCACTTCTCAGTGCCAGGAACTAACTCAGCCTCCTCAGATGGTTGTGAAATTCTGACAATTTCTGTTGAAGGTGTGTCTTTATGACTAAGGACATCATTTGATCCAAAGGATATAAAACCTTAAAGGTGTAGCTTTTACACTTTTATTTCTAAATAGACCTTGAGAGATTAATCATCAGTGTTTGTCTAAGGCGAAGAGTTCCAACATGAGTTGCAGCTTGTATTCATGACCCTCAAAGTGCATTGCTGTTTCTGCCCATTATGTATACATTTCTGTCACCCGAGGAGGAGGCTCTTCAACAGACAGTAAGAGTCGGCAATGAGTAACCTTCCTGGAGTGGGGCCCCCAAACCACTCGAGGAGGCAGGTGGGTGAGAGAGGAGGAAAGGTTGCACGATAGAATTTCTGGACCATTCTGTTTGATCTCAAGTGCATCTTCTCTTGATCCCCCAAGTATTTCTACACATTTTTCACCTCCGCTTTCAGACGAGCAGTGTTGCTCCAGGAGGTCAGAATCAGTATTCATTCTTATTTAGAAGCATGGGAGGAATATCTCAGATTCAGACATATTCTGTGTGACGCCTTAATGTAGACATAAATGGAAAAAAAGAAAAGCAAATCATTCTGGAAAGCCATCAGCAGGAAGCCTAAGATGGTTCATGGAATGATGGCCAGGGCTTTTATTTATTTATAGGACAGGAAACAAAGACCAGATCCCAAGGTTATGACTGGTGGCAGGTACAATTCATTATTGTTGCAAGTGGAAATATAGAAGCAAGTGAAAAATGGTGCTTGGGACACATTCATGATTGCAGTTTTCAAAATTCTTACAGGATTGGCTCTGGGGCTTTGACCTCCTGGCTGCATGGTGGCTTGGGCATGACATTTGGCCATGTCGACCTTGCGTCCCCAGCACCCTAATTTTTAACTTAAACTAAATAATGCCCAGCTGGTTTTCATTAATCTTTAACAGCACACCCAGGTTAGTTTCCTACTTCTTCCTTGAAAGTCCCCCAAGTGAAGTATTTTTTTCCTGGGCTTGTTGGGAAATAGCAATCAATTTAAATTCAGCTTTTCCTAAAGACAAAGTCATATGGCTGGATTATTGGTCAGAAAAACACTCGAACAGTTACCTGAGCTCATGTCAAAAATCAAAAGGGAGGTGAGTCCTCTTGTAAACTTCAGCCTTCCACCAACTAAGTGCTTCAGAAGATAGGCTCCTCTTCCAACTCTAAACATCTAGACAGGAACCCCAATGGTACAGTGGTTAAGCATTCATCTATTAACCGTAAAGTTCAACAGTTCAAAAACACCAGTTGCTCTGTGAGAGAAAGCTGTGCTAGTTAAGCTCCAAAAAGATTCACTTTGAAAGTCCTATATGGAAGATCTACTCTGTCTGGTAGATAGGGTTAGTATGAGTTGAAATACAATCATTTCAGTTGGTTTTTCATATATATCTTCTATCCTAGGACTCTCATACATGATATATATGCTGACTGTGGAAGGAGAAAACCTAGTGATGAACATTATAGATCTTTCTGTTACTCATATTTTATATAGAAAACAAATTGAAAAGCTTCCTTAATGGGAAGTCTTAATGCTAACACTGACTGACTCCAGTGATAATGATAGAAGACTATTTGCTGTTATCTGCCATCATGTCATTTCGAGCCAGCATGGAGATTTATAATACATCTGAATTCGGGATGATTGCCAACTGGAAATTCTGAGTTGTAGAAGTAACACACTTATCTCCAATATGTACACTATTGTGGACAGAAGTAGCATTAACTATGGGGAATGTGTTGTCATACTTCTCAGTAAAATGATTACCATCCTCATTTTGTGTCCATCCATTATCTTCTTTTCAAATAACTTTTGAGAAGGAAAACAGCCTGATTCACTCTGAAGTGTTTGTGGAACCCCTTCACCGCCAGGCTTAATTCATTTTGGTCATTTTTGACCTTCAAGTTATTTTGTCTCGATTCCTCCACAAGGATGGTCTGTTGGCATGAGCTGACTTTGAAATCACATTAGAAGGACTTCCTAGCCAGCTTCCTCCGCACAGACTAATTCCATTCACCTCACTGTGAAAAGCAAGCTAAGTGAGCCGTGTGCCTAGAATCCACCGCATTAAGATTTCCCATTTGCCTAGAATTCACAGGAGGCAACTGAGCTTCTAGCCAGTGCCTGAAATAATGCATGAAAGGCTTTTGCATTATTTGCAGTGCCTGAAATAATGCATGAAAGGCTTTTGCATTATTTGCAGTGCCTGAAATAATGTGTGAATGGCTTTTGCATTGTTTGCAATGAAGAAGTAGGCTGTTTGTGAAAGGCTTTCTCCGTTATTGGGATAGTCAAGAAAGAAATCATGTTGAGTTTGATTGTCAGTGGAATACAAAATCAGGATAATAATTAACATGACATTCATCACATAATGGCATTTTCTTCAGCATATAATTATCACAAACCTCATTTGCCCAGTAGTTCAGCAGTTAACAAAGCCGTTATTTAAGCCACTATTGTACCATGGTAAAGAAAAAAAAAATGACTTCAATATTTACAATTGCAGGGAGCTAAGTGTGCCTTTTGATGACTGCTAAAACAGCAATGGCCTTTGTGGAATGTAGGTGAACTTTCAAGAGGGGATACTAAGAAATTCCTATCTTTAATAGGAATTAACTGTGTGTGAAGAAAAAAACGTCTTTTCAGGTCAAGTCAGTAATTTGCTGAAACTCAACTAAAACAGGAAAGGAGGTATCTTTGAAGTGGTTCTGCTTTAAAGCAAATGCTTCTCTTTCGGTTGGAAACAAGGCAGGGAGTTGGAGGAGTGGAGATATTATTTCTATTAACCGACATATTAGTCCAATCAACACATACGTGCTTAAATAAATGGAATGTAACTATTTCCATGTGTTCTTGACATTCCTTCCAGGCCCAAATTGTCCCCCTAAAGGTAAAGGAAACATGAAAATTGAAGTGCTAACCTCTAAAGATACTAACTTACTGTGCTTAATTGGTCTTCCAAGCTGCCTACCATTTCTGAATGTATATGTGTCAAAGGCAGTTAAGTTACTGGAAACCGTCATCTGAACATTGTTGCCTTCTGATCAGCATCTTGCTGCCTGATGCATTCTGCACACTCCTCCCAAAATTACCTTTGCCCAAGAGAAGTTTGATCTAGTTGTTCCTCTGGTCCCACTACAATCAGCAAGGTGTTGATTCTTTTCAAATTTTTCAGTAACATTCAGGGCTCATTCCTACTTCTTTGCTCTTCTGTGATCATTCAAAGGAAGGCATACTGTTGTTTCCTTTCCCAGAGAGGACTCTCTAACCACGCTCTTCTTTAACCATCTTTTAACCATGGAATCCAGCTATAAATATTTTACAATCCAGGTAATGAGTATCCCTTCCTGTTTGAGTCAAGATCACTAGGGGCCAAAGGTGGTAACAAGAATTCTTTCACTGCCTGCCTATCAGTTGAACTCTGGTGGCCTAGTGGGCAAGGAATACTTTGCCAAAGGCACCAAGGTGAGTCCACCAGCTGCTATCCAGGGGTAAGATGAGTCATATTCCCTGTTGTCATTTACTGCCTATGAAAACCTGGGTCAGCTGTGAGTTGGTTTTGACTTGACAACACCTAACAGCTATGAATTGTTTTCCTATCTCTGAACTGCCAGTAACAGGAGAGGAGGAACCAAATTAGCTTATTTTTTTACCTCTCTGAGCACACAGTCTAAAGTCTGTGAAATTCTTTCCAAATAAGTGCTGTAGAACCAACAGAGGAAGGAACAGGAAATTTAATGGAAAAAGGACACAATTGCTGAACTATGTAGAGCTTCAAAGAGTCACTCTGGTCAAGTCGGCTGGTGGCCATTGATGGCATTGCCCATGAGGAATTGCACTGCTAACCCACAGGCTGCAGCCCTTTGGCAGTTAGAATCCACTGGCAGCTCTTATGGAGAAATGTGGGCAATGTCCTATCATGTGATTTAATGCCTCCTGAAAACCTCCTGGACAGTCAGCTGTGAGTTGGTTCAAACTCAATGGCATTGTGTTAAATGTGGAGTTGAGTGGATTTTATTCAAAAGAAGAATGTGCAGAGATATTTGAAGGACTAGATTAAAAGATTTAAAAACTTTTAAAAGTTTTATCCCAGCTAAAACTTTGATTTGTGTGGTTTACCTGAATTGGCTACTAGTATTCCTCCTTGGGCAAATAAGTAGAAATGGTAATGCTGGACTTAGTGTATAGTTCATTTGATATTATTTCACAAAGAAAATACAGAACATTGCACATTGTTTGGAAAATGCCACATCATAGAACATTTTATTTTATATTTCATTTCATTTTATTATTTTAGAGAGTGTATGTGTGTGTGTGTGTGTGCGCACGCACGCGCATGTGTGTGTGTACTGTCAAATCAGATCTGACTGGTACAGGAGGAGATTGTCCTCCTTCTCCAGCAGAGCATCTGTAGATTTGAACTGCACACCTCTGGGATTGCAGTGCAGCTTCCTGCCACTAGGCCACCTGAGCTAGCCTAGAGCATTTTATTTTTTCAGAGCATTTTAAATGTTATTATTTACCTTTGTGAAGTTTGTTGCATGCTTTTATGCCTCAACCAGCAGTGACCTATTAAAAAATGTAGGGGGGGAAATCCTTTTTAATTTGTTCTGTGAATAAATACTTTTGTATAACTTTACAGATCCTATAGGGAATCCTGAATTATTTCGGTATTCTAAATTAATACACCATTTTTATATTTGCATTGAAAGGATAAGGAATGTAGTTAAAGGCTACATATAACCAAGCACTCACATTAGTAACAAAATTCTACAAGTTAAATAAAAAAGACAAACTCTTTGAATGGAGAGTCAAAGTAAGATGGGTAATTATTAGCACATTTTTAAAGTACGTGTGAAATCAGTGAAGCCAATAGTTTATTTCACCCAACAAAGATAAAAACAAAGTACTTTAAGGAAGAGAAAAAGAAGAAACCACACATTGTTTGATGTGACAAACTGTACATATTCATTTCCAAATGCCGCAAACTGGATGGCTTAAAAACAACAGAAATGTATTCCATGACAAGTCTGAAGGCTATTGTTATGTTAGGTGATATCAGGTTGATTCTCACACATTTGTTGTGGTTAGGTGCCACTGAGTCAGAACCGAGCCATGGCTGACCCTTCAGAATGTTCTCAGAGGCAGTAAGTCAGTCTCATAGAAGGAGATTGCCCATCCTTCTCCCACTGAGCAGCTGGTAGATTTGAATTACATAACTTTGGGTGGCAACATAGCTCCCTAGGGGAGATGTGAAAGGTAAAATATAATAGATGATCAATATTATCTCTAAAGATAAGGAAGACATGAAGGGGTGTACTAGAAATACTAGATATTATTTATGGAAAATTCCACAGGGCTCAGCTATTCCACTATTAGGAATATAATCCAAGAAAATCAGAACTGAATCACGAATGGAGACATATACAACCGTGTTAATAGCAGTGTTATTCACAATAGTAGAAACAACCCAGTTGTCCATCAAGAAAGGAATGGCTTGAGAAATTGTAGTATGTTCACACAATGGAATTGTTTTGTTGTTATTGTTGTTCTTATGTGCTTTTGAGTCACTTGTGACTCATAGCAAACCTATGTGCAACAGCTCTGAACCCTGCTCTATCTTGAGCTAAGTTCATTGTCTCCGACACACCTACCCCCATTGCCCCAATCACGGAATCAATCCATACTATGCAACAATTCCAAAGTATTCCTTAGGAATACTAAGAAACAATGATTTCATAGAATACTATATAACATGAGAGAGTCTAGAAAGCATTATGCTGTGTGAAAGAATTTAATCTCATTAGATTATAATGCATGAAACCATCGTAAAAACAGAAGGATAACGGAAAAGAATATGTATAAATGTTCAAAAGGGGAAGGAGAAAGGGGGAAAGGGGGAAGAATAAGTGGAAAAAGGGAAATCATTAGGAGAGCAGAAGTTACTGGATGGGCAGGGGGGTGAAAGAATAGGAGATATTCAATGACAACTTGAAAAGATGGGGTTGTGATAGACATTAATATTAATAATAGTAACTATATAAAACAATGTGTATGAATGATTATATAAAACAATGCACATGAATGAAACAAAATGTAAATGAAAGTATGTGTGAAACACAATGTACATGCATGAAATACAATTACTATGAATGATTATATGGAAACCAATAAAATATGGAAATAAAGCAGAAATAATATTCCCTAACAAGGAATGCCGATTACACCCTGGACAGGGGTGACTGAGGGGACTCAAACTGTGGAGCTCTGCATAGTCCAGTTTTACCATGTAGTTAATACTTTTCATTAAAACAGTATAAATAAATGTTACTGTTTGCCTAAATATCTAGTGATTACCTCACTGTTTTCATTAGTATTCAGTGTATTTCTTATGATTTAAACATTTTATAATGCATAAATATTAAAACATTCAGAATGATGTCTGATATATAGCACAAAAGAAATTGGACTTGTTTTAAATGTGATTTGATTGGTTAAACTGGCAAATACATTATTTCTCATGGGTAGTGTAATCTTGTAGATAATGCACTGACACATGTAGCACATGCAAATCATTACAGGCCATTGCATAATCGGCAAAAATGTTTAGTGTGCATTCAGTGCATAAAATACAGTAAAAGAAACAAAGTGACAAAGCTTTAGAGTCTCAAATTTAAAGTAGGCGCCCCTTCACATTTTTGCCTCAAAATATGATTAAGGAAGAGTCAAAAGTACAACCACAGAACCAAAGATTCTGGAACCTCCTATCAGTTCATGAACTATGACTTTAGTAAATAATGTCAGGATGATGAATTCCAGTATTTCAGGCAAGGGGCTATGATTTCACACTTGACCTTTCAAATTAACTGAAAAAACCATTACCCTTCAAGAAGATAAAAAATATATTTTTTTTCTTTATCAAGTTCTGATTTCCTTACAGCTTGTATGGTCTCTGTTTATCTGCCTGTTTATGAGCTGCACACCATTGGTTCTGACTCTGTTACTTATTCTACATAATAAAGAGATGGCAAGGTGGATTATCTAAATGGCAATAGAAGTAATAAAATGGAAAGCATTAAAAAATCAGAGGCTCATACAAGGAATATTTTTAAATTCAACAAGCTCTGTAATGTAAGTTCATTTCCTAAAAGAAAAAAGTTTGAGACACATAAACAATATGTGGGTTTGAGGACTCTGTTTGAGTTCATTCTCTTACTTCCCCAGCATCACCTGTGCAGCCCTTGTCAAAAGGACTTTGTCAGTAATAATGATATTTCATTATGAAATAAATGCTTACTAGTCATGAACTCCCACTTTGCTCCTTTCAGTTAATATTCAAATTCCTCAGATAGTCTCCTCTTATCATGAGTCTTAAGTAGACTAGCACTGTCTGGAATGAATGTCAAATATCTTAAGGAAAAAGTTATAAATACAATGAACAAAATGTTTGCTGTCAGATGTGGGACCTTTCTTACTGAGTTGCAGCTGAACCTGTGATCAGTCCTCTAAACGTCACCTCAGAAAATCACCTGGAGTGCTCAGAAATTATTTACTTCCTTTCACTAATGTCCTTGATATATCATCAGGTCACTTACTCCATGGAAAGACAAATCTCTTTTCATGTTCTCTCCAAAGGAGTTCCTAACTTGTTTATGAGGGACTGTGGGAGCTCTCGGCTGCTGACAGATTTAAATGCCTATCCTGATAGGCCATTTATGAGTTTTCCTGTAGGTAGGATGCATCCTTCTACCTGAAGCCAGGCAGAGAGGAGGGAGGGCTAAGGACTCCTGTCATGGTTGGGCAAGGCCATTTGATCCCAAAGGTCTTTGTAGACAACTGCTAGGAAGGAAGGAAGGAAGGAAGGAAGGAAGGAAGGAAGGAAAGAAGGAAAAATTTATTTTAAAAAGCCTCATGATCTGTTCTGGTTGTTAGTGTCATTGAGTCAGTGTCAACTCCTGGTGCCCCTTTGTGTGTAGTATTTGCCCCATAATATATTCAATGGATGCACTTTTTTGAGGAAGTAGATACCAAGCCTGTTTCCAGTCTTGTTTAAAAGTATTCCCCAGATAGGCATTTCAGAAGTAGTATCAATCAAATGTGTCAATGACTCAATGGCTTTCCATTGTCAAGGACACTGTGTGGTCTAAAAAGGAGTCCAGAATTCCAGCCATTACAGCTACATGGCAGACGATGAGAAAGTGGAGCAAAGCAAAAAAAAAAAAAGTAGAGTTAAGCGTAAGAGGCCCGGACCAGCTAACGCTTGCAAAGGGATTGCCCAGAAGTTGCTGGTCATCTTATGCCTTCTTCTCAGGATGAGCTGCATCGCCACATCTTGATGCACAGGCTCTGTGCCATGCTGTATACTTAGGATGAGGAAGAATGGAGAATAGTCATTAGGAAGTTTATCACTGACATTATCTCCAATCATAGTGCACTAGACAGAACAATAATTTAGTGAAATCTCTAGAGTTCTTATGCTGACTACAAAATTCGTTACTTAATGTGTTTAATACTTTTTACGGATGCTGATGATCTTTTCCAATTCAGTGGTAGTAATTGCTTGCACAGTATACTAAAAACTACTGAAATAGATACCTTTGAAAGGTGAATTTTGTAATATGCAAATTCTATTTAACAGCTATGTCATGGAGAGGGTGCAGCCAGAGTGCTCTTCAGAGACAAGAATGACGAGGCTTCACCTCACATACTTTGGTCATGTTGGTAGGAGGAGCTATCCCTTGGAGAGGGACATGGTGCTAAGAAGGGTAGAGGGTCAGCGAAGGAAAGGAAGACCCTCAACCAAGTGGATTGACATGGTGACTGCTGCAATGGGCTCTTGTGTGTCGGGCAGTGTGAGGATGGTGCAGGACAGAACAGGGTTCAGATCCGTTGTTCATAGGGTCACTATAAGTCATATTCGACTCAATGACACCTAATGGCAACAATAATAGACTTTTTAGTTTAACGCCACTAGGAGAAGACAGACACAAAAGACTTTATTGTTAGAATGTAAAAAAAAAAAAAAAAAAAAAAAAAGAATGTAAAAAGGGAATGGCAACCCTTGCATGCCTCGGTGGTTTTGTTTGATCTGATAGTAAATGATCCATGCCAGGGCTCTATACCTGATATGGGGGGCATGTCCACTAGGAGGTCAGGGCTGGATAACTGGGTAAACTAAATGAGCAGATGGTGATGGTCATGGTGATGACCTCATACCACAGCAGTGTTTGTTTTCTGTGTGTTAGCTAACTATCATATGCAGGCAGAGTGTATTACAGAGCTCATCATCCTAGTGGTAAGTACTACAGATTATTTCAGTTCTTACCTTATGAGCAAACTGAGAAATAGATCATTTAACCAACCTGTCCCTCTGAAAACAGTGGAGCCTGCATTTAATCCAAGCATTCTGGCTTCAGATGCCATGAGTTAATTCTCATTACTGGTGGTCCCATGCGTGTCTGCATTAAACTGCTCAGTGGTTGATTTTTTTTTTTTAAAGTAGATACCAGTCCTTTCTTCAGAGTGAACTCAATGAACTTGAAGTTTAAACCTTGTAGCCAGGAGCGTTAACCATTGCACCACCTAGCTACTCTTATAGTACACACTGTTTAACTGCTTCTACAAACTGAATTCCCCCTTACAGATAAGGAAACTTAACAGGATTATATTTCTAACTCCAAAGAGCAACACTGCTCATAAAATCCTGAGTTCAATCCTAGATATGAATGATTCTGAAGTAATTCATTCTCTTTTCTGTCCACCAACTAGTTTCTCTTTCTAATTTGAAGGGGAGAAAATGTCTCTTCTTTTAGGTATTTAGTTCTTTCAGAATATAGTTTTACAATCAAATTAGACTGTAGTTACGGAAGTGATTCTATGAAATAGGAATGGGTATATTCTACTCCAAGATGGCATCATTAATTTTCAGATTAAAATACTCTCCCAGGCTAATTAAGGACATGATATCAAATAACAAACCACCCTTCCCCACCCTCTCTCCCAAACTAAAGAAATGACCTACTACACAAGGCTTGCTATAATTAGATAACTGAAGTGCATATTTCTATGTCAAACTTAATGTGATGCAATAAGACAAATTTCCTCCATTTTTTTTCCTTCCACATGATCTTATAGAGTCCTGGTAAGTGTAAGGCTTGATTTTGACAAGCAGACAGGCATAGCATCTTTTTAAATTGGATTAAAGTTGTTTGCAATTTTCTGAGCATTTAGCATATAGATGTTTATTGCACTTGCATTGCTAGGATTAAACAATGTATGTGACTCTAAAGAGTTTGTTTTTCAAGGCAGTTCAAAGTTTGGGCCATACTATCTTGGAGCAGAAATGTTCTTTTTCAAAATGTGTGTATATGTAGGTCTTTTGCTTGTAATCAGTTGACCTGATGTATACACCACACTCCTAACTGTGGGGTTACTTCCACGTCCATGTGAAGTTTCTGTCTAGATGTGACCACAGATTTATAACTGCAAGAGTTTGATATTTTGGGTTCTCACATGTCCGACTCTGCAGCATTGTTTTACTTACTCTGAGAATGTATTAAAGCAAATGTTAAGACAAAATTGATTCCGTTTGCTAATGGAAAGATAAAATACTGCACATATTCAGACAAGGACATGTTCAGGTAACCTTCGAGCCATTGAAACTTCAGCTCCAGCCACAATGAAGTGAATTGTACAAAATTGGGGATTTTCCAGTGCATTTGAAAGTTATGATTACAGTCCACTGTGGTCAAGGAAATGTACAAGTATTTTGAGAAGGTTGGAAATGTTAAGAGAATTACCAAAATGTTACAGACACAAAGTAAACTTATGTTTTTAGAAATATAGCACAGATAGACTTGTTCAGCACAGGATTCCTAAAAAGTTTCCATATGTAAAAACAAAACCAAAACAATAACAATAAAAACACATTTCTTTTTTTAAAAAATGTATTTTTATTATTAATTATTTTAATGCAGCATATATATTTTTACAGCATGTTCTTTTCATTTAATTTTTTCCCCATCCATTGTTGCATATTTTCCTCTCTGATCACCCTCTGCCCCAGTTCATTTTTCTCTTTGAAAAGAAAAAAAAATTCTTTCATGGTGACTCAATCTACTCCCAAGTCCACAGTCCACTTTCCTATGCATTTCTTTTTCTGAAAACACACTTCTTAGTATCTAAAAAGCACAGGACAGTGGGGTGCCGTAAAATGAGGTGTGCCTGTAATCACAATGGAGATTAGTATTAGTAGGCTAGTTTCCATGGAAAGATAGTAGATAGTTTTACATCACTTCTTAAAATTAAATTAATAGCCATTATCTCCAAAGACATGCAACTGCTACTCTATTTTGATTTATCATATCTTTAAAGTCTTGTATTTCAGAGTTGATGATTTTTTTTTCTACCCAAATATAGCACTGGGAAAGTTTGCTGTTAGGGACCTCTCTAAAGTACTCAGGAGCAACGGTGTCTCTCTGGAGACTAAGGTGCACCTGATACAGGCCATGGTCTTTGCAATCGCTTGTTATGCATCAGAGAGTTGGACAATGACTAGGGAGGACAGAAGGAGAATGGATGCTTTTGAGCTGTGGTGCTGGAGAAGGGTACTGAATGTACCGTGGACTGCCAGGAAAACAAACAGATTCATCTTGGAGAGGATTAAACCAAGCTACTCCTTGGAGGCAAGGATTCTGGGGCTTCGTCTGACATACTTTGGACATGTTGCCAGGAGGGACGGGTCCTTGGAGAGGGACATCATGCTTGGGAGGGTGGAGGGACAGCACAGGAGGGGAATGCCCTCTATGAGATGGGTTGATTTGGTGACTGGGGTAATCGGGATGGGTGTGTCAGAGGCAGTGCGGTTGGCGCAGGATAGAGCAGGGTTTAGGGCTGTTGTGCATAGGGTCACTATGAGTCGCAAACGACTTGACAGCACATAACAACAACAACAACCCAAATATAGAGTGGGTGGCAGTAACCACACTAGGTGCATAATCAAGTGTATAAATTACTGGCTTGTTTGGCTTTTTAGTCAAATATCCTAGTTTTCCTTGTATGCCCTCATGTAGGAGGGTTATTCAGTTCCTTCCAATAAATTTTGTTCAAATGAGTAATTTAAGTGTAGAATTGTTTTCCGTTGTATCCTCCTCGGCCTTCCCTGAGGAGTTTATGTAAATCATCATGAAGAGTGGGAAGGTGCTTGGTTCTAAGCTGGTCTCCCCCTTACGACAGCATTACTCATCTCACTAGCTCTTGGCATAGATGATGTTGCATGATAATTATCCTGCCACACAATTTTATGTGCTGTTAGCTGCAGCGGAGTTGGCAGCCACTCACGCAGACTTTACATGTAACAGAACGAAATGCTGGCGGTCTACAGCATCCTGATAATCATTTGTAATTTAGGTACAATGTTCAGCAAATTACGTAAAAGGCATATACTAGCTTTTAGTTACAGCTTGGGTGGTTAGGGCGTAATTTATTTGCTTCAGTTACAGTTGTGATGGTTCTTGGATTGCTAAATTTTCTATCGATTCTGTTAAATTTGTACTGTGGAATTAAATTTTGCATGGCTATAACAAGCACGCATTAATTAAAGGCTATGCCTGGAAGAGAGAAGGTTTAATTGTCATTGAATATTTGAAATGTTGTGTTTCAGAGGATTTGGTCATAGAATAAACTTGTCCTATCGCCTTGTTTCCCACTGGTGTCTGAAAGAGTGAAAGATTATTTCATCATCCAGCAAATAATTCCTAAACATAACAAACGCTGACAGCAATGACAAGCATTTGATTTTGTTGGAATGAAATCCAAAGCTCATTCTACTTGCTGTATATGTTTCTTGTTCTCCAAATAACCACTCAAAAGGATTTGAAGTCTGATAGCAACTTTGGCCTTAAATAGTTGTTTACGCATGCTGTATCACTTGCTTATGAACTCTGTAATAAATAAGGCATAGAAATGGATCTTTTAATACCTGTTGGTGGTTGGTCGCTACCACAGAAAGTCAACATCTGTCTTACGAAGATGCTGTGCACGTTGGAGTGGACCATGATGATCCATTGGGTTTTCTTTGGCTGATTTCTGCAGATAGCCAGGCCATTCTTCCTAGTGTATTCTGTTGAAACCGTTCAGCATCATGCATACCGGTATGTACCGGTCTTCACTGACAGACACATGGTAACTGTGCGTGTCATGCCTGAAGTAAAACTGGTTCTCCTTCATAGGAAGTGAGAGAGAATTCTGCTATTGAGCCACCCTGAGCCACCACTGCCCCCAATGTCTGCTAAAGGAAGCTAGCTTAAACCAGTTCCAGAGTGGTGAATCCACAAGAGGTGTCATTTTTCTCATTTATATGACACTGTTCAAGTATTACCTACATAGAAATTTTGGCAGTTTTGACTGTTTGTTTTCAAAATTACAAGTATCAAAACATTTCACAGGCTGTCAAATATTACAGTTCTTAAGCTTTCTATTTTCCAAGGAGGAGAGAAAGGAAACTTCTAATGCTTATAAAAATAGCCAAATTTTAAAGCCCATTTATATGGTTGTATGGTAAGTGTGCTGGAGGTTTATCCCTCTATGTCTCCATCCCGTGAGGTTCGTAAGTAGGAAGATGATATGCTTGAAATACCCAGGGTCTGGAATTTGAAGCCCTGTTATCTAGTTCCAATGCAACCATATACTATCTATTATATTGGTTTAACCTCCCCGAGACATAATTTTGCCCGCTGTAAAATGAGCTAGTATTTCTACCATAAAATCAAATTATGCATCAACAACAGTACTTTTGCCATATTTGCTGGTACGAAAATATTGTTTTTTGTTTTGTTACTAGTGTTGTGTCTATGGCATTTTCACACTATATTAGTGGAGGTGAATAATTTAAATAGTCCCACAAAATGAAAAATACTAACCAACTCACTAGCTCTGACATAAATGTCTGTCAATCCTTGAATAATTAATAATATTAACCATTGAATAATCTATTGAGTTCTATTTGGATAAGGCCAGGCAGACGGCTTTCAACATTTGACTGCATGGATCACAACAAACTGTGAATAACATTGAGATGAATGTGAATCTCAAAAAAATGCTCGTACAAAATCTATACTTAGATCAAGAAGTTGTTAAGAGTGGAACAAGAGAACATTCTGTAGTTTAAATTCAGAAACATTGTGTGTCAGGGTTGTATCTTTTCCCATAACTATTCAATCTGTGTGCTGAACAAATAATTCATGAAGTCAGACTGTGAAGAAGAATGTGGCATCAAGATTAAAGGAGGACTCATCAACAACCTGCATTATACAAATGGCACAAACTTGCTTGTTGAAAGTGCAGAGGAACTGAAGTGCTTGCAACAGGGGACCAAAGACTACCATCAATATGGATTGCATCTCAACATCAATAAAATAAAGATACTACAGAGTCAATAGGCAACATCATTATGGACAGAGAAAGATTGAAACTGTCAATGATTTCATCTTACTTGGATCCATAGACATTAACCTTGGTACTAGCAGTCAGAAGATCAGTAGATACAGTGCTTTGGGCAAATCTACGGTCAGAGACCTCTCTAAAATATTAAAGAGCAATGTTGTCAGTTTGAATACTAAGGTGTGTGTGTGACTGATTCAGGTCATGGCCTCTTCAATCACTTCCTATGCGTCTGATAGCTGAACGGTGAATAAGAATGATGGAAGAATTGATGCCTTTTAGTTGTGGTGCTGCAGAAAAGTACTGAGTATCTCATGGATTGCCAACAGAATGAATAGGTGTCTCTGAGAATAGGTGAAGCCAGAGTACTCCTTGGAGGCAAGGATGGTAAAACTTCGTCTCTCATAGTTTGGACATGTTTCTAGGAAAGGCCGTTCCTCAGAAAGGGAGCATGCTCTACATGCTTGTAAAGATGGAGAATTGGCAAAAAAGCCGAAGATCCCCAATAAGATGGATTGTCACAGTGTATTGAGCAGTGGAAGCAAGTGTGTCATAGATGGTGAGGATTTCAGGTCTATTGGTGATAGGACTACTATGAGTTGTATTCTTCTCAATGCCACTTAACAGTGGCAACAACATTGGCCCAGTAGTCAGGATTGCTGTCGTCTTTTCTCTTTTTCAGATAGAGTCTAAATTGAAGGTTATAAACTTTGATCTTCTGCAGCAAGTATTTCATGGCCTCGTCACTTTCAGCAAGTAAATGCATAACATAAGTAGTTGGTAATGAGTCTTTGTCTGATGCCACACTGTTCTACACAGAGTCCAGTTTCTCAAATAATTTGTTCAGCACAGAGCTTGAAGTAGGTGTGGAGAAACAGTACATGTGCCCACTGCACATATTGCCCATCCTTCTGCTATGGAGGAGTCAATGGAGTTGAACCATGGACCTCTAATTTGCCAGGGCAACTCCTTACCACTAGGCCACCAGAGCTCCCCACCTAGGTGTATTATAAAACAGATTATATACAGTCTTGTAAAGAATTCCTCTTTTTTTGTTAAGATTGAAAGAAAGAAAAAGAGCTTTCAATATGTGTTTTACTTTATATGCTTGTAGAGAAGCCTATGTAATAAGAGGTCAGAAAATTAACTTGGTTTCTGCAGTGCATGACAGAAATTGTGACTTACTGACATGTTCTAAAAGAAATCTATTTTCTCCATTTGAAATGAGGATTGAGTCATGATTTTGTCATTCAAAAATATTCAGGAAACAGCAATAGAAGGAAGAAAAATAAGAAAGGACAGAAAAAGGAAGGAAAAAAGAAAAACACTTTTCACAGCTTATATGAACCTTGCTAACTAGCCCATAGACATGGTGTATCTTATTTTTCATTGTTAAGTCAATACAAATTTCTTTTATCCTTTATTTCAAGATGTTTAAATGTCCTTTACACATTTTTTTAATATCTCTGTTATGTTACTTAAATTTAAAGCAGGAGACTTTGTTGACATTGTAGGGTATAAAATGTATGCAAAAATCATTAATTTATTCTAAGAGCTAAATTGAAGGGAACGTAAAATAAAATAAAATGTGGCACCTCCATTCCTTGAAAACAAATCAACCATCCAACCCACCAACCCTAAAAGAGCCTCCAGTCTGTTTGCTGAAGATGGTGAAGAGCTGGCAGGTCTGCTAACCCTTCCCATATACATGCTCATGTTCAAGTCCACAGTTGCCTGTGTTAGTTATTTTGTTTTGTGGAGCCAGAGATTCTTTCAGACACCTTCTCAGTCCTAGGTACTAGCATTCATTAGGAATGAATTCTGCTATAGAATGTGCAAGTTCTTAGGAGTTAAAGAGATAGCATGCCTTTCTGTCTGAATTGTTGTGTGTACGTTCTTACTGGCAAATGAAAATCCAACTGACCCTCTATGAGCAAAGGCCTAAGAACAGGGTAACTGTCTTTGAGTGTTGTTCTGTACAAGATGAATCCAGTGTGTTGTTGGTTTCTTTCCCCTCTGAGTGAGAAAAGGGATGAGGGGAAGAAATAAAAAACAAACAAATAAACAAAACAAAACAAAACATCAAACTATTGGGATATTTACGACTAGTTTCTAAGGAAAAATATTTCAATAATTCAACATGGACCAAAAAGTATTAACTTCCTTATAATAAAGTAGTTCAAGTACATTTTGATAACAAGCTGCAAGGATGCATAGTGCACAGGCGTGAGCTAAACCTCCTTGATGATTTCATTGTATCTTGTGTATGTCCTTTGCTCTCTTTTTATTCTACTGTATTGCAATTTTTTTCCACATATCAGATGATGATAATTGATCCTTTGGACCACTAAAATAATATATATATATGCTTTCCATTGAACACTTGCAATCTGAGTGTGAAGCAGAAATGACCCCCATGTCCTGAGTAAGGGACTGAGAGTCAGGAAGTTAAGTGACTGGCTCGGGTCACACTGCCAGCAACTCTGCCCTCTTCCACTGCACAGTGTAGCTTCCCAAGACAATTAGCAACTGCACTGATGCTTGGAGGAGAATGGTAATAGGCTTGAGTAAATGGGAAAAGCTGTCTCTTAAACAAACCATTTCTATTTCCTACCAGCTAATTGGAGACAGGCGTTAAGAGGAAGGAATTAGTTCCACTCCACAGTCGCCAGGCTGAGCTGTATACAGCTTCCAAGGAGAGGGTGGGAGATGCAAGAACGTGGTTATAATTGAGTTCACAGAGGAGATTGCTCTTGAAATAGTTGTAAATTGCTGCATTGATAACTTATTTGGTATAATTTTATTAATCCACAACACATAATTTTGTGTGGATTCTGCCCTTGTAACTCGTTTACAAAGTATGAAGCTTTCCAGTGCATCTAAGCCTGTTGTGTAGTCATGTGTGCATATATAAGGTTTTTCTCGAGTTAACTGGCAACCACCATCTAAGTCTTTTTATTGGACCAGGTCCTACATATTTAAGAAGTCCTTCAGAGTTCTCCAGAAGATAGGATTGGTTGTCATTTTCCCTATCTGATAAAATGAATGCAGATGGTGACATCCTTTGAAATATGCATGCCTACTCATTCCATTTATATATATTTTCACTGCACACTATAAAAGCCTGATATAAACTTATATCTGTTCAGAGTTAACTCTTTCCGCTACCAGAGGTGAGTGTTACCATTGGATTCATCAGACTCTGTTGTCAAATTGTCGTTTTGATGCGATGTGAATTTTTTAAAAACTCTTGAAGTGTCTTCCTTTTCCTGCTCTATGAAAAATTTTGTTCTCGGTCTCTTGATCCTATATTGGCTAATAAATCCTTCTCAATGTGTAAGTCAGATCGGCATAGGAGTCTATGAGTTGCATGCCTGTGAGCCTGTTCAGCTGTCTGCATGTGTCAGTTTGCCCAATTAAAGGTTGTCATAATGAATCTACATGAAGTGAGCCTGGTCAGGTTTCAAATGAAATGTCTGTTCATGTGTAAGTAATGTCTGAGTGAGCCCAGCACTGAAAATTGCCTACTGTGATGCAAGAGTCACAGAAGCTCAGCTAGTCAGGGGATTGGACATAAGCTAGTACTTTAACCACGCCAGTTGTTCATCAGAATGGGTTCGAGCCAACCTTTGCTTTTGAATTCCAGTGACTAAGGAGAAAGCCTATTTTGCTAAAGATATCATGATGTGGACGTGTGTTTTAAGTGGAATGTCATACGAATGAGTTATGCTTGCCCAAGTGACTCCTTTTAATCCTTGACCATTTAAATGGAAAATCCTTCTAAGCTGACTTTAGTCCATGCAAGTCGCTTTTCAGGGAGGGGGCATTAGGAACTGTCATTGTGACTCTGACACTCATGCACTTTAAACAGAGAGCTCTTATTATGCTTCTCCAAAGTATGTTCTTTATTTTGTTAATTAGACTTGTTTTTTGCCCAGCCAGCTTTCAAAGCCAGACTTTTATTGGTTGTGTCCAAACAGGGAGAGAATTGAGCTCTCTGCAAGATAAGAATGACTTTCTGGCACTGATTCTAGAGGCAGCTTTCTCCAGATTTGAACCCGTTAAATCACCCAGGAAGATCTTGCTGAAGAATAACAAGTGTTCTTTGAAAACGGTCCAGAAGAATTTTTATTGCCTATTAATGTTTAGTTATTTTGGTGGGGCTATTTTGTTAATGTTAATGGTTTGTTGTTCAATTTTGTCACAGTCCACTCTGTACCCCTGTGAGATCTTGGTCCAGCAATCTACTTGGTCCTCTCATGTTGACTGAGAAAGCCAGTTCTGACCACCCACCACTAGATAGTGCTGTGTGTCTGTCAGTCCATAAAAAGAGGCTTTGGTCGTCGAGCAGTAGAGCTTACCAGTTTTCTTGTTAACCAGCCTGCAGGTGTCAAAATAGTCTAACTTTCCACATGAAATCCAGGATGATGTTACAAATAAGCAGATGAAAATTATCCTCTTATAATAGTTTTTACAGTGGGAAAGGGAGCACCAGAGAACTCCAAAAGAAATATTTAGGTCATGTATTTCTGCTGGAAGCTGCCAGTTGAGGACTGAGCTTGGTCAGGAATGCTTATGAGCAGCCCTTGATACTTTGCCTGGGTGGTTTCCTGCCAGGCTGTCATCTGGCCTGGCAGATGGGAATAAAGAGGAAGAAGAAATGGGCTTGGGTGTTTGCCCTTTCCTCTCATGCTCCCAGGTGATTTCAGTAAAAAACTGTCCACAGGAGCTTCTGTTGAGCCTCGGAGCTCTAGAAGGCCATCCCAAACTCCTCCTGAGACTAAGGAGAATGGGCCATGCTTTGACGAGGCATCCCAAACGACATCTTGGGAGACTGGTAGCATCATACGCAGCAGAGAACACCTGCACTAGGACCATTTGTCACCCTCAACCCTAGAGACCCAAAACTCTGTGGTAGGCTCTTGCAAGTTCAGTTTACTTCCTGGATAAGACCTTGTCACCTGGGACCGATCTGAGGTTTCTCTTTATGAATCAGAATCCTGAGCCCTAGAAGTTTTTAGTGAGCCTCCAACTTTGGTAAGATACATCTTCATGGAGTCTATTTGCCAGCTTAAAGTGCACAGTTGTTAACACAGAAACCCAGTTTCCGTGAACTTCCAAGCTTGCTTATTAAGATGTCAGTTGAAGACTGCAAATAATTGTGCTAACTGGCATCAGTTCCTGAGGGCTTCCTGACACTTATTATCCCAGTGACTTGTCTTACTTTATTTCTTGAAATTGTTTTCTGTGCTCATATTCTTCCTTTTTTTAAAAAAAATTTCTAGTACAGCATTTGAAGGAAGACTTTTAAATAAGAGATTTAATTGAAAAGATTCTTAGGATACTACAGTGGAAAGTTTACTGTTATTTTAGTCATAATTTCATAACTAGCCCCAAGATAAATGCAGTTATGATCTATTTATGATGAAGCAAATTGGGCTTAGCCATCTTGAGTTTGACATTAATGGAATAATCTTTCTTGAAAGTGGTGTATTAGAGGGTCATTTTCTTTTCTTCTCTTGAGACTTCATGATTAAAATCAATTAAGTCTGTTTAACTTTTCTAGTAAGAATTTTTTTTTCTGAAAGGACAGTCTACTTGAATGTTGACCTTTCTGCTCTCATAATTGCTTATAATGTTTTATCGTTCCATAGTTTATTAAGCCAGTAATGAAATTCCTATTAGATCTGTTTCCTCCAACTTTTTGTCTAATATTGAAAGTGGCACCACTTGGAGCATGTCAAGAAGGCAAAATTTTAAATTTAGTTACTCTTTGGCCTTGCCTGGGTACGAACTGTTAATATATTAAAAAAATAATTACCAACTTTACTCCCTAGATTATGGTTATAAATAATAACTAAATCGATAAAATTTCATGCCATTTGAATATATCACACAGGTGCCTGGATAATCCCTGAGATCTTAGTGTCTGATGCTTACTAGACTATTACACTTGCTGAAAATTTTTCATAATTTTCAAAACTGGTCTTGAATCAATAAAAATGATCCAGAATGAATAAAGACTTATATCCTAGACATTAAAGAATAGAAATGGAATGGGATTGGCCATTCTGAATCAGAAATCACATGGTCCACTAGCTTAGGAATGATATATTGAAAAGTAGTAATATCAAATAACACTCATCAAGATTATCATAAGAGTTTAGAATGAGGGTTACAGAGTGGAGTATATTCAGAGTGGGGGTAACAGGGCGCAGGGGGATTGTATACCAATGAAGGAGTTTTGCTTTTCAAGGAGAAGAGTGAACTGGGGGTGGGGGGTGAGAAAAGTACAACAATGAATGACTGGAAATCCAAAATCTCTGTAAATGTTTATTGAAATTAATTAAAAAAAATTTACAAAAAAAGAACATTCCAAGACTGAAAACATTCTAAATCCTAAAATAAAATATTACCAATGACAGGATAATATCCACACACCTAAAAGGAAGGCCAGTTAATATGGCTGTTACTGAATGTAGGCTATCTATCTAAAGCACTTCACTCTACCTGGCCTGTGTTAATTTACCAGTTGATTTTGTCTTTTTCTTATCATCTCACATGTTAAATTTATATGCTTTCTATGGAGGCTACTTCTCAAGGGCGTTATTCTTCATGAGGAAGAATGTGGCATCTGGTCAGAGGAACACTGTCAACAGCCTGTATTATGCAGATGACATAATCTTGCTTGCTAAAGATAGGAGGATTTGAAGCATTTCCTGCGAAAGATCCAAGAATACAGCTTTTGGTATGGATTACATCTCAACATCAAGAAAACAAAAATTCTCAGGCCAATAGGCAATATCACGATAGATGAAAAGAGATTAAAATTGTCAATGATTTCAGCGTCCTTGGTACCAGGAGTTAGAAAATTAAAAGACATATTGCATTGGGAAACCTCACCAAAGTGCTTACGAGCAATGATGTCAGTTTAAAGGCTTAAAGATTAAGGTGTGCTTGACCCAAGCCATAGTCTTTTCAATTACTTGCTACACATCTGAAAGTTGGACAGTGACTGAGAATGGAAGAAGAATAGATGATGTTTTGAGTTGTGGTGCTGGCGAAGGGCACTAAATACCGCATGGGCTGCCAAGAGAACAAACATTGCCTTGAAGTGAATGCAGCCAGGATTCTCCTTAGAGAGAAGAGAGGAAACTCTGTCTCACATACTTTGGACATGTTGTTGGGAGGGGCCAGTCCTTGGAGAAAGACGTCATATTCAGAAAAGTGGAGAGTCAGTGAAAGAAGTGAAGACCTTCAATGAGATGACTCGACACAGTGGCAATAGTAATGGGCTCCAGTGTGGCAGAGATGATGAGGATGGCGCAGGTAGGGGAGAGTTCAAATCTGATGTTCTTAGAGTCACTGTGAGTCATACTCAACTCAAGGACACTTAACAACAACACTAACACCATTTCACAAGAAGATTCTTCGGTATGATTTCTGATACCGTACTACTAATATATTGTGACTACTGGCTATTGCCTTGAGTCCTACAAACCCACCCTGATTCTTGAAAATCTGAACTCTACCAGAGACCTTCTGCCAGTCTACCTCCATACTGGGTTCAGCTGCAGGGGGTACTTCAATGGGATGCTGAGAGAATCAGTTGTGTTCACTTGCTGATCCTCCTTCCCACTTGTGAGTTCTATGATGTACCAAGTGATGCTTTTCATGTTTTCTTGTAATTCATTCAAGGACATAAAAATATGCTTATTTGACAAATACATCTACGTAAAATATGTGACAAATAATGTGAACTCTGTGCCATGGAGGTTGTGTGTTTGAGGGATGTGGAGAGGAAGGCTTATAGCTCTAAAAAAAAAAAAAAAAAAAAAAAAAGATAGTTCTGGTAGCCTGCTAGTAAGAAGCTGTGCTGCAATCCCTGAGGCATGTGGTTCAAATCCACCATCTGCTCCCTGGGAGAAGAATGGGCCATCTCTTCCAGTGTGATTAATTGCGGCTGAAAACCCTCTAGTGAGTCAGCTATGAGTTGTTTCCAACTTGATGATACTCAACAACAATTTCAAACTCGGCCTGACTGCCGTGGAGTGAGAATTGACTCCGTCAGGTTCTCCGAGGCTGGACTTTGCAAGGAGAGGAGCTTCCCCAGCTTTCTCCCACAGAGCCGCTTCTGGATTTGAACCAACAGGGAGCTGCGGCTTCTGGGTTAGCAGTTCAGCACCCTGTGAACTAGTTTATGAAAGCACACTTTTACGTACTTATATATAAATACCTTGTTTCACAGAGAAATTTGACGTTCCTCACAAGCTAACATATAATAAAATACAAAAATATGATAGCAAATTATATCTGGCAGGAAGGATTCCTCACCATCTAGAAAGATATATTGGACTTAATGAGAACGATATTAGGTAAGCATAGGCTCAGGTGTCATTAACAGGTATTGGCCTCAAATTTCACCTGAGCTTCACATTTAAGAAAATACCAAAAGGAAGCCTTTGCCCTGCATGTGAATGTTAGAAATACCAAAAGGGAAGAGGACTTTTATGGCCTCCCATGGTCTCCATATTAACAACAAAAACCACAGATGACTGATTTGGGAGTGGAGCGGGATTAGGCGAGAAGTAGTGTAACTTCCTGAACGATTCCACAAATGTAGACAAATTCATCCAAGCCGCTGTCTTCGTGAGATGGACACATAAATGCCATCTCTGATTCTTTTAATAAGAACACATTAAGATACTACATATCATCTACTACTGGCTGGCTGCTCTTTGGAATGATTTCTTGTGTTCTTTAAACAATCCTGGGAAATGGATGCAGCATGCAGTTGAAAAGGCTGGTGGTGACAGGGTGGTGAATGGCTAGGAAGTGTATCCACACAGATCTTTAACACTTCTGAATGTCTCTCTGCACCCTCCTGGCTAAGACCTCCCGTAAAGGCCCATTTGACCATCTGAAGATGGATTTCTCAGAAACCTAATGCTGCTCCCTGTGATATGTTTGGGTTCAACCAAAAATTTACAAGGGAGGAAAATCTTTGGCTATGGAGTGTCCAAAGCCAGAAATTGGACCATTTACCCGAAAAGAAGACTTGGGAGGCACCATCTGCGCAGGCTTGTTTGTGTGCTCTGGAGCGAGCTTGTAAGGATAGCTCTTTGCTCGTTTTTTATCCATTGCAAATTGTGGCACTTTGGAAAAAGTAATGAGGCTGATTGAGTTGATTTTCAAATTGGACATTACAACAGACAAAATGCCACCCGCTCAGTCACACTAAAGTCATCTTTTCCGATATTGCTACAAGCTGAAGAGCGCGGAACCAAATCCACAGTGGCGTCAGTGACAGGCATTCTGGACACGCCTCGTAACCTCCACGCAGGGCTCTCTTCCAGGGACGGAGCGGGTCCAGCCCTGCTGTGCTAATGAGCCCTGACAGAATTACTGTCTAGGGTGGCACATAAACACTCATTTTACTATTTTAAAACAATTAAAAAGCCATCAAAGGGTTTTCAGCATCGGTTATAATTATATAACTGATAATGCACTTGGAAACACATTTGAGCAATTTAACTGAACCAAGAAAGGTGGAAATGAAAATAGACAAAAGAACTCTCGGACTATGTTTTGGGGGGTTGGGTGTGTGTTTTTTGTTGTTGTTATTGTTATTTTTCAGTTCTCAACACTTTATATGGTCCGAACAAATTTATTTTTACTGTAATTATTTTAAATAAATAAAGGATCCATGCCACCCCTTTCTGTTTTGAGTTAGCCTCAGAAAAACATTTAAGTGACTTCCACATTTTGTCTCTGTTAGATGATTTACAATTCCTGAGTTAATTCAATGATGTCAATGTAGAGAAGACTGAGGCCCAGAGACCACGTTCAAGGTCCCACAAGACACAGAACTGGCCCATCTGTCTGATGTCAAAGCCTGCACTTTCCCATACTTCGTGCTGTTCTCTCCTGTGAGATCATGCACTTTTTTTTTCCTGGTAGGTAGGCCCTAGGAGTCTCTTCTGAATGCTTGGTTTGGGATCAAGAGGCTTCTTCCCTGAAATCCAAGTGCTTAAATTTTGACATGGGAAACTTCCAAGCATTAGATTTGCATTATCATGTTATTTGCCATGGATCATCTTTGCATTGCAAAAGCTAAAAGTTGGAACCTCTGGCCAAAATGATGTCCATCAGACACTGATATACATGTCGTCTGGACCCCTGCCACCTTTGATTTGATGGGTTACTTTCTTAAAACTATACAGGTGATTGGTTGCCGAGAGTCAGGGAGCTGGGTGTGGCCAAGCACATTTTGTCTGGAGCATGACTGTTGACGGGTGTCAGTAATGCCAGTACCACTTGCCATCAAGTCATTTCAACTCATAGTGACCCTGCGTGTGTCAGAATAGAGAACTGTTCCATAACGTTTCCTGTGACTGAGTTGGGAGGAAGTAGATCTGAGGTGCCATGGGTAGACTTGAACCTCCAGCCTTTCCGTTAGAAGCTAAGCACGTTAGCCATTTGCACAGTTCCTATATTGCCTCTTTGTCCAATCTCAATGCCCTTCACCCCTTTCTCATGTGTCGCTCCATTATGCCATTGCCAGTGTAAAACTTCATTGTTCTCTTTAACTCTCATCTGGTTCTCAGAGCCCCTACTGCACATTTTGTTATGATTTTGAATTATTTCATATTGTCATACACATTTCTAAGATCCTGAAACTCTTTAGCCCCTTTTTTGGAGTCATCATCTCTGTCTGTCCCATCGAGGACCCCAGATTTTGGGAGCCGACCTTTGTTATCAATACTGGGAAATCTCATCTTGCTGAAATATGACCGTTGCACACATGGTTACCAGTCAGGTCTTCAACCAGGTGCTGGAGTAAAGATCTAGCTTTGTAAAAAAAACAAAACAAAACAAAAAACAAACACAAAACGGGTGTAACCAGCCTTGACTTTTGAAAATAAAGAGCCCAAGAAAGCCTTGGAAGTGACTTCTGCCAGGGTAATAGGTCTGATCAGTGCAATTGACTACTGACCACACCATCAAAGCGACCTTATAAAACATTATCATGTGCTGAGTCCAGTAGGACTCAGAGTGACCCTCTGAATGAACAGCAAATGGAAACCTTGCTCTATCCTGTACCATCTTCTCAATCTCCAGTGTGCCCATTAGTACAGGAACCGTGTCAATCCATCTTGTGGTAATATTTTCTAAGAAAAGGGCTATTATTATCTCTAATTTACTTCTGGTGACACTGGCACTGAGAAGTTAATTAATTTGACTAAGATCACACAGCTAGTCAGGGAGAGTCTGATTTTACACAGACATTTAATTGTTTTCATTGCAATTAATAATATTTCATGATAATGTATTTTTGTTTTATTCTATGTGAACTGTGGTTAAGAGGGTAGAATATAGTAATTTGAAGAAGATTTTGAATAACGTTAATTTTTCCTCTAATCTGTTCTGTAACCACACACCACTCGTGGATCCTGCATTTCCTCATCTAACAGTGGACATGATTACAAAGAACAGCTTCATGTGAGTTTTATGAGGATAATATAGATTCAAAGTTAGTTTGCGAAGTGCATATAAATCAGAATGGATGTGACAGCATACAACAACTACAGTCTGTGTGTGTGTATAATGATTCAAACTGCCTGCTTTTGAGTTGACTGTGTAACTTCCTACCCCCTAGGCCACCAAAGCTCCCTTAATATCCATGAGGTTGGGTACAATTTGGGAGCTCTGGTGCAAAATAGATTAAGTGGTGAGTTGCTAATTGAAATGTCAACAGGTCAAACTCAGCAGAGAAAGGCAGTGTCAGCAATCCAATGGAAGGTCATCAGAAGTTAGAGTCAACGCAAAGGCTGCATCTATGTCTTTGTATGTTAAGACGGGTGCACTCGTCTCGTGTATGTTGCAAATTTGGTCCTAATTGTATGAACAGACAAGTTTCTTTTTCTGCCATTTGAAGCTCATGTAATGTGGTTTGCGTAATTTAAAATGTTTGAGATAAAAATACACATAAAATGCATGCTGGACAGAGTGACTGACGGCTGAAGGGAAGCATTTGGGTTTCATTAATAAGCACTATATTATCATCAGAGCTTTCATGATTCTCTTAATTTAGCACATTTATGAGTCTCATATTACTACTGGAGTGTATAATATCATGCCTTTTTTTATGAACACTATTTGAGTCTTATTGTGAATATTTAGATCATGGAATCCTAACCAAACCCTGGCCTCACTCTATATCCTGTTTAGTAGGTGAAACTTACAGTATATATCAATCTGTGTATAAAGACCTGATTAACTTAGCTATCTGGTAGGTTAGTGAGCACTGAGAAAGATCCCTGAATGGCAGAAGCAGCTTCCTTCCCATAAAAGGTGGCAGTTGACTAGGACAGGAGAGATTAGTGAGTGGATGGGCTGGTGCTCTCACTCACTCATGCTCGCTCGCTCGCTCTCCCTCCTCCACCCCGTGTGTGTGAGGTGGGGGGGGGGAGGATATAGACAAAATGCAATGGGGGCTTGATGAGACAGGGTGATAAAAGTCATAGATTAAAAAAAAAATCATAGATCAAGAGGAATTGAATAAAACACAAGGTGCCACCAGAGTGCTCTTTGGAGGCAAGAATGGTCAGGCTTCACCTCATATGCTTTGGGCATGTTGCCAGGAAGGGCTATTCCTTGGAGAAAGACATGATGCTTGGAAGGGTAGAGGGTTGGCGGATGAAAGGAAGACCCTAGACCAGATTCATTGATGTGGTGACTGCTGCAATGGGCTCTTGTGTGTCAGGAAGTGTGAGGATGGCGCAGGACAGAACAGAGTTCAGATCTTTTGTTCATAGTGTTGCTGTGAGTTATACTTGACCTGATAGCACCTAGCAACAACATAGAGATGATTGTGTAAAACAAAATGTGCATTCATTAAATGATTTCTAATTATAAATATAGATTTTAAAATTATATAAAGGTGGATTTTGTATATAATTTTATAAATGTGAATGACAGTACAAAGCACAATTGGCAATTCAAAATCACTTCCAGAGCATTGTGGAAGAAAGTCCTGTCACTGACACGGGGCAGTCTTTTTGGGTTTTGTTGTTGTTGTTGATCTTTAAGAACTTAAGCTTTCAGCTTGGTTGATTTCTATTTGTCTTATTGAAATATATCTTTATGGATTTGCTTAGGCCTCCAGCTGTCTTTTACTGCTTACCGCTGACTTTTCTATTTATTCCTCTCTGCTCTACTCAAGTGTCATAGCATGATGCATCATTAGTTCTTTTTGTTAGCTGATGGTTTTAAGAAGGTGCATGCAGCTTGCATATCAACAATGGGGGGAAAATGCAACCATTGCCTGATTTATCTCTTCGTATGTCAGGCATTCCAGGCCATGGATCCTAAAAATAGGCCTACTCAGTACAAAATAGATGAGAGGAGCATTTCCAGCTTCCCACATGTTATATTTATGTGTCTCTGCTTAAAACACAGTGGGAGTGTAAAATGGTGCAACCACTGTGGAAAGCATTGTGGCGCTTTCTCAAAAAGTTGCAAATAAAGATACCATTTGACCCAGCAATTCCA
>NW_006399764.1:14073346-14104860 GCF_000299155.1 Elephantulus edwardii | reverse complement strand
GCAACAATGAATGAATGAATGGAATCCCAAAATCTCTGTAGATGTTCATTGAAATGAAAAATAAACAACCTAAATTAAAAAAAACCAAAAAAAACCCCAAAACCACAGTGTTTTATAAGGCTGTCTTTGGTTCAGCTTCACTTGGCCCTCTCTCCAGAACCAGCCTCCTTCCCATCATCAAGCCTCTTTCTCTTCACATAATCCCAGTTTAGTCATAGCAGTTCTCGAGAACAGACGTACATTTTCCTTCTACCTCATGCTCAACTTTCGTTCCTCCGTTATTCTTTCCCTTCTGTGTTAAAGTACACTCCCATCTTAAAGGAGGTAAAGTTATGGCTCATGTGAAGACAAAATGAACATATGCCAAAAGTTTTTAAAATTCAGAGATTAATGAGTTGTTGTCATTGTATACCATTTTTACGTTTTTACGTTTTGAACTGACCCATAGCTGACCCTCCTGTGGGTTTTCAGAGGCAGTTAATCACGCAGGAGGAGACTGTCTCTTCTCCTGTGGAGCAGCTGGTGGATTTGAACTTTGTGCCTTTGAGATTGCAGTGCAGCTTCTTACTACTGGGCCACCAGCGCTCCCTCTACTTCTGTATGTTTCCTCGTTTTCCCATTGGGTTCTTTGTTGTCGTTAGAACCGGTTTAAAACAGAACTAAAGAATGTTGTTGTTGTTGTCGTTGTCGTTCCATACCATGAGGACAACTACAACTCGTAGCGACCCTGAGACAACAGATGTGAGCTTTGTCCCATCCTCACTATCTCTGATGTGCTGGAGTTCATTGTCACAGTCACCGTGTCAGTTCATCTTACTGAGGGTCTTCCACTCTTCCCCTGGCCCTTCAGCTTCACTAGCAGGATGTCTTTTCCCAATGAGTAACCCCTCCCAATAACATGCCCGAAGTACGTGAGACCCAGTTTCACCATTCTTGGCCGTTGGGAGCACCTCGCCTGTGGTCCTCCAGACAGATCTGTGTGTTCTTCTGGCAATCCCTGGGGCAGACAGTACTCTTTTCCAACACCTAAGTTCAAAGGCACCATTCTTCTCTGGTCTCCTTATTCATTGTCCAACTTTCAGATGCACAGGATGCAGTTGAAAACCCTGTGGCCTGGATCTGGTGCATCTTTAAACTGACATTATTGGCCTTTTTTTAGCACTTTGCAGAGTGGTCCTTGACAGCAGATAGTCTCATGTAAACATATCTTTGGATTTTCTTTTAACTGCTGCTGTGATGGTTGTTGATTGTAGATCCACGAATAATTTAAGTCGTTGACAAATTCAACCTTTTCTCCATCTACCATGATGGAGAATATGCAAAAAATACACAAGCATATACAACAAAGATGTTGTTATTAGGTGCCAGCAAGTTGAGAACGATTCATAACGACTGTATGAGCGTCAGCACCAAACCCTGCCTCATCCTGGGACATCCTCATCATCTCTTCCACACTAGATATAGTGTGAAAAATATCAAAGTGAATCTGTTAGTAGGTGCAAGTTTGCTCTGTAGCCATTGAGTAATAGTCCACTCCGTCTTCACCAGATAATGTTATATTTCTGTGGACAAGCATCATTTACGTTGCTGTCACTTTTGTATGTTAAGCATTCTAGAATAGTTCAAAGTCAGTGAAAGGCTTACATACCTGAAGAGGGAACCCGAGACAGAACTCTAAGCCCCTATCATTTTACCCTGACTTTTGCGCATGTCAACATCTCTTACAATTGCTTATGATGCTCCCTGTCATAAATATTGATTGAGTTCCTGGTCAACCATAAGCAGTAATCAACAACCTAAGTATAACCGAACACCAGCACATGGACTTTAAAGTCTCCATAGAAACAAAGAAAAAAGACATTAGAGAAATGCAAGTACGTTCATAATCACACACTGTGATAAGTACTATTAGGGAAAGATGAAAGGCACGATAAGAGATTATAACGTCTGAGGAAACAATATTTAAACCGTGTTTGAAATGAATGAGAGCTGTTCGGGCAAAGACAGTTGCTACATGTTCCAGCTTGAGGGCCTTGCACTCTCCTTGGGGTTTGAATCATGAACTAGGACTAGCCGGTCCCATATCATGAAGCTCTCCTGAATTCATCTTCTATCTCCTTCTCTCTAAATCAGGGACACTTTCATGGTAGACAGTGATCTATTTGTTTAAAAGATGAGACTATTCCTCTTTAGTGCTGAAATGTCTTCAGAAGGTCAACTTAGCAGTTCTGTTTGTTACCTTCTAGGTCAACATGTTATACAAATGCCGTGACTGTGACCCTGGTTGCCCTTTTGATCCCATGTCATATACCCACACAGAGAAGTAAAATAGACACTTCACAAATAGTTCCCTTCACTCATGAAATCTTTTCTGGATTCAGTCTTTCTATTCTTATCGATTCTGAAGAGCTACTGATCCCACAGCCCACTAAATTGACTTGATAAGCAGATGGACAACCACCTAGAATTTGAAAATATTACTCTAAAGCAGATATTTTCATGATTTCGCTTCGTGTCTGTTACAGGGAGCCCGAGTGGTGTCGTTTGCAGGGAGTTGCACTGCTGATCCCAAGGTGGTGCCTCTCTGCTGATTTGAAACCACCAGCAGCTCTGGGGCAGAAAGATGGGCTATTTCCTCCACTGCCGTTTACAGCCTCCAAAAACCACCCCAGCATCAGTTCTGGGTTGGTTCTGACTTGGTGGCAGTGAGCGTGTTAAGTGCTCATCACTGTGACGGGCATGCTGGTGGCACAGTGATTTAGCGACCCTGGCCGACTGAAAAGCCCTGATTTGAGCCTAGCAGGTGCTCGGAGGTCAGGAAGTTGTGACTGGCTGCTTCCGGAAAGACTTACAGCTTTGGAAACCTTATTGCCACAGTTCAGCTCAGTCGTACAGGTTGCTGTGAGTTGGAATCAACTAGGAGGCAATGTTTTGCTTTGATTTTATTTCTTTTCTCTCAGTGGTGTGCTTGCTTCTTTTTAAATAACAAAAAAATAAAACCCACAACCACCCAGGCACAGCAAAATAGCCTTTGTGATCTTGTTCTTAACTCTGTCATCTAGTTCAGAGGTTGAGAAGCTCCTGCTGGCTGACCATCACACCACCCTCAGCCAAACTGACCTCTGCCGTGGTGAGAAAGTGCCAAAAAATGAACCCCCAAAAGTGCCTTTGGTTGAAAAAAGCTCAGGTATCCCTTAAATCCTTCTTCTTTTATTACCAGAGAAAATTCCAGTATCCTTCCAGCATTTGAAGCTAAAAATAACTTCCATGCAATTTTATATTTGCCTCTTTTCTTTGTAAACATCCTCCTTCAATGTGTGTGGAATGTTGCTTCGTTTCTTTGCTTGCAAATCAGACAGCGACACTCAGAACATGTTGCCCCAAAGAAACAAAGCTGGTAGTGAATCTGCCATTCTTGAGCACTCTCTCGCGCCCCCCTGAAGCCTCAAATAGAGAACCAGTTGTGTGAGTACAACGGCACCTAACTGACTGACAGTGTTACTGTGGGATGGGCGTTTGATTCTGACTTGGGTTGCCAGAAACCAGAGTCCCATTCAAGGACAGAAACCAGAACTCCACTAAGATTGTATGAATGACAGTTAAGAAAGGAAACAAGTCCTGCTTAGGGCAATTTTGACCCTGGGGAAATCCTGGAAGCAAATCAGAACAGAGGTTTTGTATTGACCTCACATATTGAGTTCAGGAAGTTCGCTGATCTTTCAGACCCCAAAAAGAAGCTTGTGGGGTCAAGAATACCCTCACTCGGAGACAGGAACTTAACCTGAATCCACTAGGAAAAGATAATTTAGGGTTGACTGACAGAAAGTGAGGTAGCAGGGAGGTTGGCTTTATTTCACAAAGTATTCCCTGACACATCTACTTCCTGTTTTCCACAACTCTGGGCCTATGTGGACTGTTTATCGTTTCCCTCAGATGCCAGTGAGACGATGGTCAGTTCCCTAAAGTGAGAGCCTCAGAATTATGAGTGGTAGAGGCAGAACACACTTCCAGGGCTCATGATCCCACAACTAGATCTCTTTCTCCTGTACTGTGCCACTTCTGTGTAGTTCTACCTTCTTGGATCCTCACTGGAGAAGAAGAAATTGAATAATAAGGAAGACTGAGTGTTCAGTAAATCTTTGGAAAACAGACCTCAGGATACCTTTTCTGTGAATGTCTCCTTGGGATTTCCAAACTAACTACCTAGGTGCACTTTGAAATTCTAGACACTGATGGGGCCAGGGGGGAAGATTCCTTTGATGCTTAAAAGGCTGTTTCCTCAACAGCAGAAGATCCTTATCCCACAAATTCTTCATGTTCGTCCAAATGTCTTTGCATTTGTACATGCCATTTCTTCTTCCTGGACCCCCTCTGCCTTCCCTTCCGGAAAACCCACCCTCAATCCTGCGTGTTCTAGCTCCCAAGACTCCCAAGAAGGCACAAGGCTCGTTCTCTGCTACTTGCTCTGCCCTGAGGTAGTAAATGTGGTCCTCGTGGCTCCCTCCGTATATCCTGTCCCCAATCTACAGGCACATCTATGTGCATGGTTGAATGGAAAACCGATAGGCTTTGCAAACTTTAATTCAAATCATCATCCTAGTATAAACCCTAATGACATATGAGTGTCATACTTACAGGACAACTTAAGAAATACATACAGTTTTCATTGATAGCTCTCTATGCATCTGACTGCCAGTATGATAAGTTTAGTCCTGTTTTAGACCAATAAGCCTGGCCTTTTCTCTCTCTCGAGTTCTTTTCCACATTTCTCCCACTTTCTCTAAGAACTTCTATTGTGTTTCCCTTGGAGTGGTCAGCAGTGGTCGCTGGTTACCATCTAGTTCTGGAAGTCACGGAGTCATGGAAGTTGAGGTTCACAAAGTGCATTAAGCTTTTGGGCAATTTTTTCCTATGCATTTTGGCTTCTGCCTTCTTTATTCTGAACAAGGAGGTGCCAACAAGTTGCACCTGAGATACCCGCTCACAAACTTCTAACAGAAGGGTGTAGAATGTTTTCTTTGTGGACTGTGTTATGGAGTTTGACTTTGATGGCCCTGGAGATTTTGGTTCCAAGGCCCCAAGGCCAACAACTTAACCCCTTAGAGTAGCAGGTTATAATTAAGACATTTATACAATTTTGCCCCCACAGCCCGTGGGTTTGGCTGTATATAAAATACAAAACATATGCTAACATAAAGGTAGGGAGCTCTGGTGGTGCAGCCATTGGGAGTTGTGCTGCTAACTTCACAGGGGCACCTCCTTGGTGATTTGAATGTTTCAGCACCTCTGAGGAAAAAAGATGAGCATTCTCCAGCCATCTGATGCACAGCCTTGGAAACTTGCTGGAGGGTCGGCTATGAATTAATTCCAACGCAAGAGCAAAGAGAGAGAAGATGAATGCAAAAATATCACCTGGCAAAGCTGTGTATGGTCATCATACCTCCCCGTAAGATGTAGTCCTTTCACTTGCCCATATATGTGTATCTTGCCTATCTTCTTTTCACTTAAAAAGATTAATGTTTATTCTTGCTGATACTGCAGAATTATGTTTGTAATAGTATCTTCCTACCTTTGTTGATGGTCGCTCTTGTGCATCTCCCCATATTTTCCTTTCTTTAGTGATTTCCCATAAACATTTATTTTCTTGTCCTTCACCATCTTAATATGTACCTATAACATACTTAGGGAACTCTGGTGGCTTAATGGTGAGGAATTGTGCTGCCAACATGAAGGCATGCAGTTCAAATCCACCGTAGGAGAAACATGAGCAGTCTCCTCCCGTGAAGTTTACTACCTCTGAAGACCCACTGGAGGCTCAGCAATAGGTAGGTTTCTACTCAATGGCACAGAACAATAACATTGTTTATTTACTGATTTTTACCTTCTTCTCCCTCCTTGGTGCATTACTGGTAAGGAGTTGCACTTTTCAGTTGTTCCTTGGAAGGGGACATCATGCTTGGAAATACAGAGTGTCAGTAAAAGAGAAGAATATGGGATGAATTGACACAGTGACTGCAGCATCGGTATCAGCGATGATGGGCACGGCACAGGGTAGAACTGGGTTCAGGTCTGTTGTTTATTGGGTTGCTATGAATCATACTCAATTCAACAGCACCTAAGAATAAGAAGTAAGAATTGGGGCATGATGGCCCAGAAGACAGATGCTGTAGACCCAAAGATTATGCCTCTCTGGTGGTTCAAATGTACCAACGACTCCAACAGAGAAAGAGGGACAAACTCTTCCATGACGTTTATTACCTCGAAAACCCACTGAAGCATCAGCTATGACTCCGTTCAGGCTTAACATCAGAGAGTTTGAGCTTTTTATTTTAAGAGATATTTTAAACTAAAGGATAGTAATAATAATGTGTTTTATTAACAATAAAGTATTTTTTGTCTTTATGACAACGTATCTGTGCATCAAGACTATTAAGTTCTTCTCAGAAATGTCTTGAACTTGGGATCTTGTTCCTCACACAGCAATTGCAACAGTGGTTGAGATGGTTATGATGACGCAGGATTGGTCAAGGTTCAGGTCTGTCCTTCATAGGGTCGCAGTGGGTGAGGCTCAAAGGCACCTACCAGCAACAGGTAAAACCCTTGGGCAGCATCTCTGAGAAAGCTTTAAATTGCAAACGGCCATTGCCCTCTAGTGTCCATTTGTTTTAGCACACAGTGAGCACCAAAGCCTTTTGCTTCTGATTAGAAGATGCCAAAAGGCAAGGGGGATAAATCGTGGAGGTAGCAGAGTTTGGTGGACAAAGGGAGGGGGATGATGTAATTAGGAAAGATCCAGTAGGCATCTGAAAAGATGAGGTAATAGTGGACATAGATCAAAGGTGATTCATTTAATAAAACACTGTGTGAGAATGATCCTATGAAGCACAATGTGAATGAAGGAATGTGTGAAACACAACATCTCTATCTCTATCTATCTCTATCATCTCTATCTCTATCTCCATCTATATCTATATCTATATCTATCTATATCATCTATATCTATATCTATATCTATATCATCTCTATCTCTATCTCTATATCATCTGTATCTATATATCTATATCTCCAAAACACAGTATATATAAATTTTAAATCCATATAATTTTTTTAGCCAGGCTTTTTAGTTTATTGAAGAAATATGTAGTCACTACATGAAAAATACTGGTAACATATTAAAGAACACATTAAAATATATATAACAGTCATTTTTTTCCATTTTCAACTCTCTTGAACATTTTTCTCATTTTTTTGGTTTTGTTTCTGCTCTTCTTTTTTTTATTAATTTTAATGAATATTTACAGAGATTCTGGATTCCATTCATTCATTGTTGCACTTTTCTCCCTGCCCACCCCTCCCCTCCAGTTCACTCCTCTCTTTGAAAAGAAAAAAGAAAAATTCCTTCATTGGTATACAATCCCCCTACTGCCTCCCTCCACCCTGAGTACACTCCACTATGCAACCTTCATTCTGGACTCTTGTGATAACCATAATACCCAATCATATATTGCCTCTAATCCATTCTTTCCCTCATCTGTTTCAATACAATATAATTTTTTTAAAGGAGGAAGAAAGAGACTTAGATTGAGACCGGGGAGAAAGATGGGCAGTCTCCTCCCGTGTGATTAACTGCCTCTGAACACCTGCCAAATGGTCAGCTCTGTGTCCGTTGCGATTTGATGATACACATCAAAAACCCATTTTTCTTTCCCTGATCTCTTATCTTAGCAATTTTGGAATCTTGTATTCGTTTTCCCATCTTCTAGAACGAGTAAATGCTCCATCCCTGTGGCTTTCTCCTTTCTAGGGCTTTAGTTGGTCTCCCTCCCTGGCTTCTTAGCATCACAGAGAACTGCCTTGACTACATGACTGCCGATGACTAAAATGAGGTTCTTCTCTGGTTTTACACACAGTTTTCCACTATTTCCCACTTGCCTAATTGTCTCTTCTGTTAATTTCTGATGATGACCCTTTCAAGGAACCCTATCATGTTATGCAGGATAGATAACCAGCTTCATCAGAAATCATGAGGTTTTAAGAATATGTGGTTGATGGTTGGATTCTTCTCCAAAAAAAAGATATTTCCCTTTGGAAAGACTTTTCTTTCCTGGACCCTAAGGACATGTGGATGCTGAAAAGCACGTGTTTTAGTGCTGTGTGCCCTTAAGCCCTTTCCAACTCATGCAAACTCTGTAGAACTGAGTAGAACTGTCCTTTAGAGTGTCCTAATCTGTATCCTTTATGGAAGCGAAATACCTGCTCATTTCTCCTGCTAAGCCACTGAGGGATTAGAACCTTTGATCTTTTCCAGAAGTACCTAGGGATTCTCAACTTAATTGGGGCATTATTATTAATAGCACTTATATGGATTTGATTTTAGCAACTGCCAAGTTAAATCATAAGTTATTACTGAAATGTGCAAAGGAATACATTTTGAAGAAATAAAATTATTTATCTGACATCATCATCATTGACATAGACATTCTGTTTACTTGGATTTGGGGGATTATTTACATCCATGCTACATAGCTGCTAATTTTTATACTAATAATTTTTTTTGTCAGAAGTATAATAGGTTTTTTATACATATAATATACATATAATAGGTTTTTTGTATTTTTAAAAATATTCAAACATTTTAGAATTATACTAATTACAATAAAATATAAAGATTTTTTGTTATATATTACGAATAATTATATATGTTTACCAAATATGGCTATATTTTGATTGCCTGTTTATATCATAAACCCATTTTTTGTTTTTATGGAATTGATTGTTTTTGTTATTATCTCAAATGCATTCTTTATGTATCCTAGTAACTAATAATTTGTCCATATATGCAGATCCTTTTTTTCAGCCTGTGGCATATGTTTTGTTTTTAGCTTTAAAGTCTTTAGTGTGTATGCAAATGCCTTTCATTTTAACTAGATCCATTTGTCAGTCTTTTTCCATTATGATTTGTGCTTTTTTGTCTTGCTTAAGAAACATTTTTTTCTCTTGAGTTATAAAGATACTCTGCTGTATTTTTCTTTACAACTTTAATCTTCTAAATAATTTAGATTTTTTTAAAAAATCTTTTAAAGTTGTACTTTTTAACCTTGGTGTTTTGATGAGTGATTAAAAGATCTGATGTCTCATTTTTGTAAGTATATTGTCAACCGATTTTGCCATCCTAGATTCTGGGGCTTCGTCTGACATACTTTGGACATGTTGTAAGGAGAGTCAGGTCTTTAGAGAGGGACATCATGCTTGGGAGGGTGGAGGGACAGCGCAGGAAGGGAAGACCCTCTATGAGGTGGATTGATTCAGTGACTGGGGTAATCGGGATGGGTGTGTCCGAGGCAGTGCTGTTGGCGCAGGATAGAGCAGGGTTTAGGGCTGTTGTACATAGGGTTGCTATGAGTCGCAAACGACTCGAAGGCACATAACAACAACAACAAACAACATAATGTTATCTCACATATGTCAGTTACCTCATATATGTCAATTTCTCATTCCCTATTCCAGTATTTGCCAATTCTTCTCTCTCTCATCATTATGTGTGTATGTATATCTCGACAGATGTAGATAAAGAGACAAGGAGGCATGTATGTATACACATACAGCCTTTTATTCTGCTTGGAATGAATATGTAGTATATTTAAATCATCTCATCTCCTAGTGGCAGTGGGGGCAAGTAAGTCAGACACAGTGAGATTGACTGAGGATAGGGCAAGTTTCAGAGATACTGTTCATAGGGTTGACTCAATGACGCATAACAACAACAACAACATCTAGAGATCCAGAGAGTTCTGGTGTCATAGTGAATTATCTGTTTAGGCTGCTGACCAAAAGGTGAGTAGTTTTAATCTATGTCCGAGACAGGAAGATTGGCACAGGATAGGGCCGGGTTTAGGGCTGTTGTAAACAGGGTTGCTATGAGTCACAGGTGACTGGACAGCACATAACAACAACAACATCAGCTAATCCATGGAGAAGAGAAAGGCAGTTTCCTCCCATAAAGATTTCTAGCCTTGGAAACCAGTAGAGGGTGCTGTGAGTCAGAATCTACGTGATAGTGGTGAGTTCCTAGAGAAAATCACTGTGTGTAATTTGATTGTTTCTTCCAGCCTGTTCTGCTGTGTGTCCCATGTCCATCTAGTTGACTGATGAGCCAAAGGGCAAGTGGAAGCACTTTACCCTACTGACAGAAGGGTTTGCTCAAAGCTGGTGGCAATTCACAAATGGGCTCGGGGAGAAGCTTCTGGCCTTTGTGAGTCTTGTCTGAATTGAATGGTTTCTTCCAGAAAGCAGTGCTGTAGAAAAAACAGAGAGCCTGATTTGTGCTGTGTAACTTTATTACTTTTGCTTTCCTAATTAATAGGTTAAAAAGAGTTAAGTACTCAGATTTCATATGCTGGCAGATTCAGGAGAGCCTTTTCTACTTAATAGAAATTCTCCATCTTCGTTATATTACTCCTCGCAGTATGCACACGTCTCCCAAACCCCTCTTCAGACACTTCCCTGAAGTAGGGGACCGAGGCCACAAGTTGGCACCTTTCAAGCTAGTGTTTCATTGCATATTCTCTTCCCAACCTATACTCTTATCACGAGAGGGCCCCAGGGAGGATAGGACACGTGTGGGTCCTTCTCTACAAGTGAACATTGAGCACCGCTGAAATTTTACCACACTGACCTTCTACTCTATCCTGTCACAATATTCCACAGGACTGTACCACCAGGTTACCTTGATGATACCTGGTGTTGCAGAGGTTCAGACATTGAGCTGCTAACCAAAAGGTCAGCAGTGCAAAACCACCTCCCACTCCATGGGAGAAAGAGGAGGCAGTCTGCATTACATCAGCAGAAACGTTAAGCTTTGGAAACCCCCGGGGTGGGGGGGGGGTGGACAATTCCCCTCATGTACTCAGGGCCACTGAGCCAGAGCTGACAAGGGCAGTGGGTTTGTGGGATTGTTTCCATGACTGTCTGTCATTCTGTCATTCATTTCCTCTCTCTTTTTACAGACATCCTCCACCACTTTCTGCCATTATAGATTCCCTAGTGTGAACATCTTCATGCTTTCTCTGATTGTATAAGATGCATAACATTTCCTATTTCCCCAACCTAGTCATTGTCTCCTAAATGATTATGCAAAGGCCTTTGACTGTGTGGATAAACAATAAACTGTGGCTGACTTTGAGAAGAATGAGAATCCCAGAACATTTGATTTGTGTTTATGCAAAACCCATATTTGGACCAAGAGGCAGACATCAGAACAGAGCAAGAGAACACTGCATGCTTTGAAATTGAAAAGGGTGTGTGCCAGGGAGGTAAGGATTCTGAAGCTTCGTCTGACATACTTTGGACATGTTACAAGGAGGGACCGGTCCTTGGAGAGGGACATCATGCTTGAGAGGGTGGAGGGACAGTACAGGAGAGGAAGACCCTCGACGAGATGGATTGATTCAGTGACTAGGGTAATCGGGGTGGGTGTGTCAGAGACAGTAAGATTGGCACAGGATAGAGCAGGGTTTAGGGGTGTTGTACATAGGGTCACTATACCTTTATGTGAAGTAAACCTAGCTTTAAAAGTGAATGGGCTCTGAAGGAAGGTTAAGTTCATGGACTTTGCAACAGTTTGAGTCTCCAAAGGCTTTTGTGTGGTTTTTCGTGCTTCTAGGCTGCTCCACATGGTGAACATGGGCTATTAAATACCTCTGTGAAAAATGAAGCCCTAACTGATGGAAAAGTAAGAGACTTTGTTAATGTTGTTCAGGAGAACTTTAGACACAACCAGAAACCTCATCCCATTAGATTAACATCCATCCTATTATGCCAGGCAAAAATGCACCTTGCCTTAATAAATATTCCTGTAATGGAAACTATTGGTGTTTCTGAAAATTATAGCTCTCTTCATTATAATGAATTTTAAACAGTTTTCCAGCAACATCTTGTAAGTAAAATTTTAATTATTTGTGTCTGATAGTAATAAAATAGTTTCTCTAAAGTATTAAAATATGCTAAACCATGATCTATTGAGATGCTCCCCCATTATACCAAGTGCTGAGTGTCTCAAATATTAGCTTGCAGACACACTGTTTTGTTCTGAAGCACTTTTTAATGATGTTTAGGATTATTAATGAAGGAAGGAACAAATATTTTGCTCTTGGGCAGTTTGAATTAAGTATGATCATTTCTAGGTAATTATTATTTGGTGAGATTTAAAGAAATCTCTAGATACTTACCTTGTTTTAGTCTTCGCTGAGGCATATATTTAAATAGCGAGTCTGCAAATCAGAACCATGTATTTTAGCTTTACTTGTTTATGCCTCAGTAAAGTGAAACTAGGGTGTTACTTAGAGGAAGGGATAGTAAAACTTCACCTCCCCTTCTTTTAGTGTCATGTTAGAAGGGCCCAGTCCTTGGAAAAGACATCATTCTGGGAGGTAGAGGGTCAGTGAAAGAGAGGAAGACCCTCACCAACATAGACTGATGTAGTGAATACAGTGGTGGACTCCCACATGTTGAAGGCTGTGAGGATGGTACAGGGCACAGCAACACACAGCACTGCCATTCACAGGATCGCAATGGGTAGTCAACTGTTGGACCAACAACAGCAATCTTTTTTCTTTTCTCTTTCCTCTCAAATATATGGTGGGTTCTGGCTGAAAAATAAAAATTATGCATTGAAGGGAAGTAAGTATATTTGGTAGAGACATTTATTATCTACATAACATTGTTAAGAACATTTTTTATCTTTGTTAGTTGTGGCCGCTTTTAATGGAGGGAACACTGGAGAGTTTGAAGTAGCAGCCAAGAGCTAGAAGTGAGTGCCGTTTTAGAGACAAATCAAATGAATTGTGTTTCTCATCTTGCCAGTATATTTACACCCTTCATCCCAGCAGACCATTCTTAACAAATATTTCTTCACCTGGCTTTGCTATTCTTCTCATCACCCACATTTTAAATGAGAATTATTTTCTTTTTTTAAAATAAAATTGCATTTTAATTATGATTTTAATGAACATTTACAGAGAAGTTAGATTTTCATTCATTTATTGTTATACATTTTACTCCCTCTCCCTCCCTTTTCCCTCCCCAAGTTTCTGTTTTTAAAAAATTTTTATTTACTGTTACACAATTACCTACCTCCTCCCACCCCCAATCCTCTCTGCAATGATAAGTCTCTTATTCTAGGCTGTTGTTGTTGTATGTATAATGGCTAATCATGCATTCCTTTTAGACAGTTCTTTCTTTCATCTGTTCCAGTGCAATGGTCATTATCTATCCACCCCAAGGAACATTCTTAGAGATAGACTGTCCATCCTTGGCTCGTGGCCATTCCTCTGGCACCCTCAGCCATGCCTACCTCCAGAGGGGGTGAGGCAGACCCTCTAGGACCTTGCTGTACAGCAGGCAGCTTGATGGCTGGAAGGGAATTCATCTGAGAATTACTTTCTAACCTCTACTCTTTCTCTCCCTATTAACCCTGACTTCAGTTCTTGTAGATTGTACTACCTTCATAGCTCCACTGCTCCTGTTTTTGAAGGACTTAACCTGATACCTGTTTTCACATCTTTCTTGATGTTTGCAAACTTAGCCTAGACTGTTTTTCTGTTTCTAGAATGTTCTACCTCTTTCCAAATACTTTCATCTCCAATCCTTTCCCATGACTGTCGTCATGCCATCTCCCTCTTCACAAATCTTCACATACCCTTTTTTGACCTCAGCGTTTAATCTCAGGCTGTCTTTCTAGACTTTTATTCCAAAGAAGACTTGATATCCTTGAATTGTGTTGGAGAAAAATAGTGAATATCCCATGGACTGCTAAAAGAACAATTAGGTATATCGTGGAAGAGGTACAACCAGAGCATACTTTTGGAAGCAAAGATGGCAAACGTCATCATTCATACTATGGACATGTTGCTAGGAATCCCAGAAAATTTAATCGTGCTAATGCCTCTTGGTCCAAGTATAGGTTTCGCATTAGCACGATTAAATTTTCTGGGATTCCCATTAATGTATGTAGTTGTTGTTAAATACTGTTCAGTCAACTCTGGTTGATAGCATGTGTATTGAAACTGCCTGATCCTGCACTATCTGTATTATCTCTACTGCTCAAATCCATCGTTGCAGTCACTTAACCCCTCTCATTGAAGATCTTCTTCTCTTTCTCTGATGGTCCACCTTTCCTAGAATGAGGTCTGTCCAAGGACTATCCCTTTCTGATAATAGCCCTGCAGTATGTGTGATGAGGTCTCTCCATTCCTCCCAGACAGATTGGTGCATTCTTTTGGCAGTCCATAGGATAATCGGTGTTCTTTACTGACACTTTGATTCAAAGGCTCCAGTTCTTCTTTATTTTTCTTTATTTAGTCTATGTCCAACTTTCACCTGTTCGTAAAGCAATTGAAAACACCATGGCTTAGATCAGGTACACCTTAGTCTTTACTCTGACATTCTTGTTAATTACCATCGGTTTGGCCCTGAGCCATCATAACCTGACCCCATGCAATGTAGCAATATAAGGAAAATTAGTACTGCATTAATTTTATGAGTAGTAAATTAATTTTAGGTGTGTAAATGGACAGGCGGGCAGTTCTCACCTAGGAGAGTATGTGGTCTGCCATCCTTATACATGTGATCTTCCATCCTGATAGATAATATTTTGGGTGGTTAGTTTTGCAATAACTGCAACTCGTCTTAAAGTATTATGGTGGTTTATGTGTTACTGTCATGCTAGAGACTTTGCCACTGGCATTTCACATACCAGCAGAGTTAGCCAGGTGACAGATTTCAGCCAAGCTTCCAAATAAAGACGGCTTAAGAAACAGGTTTCTGAAATAACCGGCCTTCAAAATTTCGATGTACAATGGAAGAACATTTTTGGATAGAATGCCAAAAGATGAAGCTTGAAAATAGCCTTGAGTGTATCCTATTTTAATAATAAACCATCTTAATAATAGATTTGTCTCCTATGCTCAAGTTCAAGTTGCTGTGTCAGTCTATCTCCTTGAAGGTGTTCCTTTCCTTCACTGACCCTCTACATTTCTTAGCGTGATATCTTTCTCCAGGGTCTGGCCCCTCCTGATAAAATTCCCAGTGTTATAAATAGAACTCAAAACTAGACTGGAACCAACTCATAGCTGCCCCTCAGTGAATTTCCAAGACTATAAGTCACATGGGAAAATGTAACCTATCCTTGGTAGATCCAAACTGCCAGAGAAGTGTGACCTCTGGGTTTGCAGTGCAAACTCCAGAAAAACTGGGCCCCCAGAGCTCCCTCATATGCATAGTTTTTGTTGTTGGTGGTGATAATTGAGTCAAGTTCAACTCACAGTAACCCAATGAACAACAGATCTGAATGCAGTCCTACCCTGTGCCATCCTCACCATCTCTGATACATTTGAGCTCATTGCTACTTTCACTGTTTCCTTTCATCTCCTTAGGGGTTTTCCTCTCTTTTTCTGACCCTCCACCTTTCCAAACATGATGTCTCTTTCTAGCAACATGTCCCTGCCTAATGTAGATAGTTCCAAAGATACATAGGGCAGGAGTTATCATGTAGAAGAGAGATTGTGTCAAAATTCTGTCCCATTGAGGGTAAAGTGTGGAAATTTTAACAACATGTGATTTCAGCAATTGTAAATGTACGTAAACCTAGCGATTTTTGAAATAAGATTCTGAGTAGCTCCTCAATTTAAGAGATGTATTACATTATGGAGAACTGAATGGCACTAGAATATAAAAAAAAAATATCCATTGTTTGAACGGCATAGCACTGAATTTTGCATTTTTTAAAGCTATATATACAAATGAGATGGATCTTTTTCTTCAACGTCTCCTGAAAATATAGCAGAGCTTAAATTTAATTCCTGTGCTTCTGAAATAAATTAACCTCAAAGATCTAATCTTGGCCGACCACAAAGGTATTGAATGCAGTAGACAGACTCACAGCTTCTTATCTCTTTGAGCCACCTAAAAATAACAACTGGCTGGAATTTCTTTCCAACTTTGATAAAAATGAGAAAAATCTCTTTTTCATCATAGTCGTGGATAAGAGAAGCCTGTTCCCCATCCTGCTCAGGTTGAAATAGTATTTGATGTGAACGGCAGGAGATGTTACATCAGAGGGACTCATCCAAATTCTTGCATCTAATGTATCCAGATTTGGACACAGCTCTGTTCCTGTGCCACGGCTGGAGTACCAGTGACTGACTATGGACCACACACTGATTATTTGGGATGTGAGTTGGAAGGTGACAGTAGTTATGGTGGTGATGGTGTTGATTGCCGTCAAGTTGAATATGACTCATATTTCCATTAGAGTCTAAGTAGATGGAAAGGAAAGAATCTCAACGTATTTTCCAAGAGTAGAAGCCTAATGATTGCCCGTAGAGCAAGTTCTAGTTTTCATCAAAGCCACTGTTGTCCAGTCCTTAGTGACTCACAGAACTCCTCACTGGATTTTGAAGGCTGGAAGTGTCTATGGGAGGAAAAAGCCTACCTTTCTTCATTGGGAGGCTGGTGCATTCAAATTACTGCCCTTTTAGCTAAGGAGCTCAGTCCATTAAGCACTCTGCTACCTCAGCTCCTTGATTCTAGCTTAAATGTTAAGTCCATGAGAGAAGCCGTCCATCTCGAAAGAAATGTCTTTTCTCTAGAACGTACATTGCTACCATTTTTTAAGCTTTCACCTAAACCACAAAGTGTGTTTTTTTAAATCAACTTTATTTTTTATTAATTTTAATGAATGTTTACAGAGATTTTAGATTTCCATACATTCATTGTTGCCATTTTCTCCCTGCCCACCTCACCCCCAGTTCGCTCTTATCTTTGAAAAGGAAAAAAAAAATTATTTCATTGGTATAGAATCTCTCCCCTTCCCCCCCACCCCTATGTGCGTGGTGTCTCTCTGGAGACTATGGTGCGTCTGATACAGGCCATGGTCTTTGCTATCACTTGTTACGCATCAGAGAGTTGGACAGTGACTAAGGAGGATAGAAGGAGAATTGATGCCTTTGAGCTGTGGTGCTGGAGAAGAATATTGAGAGTACCATGAACTGCTACGAAAACAAACAGATTCATCCTGGAGAGGGTTAAACCAGGTGGCTCCTTGGAGGCAAGGATTCTGAGGCTCCGTCTAACATACTTTGGACATGTTTGAAGAAGGGTTAGGGTTAGGGTTAGGTCCTTGGCAGGGATATCATGCTTGGGAGGGTAGGGGGACGGAACAGGAGGGGAAGGCCCTCTATGAGGTGGATTGATCATTGACTGGGGTAACTGGGATTGGTGTATCAGAGCCATTGCGATTGGCACAGGACAGAGCAGAGTTTAGGGCTGTTTGTTGTACATAGGGTCACTATCAGTTACAAGCAATTTTATCCAATTTTTCTTAGGATGAATCAAGTTAACTACTCTGATTCTCAGTGTCTTTATCTCTTAAACAAGCCATTCTTATCTTGTGAAGTTTCTGGGAGGACTGAAAAAAAACATTTGCAGGGCATCTAAAACAGCAGCTGCTCAAGAAATGTCAGTTTCTTCCCTTTCTATTTCTGTTGGGAGCTGTTGAGGTTCAACTGACTCCTTGGCGTCTCTGCTTGGATGTCACCCATAAATCTCTGATTTAACAGGTTTCAAACCTGACTCCCATCTCATTATACACCCTATCACACACTCTTTCCCTGCATCACATTTTTTCCCCATTCATTAGATGATACCACCAGCACACCAGCCACCCTATTCCTGATGCCAGAAATGTGAAAGCCGTCCTTGAGTGCTTCTTTTTCCCCCGCCTCTGCCTTACAAATGTAATCCTACCACAAACCCTGTTCTTTCTACCTCTGAAATCATTCTCAAGTCTGTTTGCCATTCTCCATCTCCCTTGGCACGTACCACGTAGAAGTATTAAGCAGCATTCATGAGCTCTCATTTCAAACTTTGCCTCTTATAACCAGTTGTCCACATGCTGACGTGAGTTCGGTTTGATTTTGTAGTTGTTGTCAAAGAATGCTTGGGAGGCAGTGGTATCCAGGAGTAGGATTTTTGCTGGTTCTGTCGCAGACCTTTGTTCAAGTCTCAGCCAGAACATCTCAAAAGCAACCACCACCTGCCTTCCAGTCAGTAGAGGTCTGTGAGTTGCTATGATGCTGAGCAAGTAAGCAACATCATGATGAATGTAGGACAGATTGAAATTGTCCTTGACTCTGTTTTATGTAAATGCACAATCAATAGAAGCCAAGAAATCAACATTTTGCATTTAACAGTTTTGTTGCCAAGGAGCTCTTTGGAGTGTTGAAGAGAAAGACTATCACTTTTGAGACTAAGGTGTGCCTGACTCAAGCTGTTGTATTTTCATTCATAAGGTGAATTGGCACAGTGACTATAGCATGATGGAGTCGGGATGATGCCAGATGGTACCACAGGATAGGTAGGGCAAGGTTCAGATCTGTCGTTCATAGGGATGCTGTGTACTTAACTCCACAGCACCTAACAACAACAGTAACAACGTATGTATGAGAAATCTGCATATACATCCCTAGATTTGGCACTATTTTGTGTTGTATCCTCCATACCAAGCAAGATGGGTTGGCTTGGAACATCTGTTTATTGTCTCAGGAGTGGCAGTGAAAATGTAATGTTTACATACATGTTGGACACTGTAGAATGGATTGATTTCCTCCATGTTTGCACTGTTAAATCTATTTGCATCTGTTTTTGCTATTATTATTTTCATACACTCTTGTATTCCACGCTCTATTGTTTACCTGAGTTGCATTTAGCAGCATCAGAAGTATTTGGCATGATTCATATGAAAGTCCTGGATAAAACACCTTGAGCTCTGCAGCAGAAAGTCACTGTATCAATCAAGTAAGTCTATTATGTTGTCTTGTAAGAAAACTTACTACAGGTAGATCTGAGGGATTCCATTTACTTTTCCTTTGTCATATAAAGGGAGCTCTGGTGGCCTAGTGAGTAGGGGGGCTACACTGCGATTGCAAAAGCATGTGGTTCAAATCTACCAGCTGCTAAACAGGAAAAAGACGAGACATGTCCTCCTGTGTGACTTACAGTGCCTGAAAAACCACTGGGGCATCAGCTACGAGTAGGTACTGACTTGGTAGCAATGAGGATTTTTGTTTTTGATGTCATAAAAGTAAAATGTGAATATTTGGAAAAAAAATTATCGGAATAATTTTGTTTTGGTTCATTGTACTCTTCTTTCTTTGAGAAGATGATATAATCTTAATAAAACGTTGTATTACATTGTTATAGGGAGCTCAGGTAGCCTCGTGGTAAGAAGCTATGCTCCAGTCCCAAAGGCGTGCAGTTCAAATCTACCAGCTGCTCTGCAGGAGAAAGGATGTAATTTACCATTTCTGAAAATCTGCTTGAGGCTTCTCCATGGGTCGGTTCCGACTGGACGGCACACAACAACAACAACAACATAATTTTCGTTTTTAAGTCAGAAGAAAAATTACTGAGATGCTTTATATATTTTTTGACATGGTATGTCTGGGAAATCCAATGTGTATTATGCACTTACAGAACATCTCAGTTCTAAATAGTACAGTTTCAGATACACAAAAGCCAGATGTGGATGTTTCTGACTTATTAGACAGTGAAAAAGCCTAGGGTATCACCAAACTGGTGATAGTCTGACACAGAAGCTGGAATTCAGATCAGGAATCCAGGAGTGACAAGCACGGTCATGGGCACTCACTTGGGAAGTCCAGGGAATGAGCCAGAAAGAGACCTTGACACTCACGTCTTCGGCACTTGTGTGCACGGCTCGTTCTGTACTTGGGTTGTGGTGGTGGGTGTCTGCCGTCATCAGATCACCTCTGCCTTGTGGAGACCTTTTCTGTAGAAGATAAAACATTTCCCCTTCTGCGTGATCAGGGTATATGTGGTGAAAAGTTAGCTGGTTTTCCATTCAACCATTCATGCATTTTGTTTTCTGGTATTAATTACAGTACTTCTGGTGTTACCACACCCTGACCACTCCTCTGTGATTCTCATTTCTAGTTCTTCTCCTTTGGTACTTCTTCCTGCCTTCAGAGCTTTATCCCTGGGCAAAACAGATTGAATGGCTGATTATTATAAGTCACAGGTGCTGCTCTGCTGGTATTGTTGCACTAGTCATCATTTGGCTGAAAGTTTAACCATGCGGGTGAATTTTGTTCTGAGTTTGTAGGGTGACTAAGGACCATAGTTTTGGTGGCTCCACTAATCTGTTAGATAAGCTTGGTCATTTTTGTTGTTTTTAGTTTATTTCCATATTTTTGGTCCACTCCCTTTAGCATCAAATGCCGTGATTCCTTTTAGAATGGTCAACAGTAGGGCCCAGGCACTAGGTAGTTCTTCTAGTCTCAGAGACAGGCCAGGTCCATCAGTCAGTCCTTTGAGATCTATGCATCTTTTCTTTTCTATCCTTTATTCCTTTGGGATCATATGCATCTTTCCCCCCCCCCCTTCTTTTTTTCTGGACAGGACGAAATCAGTAGTTTTCTTGTTCCATCCTGCCAAGGATCTTTCATTCGTGTTGGCCCTTTATTTCACCAAAATGATGTGTATTTCTAGTGACTGGCCTTTCTTAATAACATGTCCAAAGTCAGTTACCTCTTAATCAGCCTCATTTCTGAGGAACATGCTGGTTGTATTTCTTCTAAGACAGATTTGATTTTCCTCTGACAGTTCACACTATATTCAGTACTCTTTACCAGCGTCACAACTTAAATATATTTTCTTCCATCTGCCTTTTTCATTATTCAACTTCTCCTGCCTAGGAGTCTATTGAGAAGACCAGGAATTAAGTCATTTGCATCTAAACCATTATAGGGACCATTTCATTTACTGTTTGTTGCTTTGAAGAGGGCTTTTGCATCACATTTGCCCAATGTGATACGGCATTTAATGTCTTGACTATTGCTACTATGGAGGGACCAGCGTATAGAAGCAGCTTGTTCAAATTTGGGCACCAACAAATGAAATCATTCCCTTGAGCTGGTCCTGAAGTCTCAGGATCACAAATGCCACAGCCATTTCCTTTTGCTGGAAAACTCACGAAAGCCAGTGAATGATCATTTACAGAGTCTGAGGGAACACAGAACAAAAGGATCTTTACAAGGGATACCTTTCTTGGCTAAGTGGTGAGTCGTCTGGTTAAATTTAAAGGAGGGTTTATTTTTCTTGTCCAAGTTAGTTACTTGGTTGCAGGCTTAATACGACTGTAATTCATATTAAGTAGGAAGAAATCTCATTACGGGAAGTGAAACCAAGCTCTCCGTTCTCCTCACTGATGGCCCTTTGTTCCTCCCTACCCCTTCTTCTGTAAGACAGTGAGCATTGAGGTCTTCCAGGGTGAGCACAAGGTCTGTTTAGTTCACCACTGAATCCCCAGGACCTACAATGATGTCCAGCACAAAATAGGAAGATAGTCACATTACCCTCTCTCCCTGTGTATATGAATGATTAAAATTAACAAAAAGTACCTGGTTTAAAGTTCTGACTCAGACCACATTTTGAGTTGCATCACAATTTACCATTCTTCATTTTTAAGCTGATAAGCTGAGCATCTTAAGAAAAATTTTATTTCCTCTTTGTCTTTTGACATCCATTAACTTTCACCTTAGAAGACCCATTGTCACCAATTTTATTTTTTTTTTTCTAATTGAACTCTTCTGCCCTTTTAAAGACAAATTAGTGAGACTTTTATTCTGGTGAGAATGGCAAATTGCTGTTATTACCATAAATTATAGTTCGCTCCTGTGTCCCTCGATTGGTTGCTATGGGTGAGTTACCGAGAGAGATTAGACACAGATTCTACCCTCAGGGAAACTATAAACAACCAGGACTTTTATTTTTTTTTAATAACCGTGTCACCCTAGAGCCATCTGGTGTATATTTAGAGTAATGTAATTTCTCCTCTTGCTTGATGATATTGATATTATGCAGCAAATATATTGCCATTTTGAAGAATAATTGGGTTAATTTCTGCATGAAATCCAACAGTGATTTAATCTTTCATCCTGTGTGAACCATAATAAATTCTGAATTGGTTCCATTTTTAGAAAAGCCATCAGAAAGGGAAAAAAGGATACATGGAAAGGCCAGTGTGCATTACTATATATAAACTCAAAATGGGTTTTTTAACTGTGGTCATCTATTACACTGGTCCTTAGAAATCTAAATGAGAAGGAAATAAACACACTAGTTAAAAGAAAAATGACACCCAAGCAAAGAAAATAATAGTATTTTTTCTTTTTTTTGAGTGCTTACTTTATCTTGGGGCAGCAGCATTAACAAGATTTAACCTGGCTTTTTTATTAAGTCTTATAACAGTACTGTAAGATATACATAGTCTTATAACAGTGCTCTAAGATATGCATGGTCTTATAATAGTGCTCTAAGATACGCATCGTTAGCTCCTCTTCAGAGATGAAAACAATGAAATAGAGAAAAGTTGCACTACTTGCATATAGTCTCATAGCTGGAAAGTGACATGACCAAAATGCAAGTCAAAGTTGCTCTAACTCCTCCTTCACGTGTTTTTAACATGTGAACCCTAAAGACAAGGAACACACGCAGAGGCCAGTTCACACGCACTGCTCACCACCCTCCTCCACCACACACCAACACACGCGTCAGCAATAAACAAGTATCTACCAGAGGACACAGACAGTTGAAAAGTAGCAGTGTGACAAATATGTGGTTATAGAGAGAGACATACTGATTGATACATCTATGAGGCAATACACACATGCCTCTTTCTAAATAAAACTCAACAAGCAGGTCCTTCTAACCCAGAGTTCATAAGCCCACAGAATAATCTGTAAAATTGAGACATTCATGAATTTTTTTTTCTGGGTATTCAGTCTACTAGATTTAGTCAGATTTAAGAAGCTTCTCAAAGAACTCCATGACAACATGCTTATGCACTGATATGTTAATCGGTTTAAAGAGCAAAGATGTGAGGTGTGATGTATGGCATTTTATTCACTAGTAATAAAAACATAGTGTCAATATTTTCTGATGATAATAGTAACTAGTAATGTCAACAGTAATACCTACAGGTAAAGTAGCTAAACAGTGATATTTTCAAAATCCACTCTTTTTGTTCATTTTGATCCAGTCTCCTCTGACTCATGACCCTACATAGTATGACATACTGTGACCTGATCTTGGGCCATCTTCATGATGGTCAGTATGTTTGAGCCCATTGTTTTAGGAATTGAGTCAGTCTGTCTGAAGATGTCACACATTTGCAGTAGGCCTCTACATGAATAAACATCATGTCCTTTACTAGTGATTGATCTCCCTGAGTGGAAGTAGCTAAGTTAACAATCCAAAGGTCATCCTTGCTTCTAATGAACATTCTGGCTGTGTTTCTTCTAAGAGGGATTTAGTCTTTCTTCTGGTAATCCACAGTGTGTGAAATACTGTAGTCTTTGCCAACAACAGAATTCAAACCCACCACCTCTTTGTCTGCTCTTCTTTTTCATTGCCCAGTGTTTACATGTGTACAGGGTGATTGGAAAGGCCATAACTTGGGTCAGGGACACCTGAGTCAACAAAGTGACTTTTTTTTTTTTACCTTTATAAATGTCTTTAGCAGATTTAGTCAGTACATTATCTCATATGATTGTTTCACTGTTGCCTCCGTCTGGTTGTTGTAATGTATTGTCAAGTCACCTGTGACCTTATATGCTCTCAACCCTGCCTCCATAGATGTAAATTTTGTTAGGAAGTTCTCCTGAGAAGCAAGAATACAGTAATTATCATAATTGATTAAGTTTCAAAGAAACAAGGGCAAAATGCCATTTATCTACTTACAGACGTTCATTTGTTCAACAAAAAAATTTTGAGAGCTGATATTCTAGTCATTCTCCAACGGCATTATTCCCAAATACAGTCCCTGTTCTCATGTCATTTACCTTGAGAGAGGAAATTGGCAAGATAAATGAATCAATCATCCTGGTATATATTTGGAAATGCTAAAATGAAAATATAAACATATTTTAGAAAGTCGTGGAAAGTAGTGGGTTTAATCTGATGGCCTGGGGAAGATCTCTCTGCAAGGTGACATTTGAGCAGAACCTTGAAGATAGTGAAGATATGAACTCTGTGGATTAAAAAAAAAAAAACAACAACAAAAAAACCCATCACACTGTCTGGGAGTAGAGGGAGGAAGGGGTAAAGGGAGGAGAAAGAATAAATAACTCCATGTGGAAAAGCGTATCATTTAGGGCTGTGCCTCTCTGGTGAGCAGTTTGAATTGCATGTTGTGACAATAATGTGCCCATGTCGTGTTTTCTACAGAAGATAACCTAATCTCTCAGTTGAGGTGGTGAAAAGCTGTTGTATCGATTAATAGGAAAGCAGAAAGCAATGGAGGCATGAGATTATTGTGTCATTTCTTACTGAAAAGTGATAAAATGGAATTTCAGTGATCCATGTTCTAAATAGTAGAAATAACAGGGAACTCAGGTGGCATAGTCAGTAGGGACTTTGCATTGCTAACTGAAAGGTCTACCTTCCTGGCAGTTCGAATCCACCCCCCACTCAGAAAGAGTAAGATAACAGTCTCTTCCTGTGTTATTTACAGCCTCAAAAACCTAATAGAGAGTCAGCTATGAATGTTCCGAGTCGGTTACAATGAGTGAGTGAGAAATTACAACTATAACACATCTGTCACCAAAATGATTGTGGATAGGTGTGGCCAAGATGATGATGACTCTCAATGACCCCATGTGACAGAGTAGAACTACTTCATAGTTTTTAGGCTGTAGTCTTTGCAGTACCAGTCCACCAGGTCTTTTCTTCCCTGGAGCCTCTGAGTGGCTCAAACTGCCAACCTTTTGTTTAATCACTAAGCACGCACTTACCCATTGCTCTGCCATGGGTCCCATAGCTAAAAGAATTTTCTTTTCTTTTCCAATGAAGAGAGAAGATATATGAAGGCTGATTTCCTCATGGGACAGACTTTCTCATTTGTATATTAGCTAGATGCATTTTGGTTTTTGAAACCAAAATGCACCTAGTTAAGCCTCTGTTTAAGGAGCTGAGAATGCCATTGACATAGCCAGTAGGGACAGGCTAACCAAATAGTGGCCGTCCTCTGGTGTCTTGAAACCTCCAATCCCTCCCCTAAGATTCTTAAGGGAGAAAGATGGGCAAACTCTTCCCACATGATTTCACAGTCTTGAAAACCCACTGGAGGGTGAGCTATACTGAATCACTGTAAGTCACTAAAAAGATCGTAGTTGTGAGAGGAAACCCATGTTACCATGTCAGAATAAAGGAGTCTCAATAATGGCAAACTGATGGAAGACACAGAAGACAAATGCAGGCAGTACCCACATTGTAATCAAGATCCATTACTAAGATCTTGTCAAATTCTTAGATAAGGTCGGAATAGGTGCATTTGCTTTTTATTTAGCCTTGCTTTAGTACAAGTCAAAGGATCCCTGCTAGCATATTGTGTAACATGAGAGGCTGATAACTGAAAGGCCACAGTTCGAATTCACCGGTCTCTCTGGGGAAGGAAGTTGAGCATTCTTCACCTGTAAAGATTTACAGCCTCAACAACCCAGTGGGGGCTCACTGTGAGTCAGCACCTACTTGACAGCTGGGGCGCCGTGCGGGAAAAGACCCGAAGCCTTTCCAGTGACACAAAAGCTGCATGTGTGGCACGTGAAGGTGTTTGTAATGAAGGATTTATTACAGGTAGAAATTGGTTCGCTCATTTCAAAACAAGTACACATTTATATGTAACATTAAGGGGAACCTGTAAGTTGGATATTAGAAGTTGTCTTGATATTACAAGTTGTTGGATAATTTTAACCCAAGGACCACCTATCTTCCAAAAATACACATGAAGATGTAATCAGTGTGTGAAATTAAATTATAAAATAAAAATAATTGATAAGGATTATTAAAGAACCTAGATAGGAGAATAAGTACTTGTAAGAGACCAGGTGCATGGTGTAAATCAAGAGGAAAATAGATTCCCATTCTGAGAGAGGTCACGAATGAATGGCAGTCATAAGAAGACAGAAGAGAGATGGGCAGGGCAGATGCGGGAGACCTCACCGAGCAATAGTAGAAGTTCTGCTGAACAGATGGGGCAGGAGGAGGACAAAGGGTGAGTCGGCCATAGAATGAGTTTTCCTGACAGGGAAAAGGAGCATCCACACGTAGACCCTTCCTGGGGACACCTGAGCTCCATTTATCAGTTGCTGTTGAGTCCAGTCGGATTCAAGCCTGTCCTACAAGCTGCAGAGAAGAACTGCTCACAGGGACTTCACCTCGGACCTGGGTTGGCAGTTGCTAACTTTTTGTCAGTAGCTGAGCGCTTAGAGAGTTGTGCCACCAGGGGACTTTGGGATTCCAAGGAGAACAAAAAAATCCACAGAGTCCTCAAGATGAAAAGTACAGGTTACAGAGAAAAACAGCGGAATATTGTTGTCTGTGTGTCTTTGAAATGAATTTTTAAATGCAGTTTCTATTAGAATGTAAATTGACTTTCATTGTTTCACTTATTTAGAGGAAAAGACTAGATCAAATGATTTCAAGGCTTATATAGAGGAAAAGGGTTCTGAGAAGAGCCAAGAAAATGATGAGGGGGCGGGGGAATAAAAGAGTGTGAAGAAACTTGCCTTACCGGATATTAAATGTTTCTATAAAGCTACTGAAAAGCAAACAGCATGGAATTGGCAGAAGCCTAGGCAGCGACATTAGTGCACCGTGGTAAATGTCCAGAAATAGATGCAAGCATATGTGAGAAATTAACATTTGACAAAGATGGCATTTCAATTCAGTAGGAAAGGCTTGGGTTAGCTAGTCAAAGCTGGATTGCTTTGCAGGCCTAATTGACTGCCCAACACAGGATAAAACACATCTACACAGCAATCAATAGAAACAAAGTTAATTTCAGGTCAGTTACACTTATGAACGTCAAATAAGAAAGAATAAAAAATAGTGGATTTTTTTGTCTTTTTTCACCAAATCAAGAAGCCTAGAGGGAGAGGGGGAAAAAATAACAGTTTTTAATATTTTAATTGGATGGTAAGAGACAATATTAAAAAAAAAAAGAAAAGCAATGTGGAACATTACAATAGGTGTGAAAGATAAAGCATTAGTATTCCTGATAGAAAGATTTTTAGAAATTGGGGGGGGGGATCCCACAACAACAAGGAACCCAATGAAAAAAATGAGTGAATGTAGAGAGAAGTAGAGGGAGCTCTGGTGTCCGAGGAGTGAGAAGCTGCCCTGAATCCCAAAGGCACAAGATTCGAATCCACCAGCTGCTGCGCAGAAGAATTGGCAGTCTCCTCGTGAGCAATTAACTTTCTGAAAACCTGCTGGAGGGTCAGCTGTGTGTAGGTTTCAAGACAGCACCACACAACAACAAAAACAACATGCAGAAGTAGACTCCAAATAACCTATTAACATGAGCATGTTCTGCTATCTTTTTTTTTCTTAATGATTTTAAAATGCAGCCTATATTTTTACAGCATATTCTTTCTATTTCATTTTCCCCCATTCATTCATTGTTGCACATATCTCATTCTTTAGTAAGAGAAACAAAATTCAAGAAGCCCACTACTCTCCTAGTTGGGTTTCTGCAGCTATAAATCTTTAAGAGAGGAGACTATTCATTTCTCTTCCCTGGAGCAGTTAGTAGATTTGAACCACTGACCTTTCGGTTAATACAACATACGTGTATTACATCACTAGAGCTCCTTTAGTGCTACTGCTGCTGCTGCTGCTGGTGCTAGGTGCTGTCACACCGGCACGAACTCAGAGCTGACCTTTCAGCCTTTTTGTCCCCCCAGAGTCTGTAAATCTCCTCAAAGAAGTTGCCTATCTTTCCCACAGAGCAGCTAGAGGATTCAAACCACACACTTTTGAGTTGGCAGCATGATTCCTTACCCACCAGGCCACCAGAGCTTCCCTTGACTTGTTTAGCTAACTCAAACCCAAACTTGACTTGTCCTTGAGCCTCCAGTGGGTTTTCAGAGGTTGTAAATCACATGGAAGGTGATGGCCCTGAGGAGGTACCGGTAGATTTTAACTGCTAGTGAGGTACCACTTTCGTATTAGCAGCGCAACATCTGTTAGGCCACTAGAGTCCCATTTAGTATTAGAAGTAGATGCAAATAAATGAAAAATAATAATATGTTGGCAAAACTCAGAGGAAAAAATATATGATTAGTAAGATGGTAGGAAATGGGAAGTCTTATATATTTCAAATTAGATATTCAACTGTCACCTCTTTCCCCCGTTACCTTTTATAAGAAGAACCTATTGTATTCTCATGCAGATCAGATGGTGGAGGGTGCAGGGAATGGTACTAAGCTCTAAGGCCGCACCTCTCAGACAGTTCCATCCACCAGATGCTTCACGTTACTGAAAGATAGACGACCCTCTCTTATGCACTTTACAGCCTTGGAAGCCCAATGGAGGATCACTTATGAGTTGGTTCCTACTGAAAGTCAGTGCGATTTTATTTTATTTTATTTTATTATTTTGTGTGTGTGTGTACCGTCAAATCAGATCTGACTGGTACAGAAGGAGATTGTCCCTCCTTCCTCGGCAGAGCATCTGGTAGATTTGAACCGTGCGCCTCTGGGATTGCAGTGCAGCTTCTTGCCACTAGGCCACCAGAGCTCCGATTTTTTAATTTGAGGGTCTTTCCATTACCCTCCAGTGGAAAAAAAAAAGTCAGTAGTAAGCTCACCAGCTTGTTAAACTTCCCTTTAGTCAAGGCTCCAGGCTTCTCAACATGCATCCAGGTCACTTCATACAAAGCCAGCACTGCCTTTCAGTGTTTCCCTCTGACTTGATGTTGCCAGATAAGCGGTTGAGAAAACAACTCATAGCAGCACTATGAACAGAGAGGATCTTCGCCTTACCCAGCGACATCCTCCCCATCTCCCAGTGAATCAGCCCATCTTGTTGGGTCTTTTTCTCTCACTGAACTTGCACATTTGCCAACATGATGTCTTCTTTTTTCCAAGTACTGGCCCTTCCTGATAGGATTCCCAAAGGATAAGAGATGAAGTTCCACCATCCTTGCATCTAAAGAGTACCCTCTTCGCTCTTCCTCCCAGACCTGTTTTATTCTCCTGGCAGTCCATGGCATACTCCTCGCCGACACCATAATTCCAATTTTTCACTCTTTCTTCAGTTTACCATTGGACCAATAGGCACTATCATGATAGATGGAAGAAAGAGGAAGCTGTCAACTATTTCATTTTACTTGGAATCACAGTGAAAACTCATGGTAGCAGCAGTTAAGAAAACAAAAGATAGTTTGGTTTGAGAGAGTCTGCTTTCAAGGCCCTCTCCAAAGTGCTAAAGAGTCAGGATGCAATTTTAAAGATGTGCGTGTCCCTGATTGAAGCCCTGGTAGTTCACTTGCTTTCTACACATCTGAAAAGTGTGTACAGTGAATAAGGATGACTGAAGTAGAGATTGACCTTACACTTTAAATAAATGCTAGCACATAGGAGGAGTACCAGAATCTTCCTAGGGAGCTTGCCTTAAACAATCATTCCACTAGAACCTAATTTTCTTGGAGAACTTTATGGATAGACTAGGAGCCTCGAGTTCTTAGCCTGTAAGATGTACAAATAACAGTGGCATATTATGCTGCCCTCAGGTGCTGGTGAGTAAGTTCTGACTCCTGGCCGAGCTGATCCCTAGACAGCCGAACAAGACATGCCCAACTCTAGGCCATACTCACTGTCACCGCTATGTTTGAGCCCGTTGCTACTGTCAGTTCACATCCTTGAGGGTCATCTTGCTTTCTACTGTCCACTATTTTACCAACAATGATGTTTCTCTCCAGAAAGCGGCTCTTTCTGATAATATACCGACAATATACAAGATTCTATTTCGTCATCCTTGCTTCTCTGGCTGCTTAAGATGTGCTGATAGCCCTTTATTCTAGCTAAGCATTCACGTTAAATGTTTCACGAATATTCCCAGCCTCATCCTGCATCCCTTGGTAACAAAGTCACAGCCAATTTACTTGTTGATTCATCTTTGTATTCTTTCATCAAAGAGGGCATCTTATCAGTACACTGCGGAGCCAGTGCATCCCAGAGTGATGGAGAGGTTGAGCTTTGGGGTCCGAGTCTCTAAGTTGATTTTCGGCTCAGCTGCCTCTGTGAGCTACGTGACTTGGGACCCTAGTAGTTAGGGAGTTGTCCTGCTAACACAAGAGTGGCACCTTTCCAGTGGTTCAAATCCACCAGTGACTCCACTGGAGAAAGATAGGCAGTCTCCGCCTGTGTGATTTATAGCTTCTTAAAGACCAGAAATGGGTCATCTAGGATTCTGTTCTGAATGAATGCCATTGAGTTGACTTGAGTTGAAATGGAGAATTAGCAGGGGACCCTTGGCAGTGATGATTTCGTGATGATTTTGTGATAGAATTTTCACTTTCCAGGCAAAGAGCCAGGTTTGATTTCCAGCCAAGGCACCTCGTTAATAGTCTCTGTGAGTGGAGGCTGGCATGTTGCAAAGACACAAAGCCGGTTTCAGAACAGCTTCTAGATTCAGGAAGACTGGGAAGAAAGGCCTGGTTATGTACTTATGGAAATCAGTCGGTGAAAATCAGCAGTACAGACCTTGTGGCTTATAAAGATCCAATATTTAATTAACCATAGGGAAAGCATCAATCTGGTCTTTTGTGTATGGCATCAGGATTGGAGGGATCGTGATAACCTGCGTTATGCAGATGACACAACCTTGCTTGTTGAAAGTGAGAAGGACTTGAAGCATTTATTACAGAGGATCAAGGAATGCAGCCTTCAATATAGGTTGTGTCTCAATGCCAAGAAAACCAAGATTCTTACCATTGGACTAATAGACAATGTCATGGTAGACGGACAAGAGATTGAAACTGTCAACAACTTCACCTTGCTTGGATCCACAAGTAACACCCTTAGTACCAGTAGTCAGGAAATTAGTCTGCTATTAGAGACCTCTCCAAATTATTGAAGAGTAATGATATCACTTTGAGGACTAAGGTGAATCTGATTCAGGCCATGGTCTTTCCAATTATTTACTATGCATCTGAGAGCTGGACAACGAATAGGAATGACAGAAGAGGAATCGATGCCTTTGAGCTATGCTGTTGGAGAAAAGCACTGAACATCCCATGGATGGCCAAGAGAACAAACAAATATGTCTTGGGGAGAGTGCAGCCAGAGAGCTCTTTGGAGGCCAGGATGGTGAGGCTTCACCTCCGGCATGTTGCTAAGTGGTGCTGTTTTTTGGAGAGAGACGTGGTGCTTGAACGGGTGGAGCGTCGATGAGGGAGAGGAAGACCCTCAACCAGGTGGATTGACACAGTGGCTACTACAATAGGCTTTGATGTGTCAGAAAGTGTGAGGCTGGCACAGGATAGGACAGAATTCAGATCTGTTGTTCATTGGGTTGCTATGAGTTATACTTGGCTCGATGATGCCTTAAAACAGCAGAGTGTGTGTGTGTGTGTGTGTGTGTGTGTGTGTGTG
>NW_006399764.1:14070440-14073085 GCF_000299155.1 Elephantulus edwardii | reverse complement strand
ATATATTCTGGTGGCCTAGTGGGTAAAGAACTGTGCCGCCAACCCAAAGGCACACAGTTCAAATCCAACAGCTGCTACATGGGGGAAAGACGAACAATCTCCTCTTGTATAATTTATCATCTTTATAAACCTGCTGGAGAGTCAGCTATGAAGTGATTCTGACTCAGAAACATATAAAGCAATATATATACACAAATAAATACATGCACACATAAATCGAATACTACAAATTTACTCTTTGATACATTTAAATGTGATACATAAATTTAAATTTGTATTATTAAGTCCAGCAAAAATAAAATTAGTCAACACATTTCATCCTAATGCCAGGGATATCTAGAACCCGATTATTAAATGCCAGCTCATCTCCACCTGGTAATCTGTAGAAATATATTATTTATGTATACTAAACATATCTGTTGTGTCAAATGTGTTAATGGTTGGTTACCCAATGTGGGCAGAGAGTGGGGTGGAGCTCCCCGATTAAAACAAGCATGGAAGGAGGAGTGGCATCCACTTCCATAATAGCTTGCCTCCAGAAACCCTATGAACCTGGAGAGAGGATTAAAGGCACCCAAACATAGAGGACTCTCCTTCATAGGGTCGTAATGAGTCGCCTGCGACTCGACAGCACTTAACAACAACAACAGCAAACATATCTATAGATACATTGTTTATTCAACCTTGTTTGCAAAGGAGTAATGACTGAGGAGGACCTAAAGCATTTGCTGCAGCGGGTCAAGGACTGCAGTCTCCAATATTCATTGAAACTCAACATCAAAAAGACAATTCTCTCCACTTGGCCAGTTGACAGCATCATGGTAGACGGAGAAGAGACTGAGTTTATTAACAATTTCAGTTGCTCAGCTCCACAACTAGTACTCTTAGTACCAGCCAGCAGTCAGGAAATCAAAAGACAAATTGCACTGGGTACAATTTATACTGGGTCTGCTGTCACAAATTGCACTGGGTACAATTTGTACTGGGTCTGCTGTCAGAGACCTCTTCAAAGTGCTAAAGAGCAATGGTGTCAGTTTCGTTACTAAGGTATGCCTAATGCAGGCCATGGTCTTTGTAATTACTTGCTATGCATCAAAGAGTTGGACAATGACTAGGGATGACAGAATAAGAATTGATGTCTTTGGTGTTGATGTTAAGGTGCTGGAAAAGAGTACTATTGAACATACAGTGAACTGCCAAGAGAACAGACAGGTCTGTCCTGGAGAGGATGAAATCAAGCTGTTCCTTGCTCAGAGGCAAGGATTTTGAGGCTTTGTCTCACATGCTTTGGGAACGTGACCAGGAGGGACCAGTCCTTGGAGAATAATATCATACTTGGAAAGGTGGAGGGACAGTGCAGGAGAGGTAGACCCAAGATGACATGGATTGACGTGCTGACTTGGGTAATGAGGGTAGGTGTGGTGGAGACAGGGAGACTGGCTCAGGATAGGGCATGGTTCAGAGCCATTGTACATAGGGCTGCTATGAGTTACAGGCCACTCAATGACACATAAAAACAAAAATACCAATTGTAACCTAATATTTGCAAATGACAATGCATTGACATTCATTGGAGTAATACAACTTGTTATTACAATGTTTGAGTGATAGTTTATAATATGATTTGTCTATATTTTCCCTTTCAGTAAGACATCAAATTGCTTGAAACTTTATTTTTGGCATTATGTTAACAAATCCAAGTATTTATTTGGTGTTCCCTTAGTGTGGGAATGACAAGAAAAATGTCAAACCATGCGCAGATTGTAACTTGATCCCGTGAGCACTAGAGGGCACTGCTATCTTCTGTCCTCAAGGCTGGGACTGTTCCTGTTGGCTAGCGTCTTTAAAGCAAACAGCGTTGATGTGTGTATGCACATACTTAGGCAAAAAGAATGAAGCTTTGAAAGTAAAAACAGATGAAACCCCCAACAGGTTTCACATGTCAGTACTTCATTTCTGCAGAGTCAGAAAGGAGGCTTTGTTTTTTAGCCTGCACTCCTGTGACCAACTACTTATGTTAACTTCTGCTCTTAGAAAGGCTTTGAGCTTTTTGGTGAATCCCCGGTGCATTTAGCATTTCCTATGTAATAAGTAGACCTTTTACATCACAGGATATGTATGAATAAAGGTGTGAAATATGAGCCAATCATAAATACAGTTATTTCCTCTCCAGAGGAAGTGTCTATGTTTGCAAATCCAGGGACAGGTGAAAATGAGGACTTTGTCTTTTCATCCTCCCTTATGAAATCTTTTTTTATGTGAATGGAATTCTTCATTCTGTCAAGATCCGTCTGACCCCACACTCCCCACTCCACTCTGGCCCAGCTGCTTTCCCGATCTCCAGCTGATCCCGGGCACACCTCACCATTCGATGTTTGCTGTGTAGAGACCACTGGTATCTTGTCTGCAACACTGAGAGATGCAGATTAAGATCTGTTTCTGGATTGGGTTTGTTTCTCAGCCTCCATTGACTTTCACCCTGTCAGAGGGCTTTGCTATTTATTGATTTAGTATTACCTGGATGACTCACTTTATCTTTTTTTTTTTAATTTAGGTTGTTTATTTTTCATTTCAGTGAACATCTACAGAGATTTTGGGATTCCATTCATTCATTTTTGCACCCTTCTCCCCGCACAAACCCCTCC
>NW_006399764.1:14049771-14069540 GCF_000299155.1 Elephantulus edwardii | reverse complement strand
AAATTCTAGATATAAGTCCCTTGTCTGACATGTCATTACCAAAAACTTTTTCCCAGTCTGTGGCTTCCCATTTTACCCTGTTAGAGAAGTTTCTGGATGCGCATAGGGATTTGATTTCACTTTATCTTTTGAAGTATTGGCTGTTTCTGGTATGGGTCCGTTCCAACTTGACAATTCCATGAAAATAAACAATACTTCTAAGTAATCATGAAATACATATATTATAATTTCATACACACACACACACACACACATTTCTTTAGAACACAGTTATAGGCTGACATGTATGAAATCACGTGGGTCAAAGCTGACTTGACAGCTACTGATACGTATCTAAATGTAGATTGTATCTCTATATGAAAATCTATCTCTATTTCAACCCTTTGTGTCAATCAGAATGGAGTCGTGATATGGTTTTGGAGGCTGTCAGCCACACGGGAGGAGATTGCCCATCTTTGTTTTACACAGCCGTTGGAGGATTTGAACTGCCAGAGAGAGGGGTGACACTTTTGGGTTAATAGCACTATGGCTGGCTACCATGACCGTCTCTATTTATACAGCTGTTGTCGTTGGGTACCAGCGAGTCAACCATGACTCCTAATAAGCCTATGAGCAGTATGTTGGAACCTCTCCCTGTCATGTATCGTCTTCACCGTTTCTGCCATGTCTGAGCTGTCACTGTGTCTCTTCATCTTGTTGAAAGTCTTTCTCTCTTTGCTGGCCCTATGTTTTCCACAGGGTGGTATCTTTTTTTAAGGACCAGCCCATCCTCACAACATGACCAAAGTGTGTGAGACCAAGTTTTACCATGTTGCTTCTAAGGAGCACGGAATGTATTTCTTCTGAGACAGACTTACTTGTTTAGTCTAAATTGTATGTATATGTGTGCTTGTGAATGTGTGTGTGTATATACACACACACATTCACACACACACAGAGGGAGCTCTGCTGGCTTATTGAGCAAGGAATCGCTGGAGACTCAAAGCAGACTATTTGAATCCACTAGCTGCTCAAAGGGAGAAACATGGGCAGTTGTCTCCAGTGCAATTTTACTGACTCTGAAAACTGCCTGGAGGGTCAGCTCTGAGTTGTTCTGACTTGGTGGTAAATAACAGCTCTCTGAATAGCAGTGGCACATTGTATTATCTGGAGCTGAGAGATAAGTCCCCGTCCCCCTAAGTGGGAAAGCACTCAAAATACAACTAGGAAAGCTCTAGTGCCTCAAAGCAGAGTCTACCTGATTGATAGGGATGGATAAAGACTTCAGGTCATTCATTTAATACAGAAGCATGACTTCAAGCGTCTATTAAAGGTCACTATGTGAAAAGCACAAAGTATGACTCTAGGAGAATTCAAAATCATCAAAACTGAAATAAAATGGCATTTCTGCTAAGCAGTACTAATCTGAAATGAAGATGTGTTTGCCATTTTTAATTAGACAATCTTGTGATTGTCTATGCCAGAATGATAAATTGGAGAGAACCAGTGTTGCGTTGATCAAAAAGAACATTTAAAGATGGATCCTGAAACGCAATGCTATCAGAGACAATATTCATGTTTCTTAAAGGAAGACCAGTTAATGTGACTATTATTCAAATTTACTGGCCAACCACTAAAGCCAAAAAGGAAGAAATTGAAGGTTTTAACAGCTTCTGCAATCTGAGATGGAGTAAGCATGCACTCAAGAAACACTTGATTTCTGATGACTAGAAAGTGAATGAAGGAATAATAGTTGGAAAATGTGGTCTTGGTGATAAAAGTGTTTACTGGGATTTCTAAACCTGGACCTTTTCTGTGTAAAATACTGTTGTAGATGTTGGGTTGTTGTTGTTGTGTCCCGTAGAGACAGAGCCAACCCATAGCTGACCCCATGGAGGGTTTTCATAGGCAGTTAATCGAACAGGAGGAGGTTGCGCATCTTTCTCCCACGGAGCGGCTGGTAGCCTCGAACCACATGCCTTCAGGATTGCAATTGCAGCACAGCACCTTTGCCCCTAGGCCACCAGATCTCCTGTAGATGCTGAGTAGTGTTATAAAAAGAGGGGAGTATGAAAGCTAATTTAATATAACCCCTGACTTCAAAAGAATTAAGAACCCAATAGAGAGGACCAGGGGATTGGGAGTTGATGCTTTGGGAGGAGAGGAACAAGGAGGCTGAAAAGTGAATTCTGAAAGTTACTAGCCTCCGGAAGTTTTCTTTCTACCCCAGGAATCATTGCTTCTTGCGCACCAGATCAATCCGAGGCATTGCTCAGCAACCGCCGTGATATACAGCCTGGGTGTTGTGATGGCGACAGCCCCCTTTCAGCGCTGCCTGGTCCCCAGTGCTGCTTTCTTTGATTCATTTTCCCAAGAAATTTCAGTATGTCGTGTTCAAAGAAAGAGAGTGCGCCCCCACTGACTTCTACCCCTCTTTTGTCTTCCCTTTTTCTGCCAGAAAAGTCCCATAGACATTGGCACTCAACTTTCCTTATTCTGTCAGAAGCAACTAGCTGTGTGCTAAAGTAGGTCCAGAGAGACGATGCAAATGGCAAGCTTCCCTCCTCAAAACAAGTGTTAAAAAATGTATACTGTTGAAAAACAAAATACTTTTCACAATGAGGTAGCTGGGTAATTATGGAAAAGAAAAGAATGAGAGTAAGCAGTTGGTTTCATAACCCCCTCCCCCATTTTACCAGAGTGGCCGTAGACATATAGTACAGAAGGGTGCAAGCAGCCCGAGTCCACCACTTCCTCCGAGTGGGAGAAATGAGCAGTGACTATAGCCATAGATTCCACTGTATCAGGGGTTATGAGGATGGCACAGGATAGGACAGGTTCAGATCATAGTTCATAGGGTTGCTATGAGTCTTACTCAATGGAATCTAACAACAACAACAACAACCAAAGGCTACTGGCCAAGTTCACTCCATCTTTCTGCAGAAGAAAGCTGGCAGTCGTCTTCTGTGATGTTAATAGTAAAAAACTAATCAATCAAATTCTAGAGCACCACTCTGCTCACAATTATGTGTGGTTGCCAGGGGTTAGAATCTATTTAACGGCAATGTGTAGCATTTGGGTAATTCACCCACTCAAATCTAGTTTCCATACAGAATATCCAATGGAATAGTTGTTTATATGTGCCACTGAGTAGACGACAACTCATAATATGAACAACAGATCTGAACCTTGGCCTATTCTGTTCAATGGTCACTATTTCCATCATGCTCAAACTCACTGTGTTAGTCTGCTAGTCAAATGCAATCACTAAGAACGAACTCAATAAGGATCAATATTGCACTGAATTCAGAAAATCCTTCCAAGTCTTTACATTAGAAAAACTGATGAACATTACATCCCACTGATGGCTTCCTTCTAGACCTTTCTCTTTTCCTTGGTTTCCGGTGAAGTTGATTTCATCCTTTCTGAATCTCCATTGCAGGTTTTCTGCATATTATGTTTTTGCTATTATTATGTTATTATGTTTTCTACATACTTATTATTATTCAAATCTTAGGTCCTCTTTCCTAACTGAAAAGCTATCACTTCAAATCCACCAGCTGTTCTGTAGGAGAAAGATGGGGGTTCTCTGATAAAAATCACCACGTTGGAAACTGAATAAAGGCTCAGTGTGAGTTGCGTCTTCTTCAATAGCAGTGTGTTGGTTTTGTTTTTGTGTTGGTTTGTGTTCACATATTCATGTCCTAGACAATGTCGTCTCCTCACAAGTCTTTAGAAAGAGTCCCAGTGGTGCAGTATCTAAGCGCTCTACTGTTATATGAGGGAGCTCTGGTGGCCTAGTGGCAGAAGCTGCACTGCAGTGCCAAAGGCCTGTGGTCCGAGGCCACCAGCTGCTCTGTGGGAGAAGGATGAGCAATCTCTTCCTGGGCCATTAACTGACCCTGAATACCCTCCAAAGGGTCAGCTATGAGTGAGTTCTGACTCTAATGCACACAACAACTGTGACCAGGAGCTCCGTTACTGTTAGGGAGCTCTGGTGTCCTAGTGGTAAGAAGCTGTACTGCAATCTCAAAGGCATATAGTTCAAATCCACCAGCTGCTCCCTGGGAAAAAGATGGGCAATCTCCTCTTGTGCAATTAACTGCCTTTAAAACCTAATGGAGGGTCAGCTGTGGGTCAGTTCCAACTTAATGGTACACAACAAGAACAGCAACTGTTATAGGGAAAACTAATGGTTCAAATCTACCAGCTGTTACACAGGAGAAAGATATGGCAGCCTGCTCGCATAAAGGTTGTCATTGTCATTGTCACTACCAGGGGTCAGTTAATTCCAACTCATAGGAATACTACACACAACAGAAGTAAAATACTGCCTGGTCCTGCACCATCCTCACAGTCTTTGCTGTATTTGAACTCATTGTTGTAAACATTGTGTCAACCAATCTTCTTAAAGGCCTTCTACTTTTTGACATTCTACTGCACAAAGCATGTGAAAGACCCCCGAACCGGTGGTCCTATCCCGAGCAGACGGCAAAGGCCCAAGACTCCAAGACACTGGCTTGATGCAACAGCAAGAGGCAAGAGGTTTATTGCGGAGCTCCAGGCCGACTCTTATCTCTGGCAAGAGATAGAGGAGCCGACCGCGAGCAGACAAAGTTGGGTTTTTTTATACACTTTAGGGGGATACAACTGGGTATCAGCTTCTCATTGGGTGATGAAAGCACAGTTTGAATTCATTGGTTCAGTGTTCGCTCAGGGTTTACACAGCATATTTGCACGTAGTACTTGCTGCAGTCAGGTAGCACATGTAGCAGTTAGATAGATCTTTAACTATAGGGTGGTGTCACAAATTCTTAAGTATACAATGAGTTCAAACTCCAGGGCAGTGGAAAAGCACAAGATACATTGGTTATCAGTCGGGAAACAAAGGCACATGGGTTATCAGTTGAGAAACAACATCTGCTTGTTTGCCCTGCCCTGAGTTAGCCATTTTTGAAATACTGTTGCCCTGGATACAACTGGGTGTGGGGCTCTACCCGAGACAATGGAAAAATTCTTGAGTTTAACTTAGCTGAGAACTATAGGGACTATTTTAATTTCAATCTTTTCACATGACTTTCTTCTTCAAGGACTGATTCTATGGGATAACATCTCAAAAATATCTGAGATAAAGTCTGGTAACCCTGACTACTAAATATTTTAGATGTACCACTTCCAAGAGATTTTTTTACTTTTCTGGCAGTCAATGTTATTGTTATTGTTATGTGACGTCGAGTCACCTGTGACTCATAGCGACCCTATGTACAACAGCCCTAAACCCTGCTCTATCCCTTGCCAAACCTGTTGCCTCCAACACACCCTACCCCTGTGACCCCCATTACCAAATCAATCCATGTCATCGAGGGTCTTCCTCTTCTGAGCTGTCTGTCCCTCCACCCTCCCAAGCATGATGTCCCTCTCCAGGGACTGATCCTGCCTTGCAACATGTCTAAAGTATGTCAGACAAAGCTTCAGAATCCTTGTCTCCTGGACAAACTTGTTTGTTCTCCAGCAGTCCATGGTATATTCAATACTCTTCTCCAGCACCACAGCTCAAAGACATCAACTCTCCTGTCATCCTTAGTCATTGTCCACCTCTCTCACGCATAGCAAGTAATTGCAAAGACCATGGCCTATATCAGGTGCACCTTAGTCTCCAGACTGACATCATTGTTCTTCCGGACTTTGGAGAGGTCTCTGACAGCTGACTTTCCCAATGCAATTTGTCTTTTAATTTGCCGGCTGCTGGTACCAAGTCAATAGCATATGGAATATTCTTTACCAGCTCAGTAATTCCAGTTCCTCTTCAGTTGTCCTCCACCGTCTCATTTTCACATGTAGATATTGTGATTGTGCACACATGCTTCGGTTCACTCATACATCAATCCTCAAGGTTTTTGCTTTTTAACACTTCTAAAAGGGTGTTTTTGTAGCAAGTTTGACCAGCACAATACTTGGATTTCTTGACTGTTGTTTCTATGGACATTTATTGTGGATCCAAGTAAGATGAAATTCTTTACAAGTTCAACATCGCCTCTGTTTATCAGATTTGCCACTTGTTCCAATTATTAGGACTGTTGTTTTCTTTATGCTAAAGTGTAGTCCATACTGAAGATTGTAATCTTGGATCTTCCTCCATAAATGCTTCAAGTCTTCTTCACTTCCAACACTTGCAGCCTTGGAAAACCTACAGCACAGTTCTGCTTTGTCTGGTTGAGTCACCGTGAGTTCACATTGACCCAGTCACACTGGGTTTCGTTTTTGTTAGCGCACGACTTTCTAGCCCAGGTCCAAGTGTCACTTAAAGATCTGAGATGCACATGGCCCAATGACCTGCTAACCATCTTCATTTCAATTCCTTACTCAGAATTACAACTCAAAAATGTGTGGTTCTGAGTGAACAACAGCCCACCCCTTCTGTCCAGCTCATCCCTCCTCAAAATCCTTTGACCTCCCAGATGTCTACTCTGCCCCCTTTCTGTTGATACTAATACTCTGACTGTTACTGTTCACTCACACGGCTCTACCCAGGTAAAGAAAGCAGAACAATCGTAGAATTTCACGACAGTTATTTTCGACTCAAAGAGTGGGATATGTTTAATAATTAGTTGACAGAGTTGTGGTTGTTTTTTTTTATTACTCATTCAAGTAGTTGGGAATAATTCACCCATCTATTTCAGTGAGCCTTGGAAATTTATTTTATCTTGATTTTAAAATCAATAAAACTAGGCTCAGCAGTAGATTCATTAAAGAACTCAGTCAGTTCAGAGCAGATAGTCTTAAGTATTAGCTTAAGGAAAAGCTCTCATTCCGTCTTAACTTTCCAACTGGTCATGTTGGCACTGTCTTGACCTCCACCATGGAAGCTTAAATGGTCACTAGCCAGTGGAAACCCCCTGCTGGGGCTTCTCCCCACCTCACTGGATTCCTTACCCTCAGACAGCAGAAAGTAAAAATGCTGCAAGGATCCAGTCACTTGGCAGCCTTCTACAGCAAGAAAAACAATTGTTTGCATAGCAAAATATTTTCCAGAGAAGGACTGTAAAGATCACGGCCTTCTCTTTAGGACCCAGAAATATTCCTCAGACATGACTCCTTAACTTGCTGTAAGATGGCACCCAGATGAGGAAGGCTCTTTTTTTTCTCTGGGGTGCAGCCTCCCTTGTCAGCACCATGTAGACTACCTGGAGCCACGACCCTCTGTGTACCCCACTCACTGGCTGTCCATCCTCCCAACAATATGGCCGCTGGTCAGCCATCCCAGCTGAGAGGAGAGAGCATCCCGTGGGCAGGCCGGCCCCTCCCTGCTGATGTTGAGCCCTTGGCATTGTTGTTGCTGCCAGGCTGGTCGCCTCCGTGTTGCCTTTGGAAGCCTGCACTTTCTCTGTGGCTTTTGTGGTCGTTTCCATCCGCCAGTGTGGTCCCTCTCAGAGGCACTAGCGTGCCAGACCAGCCTATTTGAATCGGTGCCAGGCCACTTACTGGGGAGGTGAAGCCAAATCCCATATATTTAAAACTGTAATGCTTTGCTTGTCCACCTAACTCCTGTCTCCTGAAGTCATTAGTTGTGGTTTTACTTTACTGTTAAAACACTCTTCTTTTTTCTCTTTCTCTCAGCTCTGGCTATTTTCAGCTATATATATTTAGCAAGTTGTGTGTAGGTAGAGATTCTGCTGTTCCACTTAAATGTCTTTGTTTTGTTTTGTTCCCTCCCACCCCTGCCCCTGTCGTCTTCTTTTTTGTGTCCCAGAGTAAAGAGAATGTGTTTCCTATTAAACAGGAAGGGAGGCGGGGAGAAGATAGAGAGATTTGTTGTTTGACAAGAATAGAAAGTGAGAAAATGCTAGCCGAGGAGAAGCCTGTTCATATTGCTACAGCGTGGAATATCATCCCTGATCTTGAATTTTGTCAGATCTTTAATTTTGTCAACAGCCCTTTGGTTGCACAAGAGTGAGCTTTTATGCTTGATTTTGTTTGGCATAAATTAAGATCCTTAGAATGTCACAGGGACTCCCATTGCATCATGCCTAATCTAAAGGCTTTGCAAAAGCGAAGTTCCATTGTACTCTGCGGGGTACACAAAAAGATTTTCATTCTGTAGAGGAATTAGACACTTAAATGTGTTGTCTGAAATCCCTCAGGAAGTTGAAGTCCCATCAGGAAATACAAGTGAATTCTAAGCCTCACATCCCTCCCCTATGACTGCAGCTCCAGGTCTTTATTTGCTGTAGAATTCTGAACATATTTGTTTCTCAAGCAGATATTTGGTGCTGGGGAGGGTCTTCCACGCTGAATCAGTTAAAAGGTGCTGGATTAGCGAGCTTGTGGACAGCCGTCTGCCACTGGTCCTTATGTGGCCAAGGCTTGAATAGCAGCTCTTGAGCTCTCCTGACTAGGTTCTCGGCCAAGCTGTGATCCCAGGAGAATAGAGCCTTATCAACAGCAAAACAAGAACTCTGAGAGCTCACTCAAACACTACGTGTTTTATGACAATATCTTAATTACAATCATTGCTGAATTCATTGCACAGATAAATAAAAATATCACATCAAGCATGATAATAACACAGTTTGCTACTGATGCGTAAAGATTGCCCCATCAAAGAAATATGGATGAATGAGTTGCTATGCTAAAATTCAGCCTCTGGGGAGGGGGGAGAATAGAATTTCCTAGCTGGCTTGAAAGTAGCAATTTCAACACATGATCTCTCTCTCACTTTGATTGCCCTTGAGCTGGATCTAACTCAACATTGACCTTTCAGCGGGTTTCTGAGGCTGTAAATTGCACGGGAGGAGAATGCCCACCCTCTTCCCTCAGAGAAGCCCATGGATTCAAACTTCCTTAGAGGCTCAGCCTTTGGCTTAATAGTGCAGTCCCCTCAGGCTCAGGCCACCAGAGCTCCCTTTCTAGACATATGATAGTTTTCAATATTCCTCTATTTGCAAAAGATGAGTGTTTGTCTCCTGTGTGACTTGATCGATACACCCGTACACACCTCACATCTTCATTTGGATACGTCTTTCCAGAGTGAGGGTGACAACTCCAGAGAATTTCAACAGTTTGCTAAGTGACTTAAGAGGAGTAGAGACTGCTTGAGAAGAAGGGACCAAGGACTGTGGGTTCAGCTCTTTAAATGGGCACATGGCCACTGCTGCAGACAGTAGTTTACAAACAAACAGGCACAGTATCGTCAGCTGGACTGACATTTCAAGAAAAGCTGTAAATCTAAAATTTCATGTAATAATATCCCAATTTTTAAGTGTGGGAAATGAATTTTTCAAAAATTTTACAACATTACACAGGCCAAAGAAAGCCTCTTTGAGAGGCTACCCTGAATGGATATGTTTGCCAGAGAGGTTCTGTTGTGCAGGGTGACGATTTATGTGATGAAATACAGAAGCTTCTGGAGGCGTGTGGAGTGAATCTGAGAAGTGGGGGAGGAAAGGGGATGATTTGGTTCAAGCTGTAGATTCTTCTGTGACACCTGTGGGAGAGACATATTAGCTCACAAGTTAGAGTCCCACCCGAAAGCCTTCAAAGTGGAGAAGAAGGGAGGGTTCGGGGGAAGAGGTGGGGAGATTTTCAAAAGAGAAAATCTGGTTGATTTTTTTCCAAGTGGGGGACCATGAGATGGTTATGGGGTCTTCAGGTGACAACAGAAAGAGTGCTTTCAACCAGGGTACACCTGGGATCAACACTGAAAGAACACTTTATTTGAGCAAGTTTAAGAGCGAAACTTGGAACTAGGAAGTGAAATATAAATAACAGCCTATTAAAGTCCTGATGAATGTGTTAGGCCGTGCCAAGCCAGGGGACTGGCTACAAGTGCGGCCCCAGTACGTGCCGGTTGTATGAGGGTCCCACACCAGTATGCCCAGGGCATCACACATGAGGAAGGTAGTTTCACTAGGAAGATATTTTAAGGTGTTTGGTACAATCCTGAAGGCCCGTGGTTCAAGGCCACCAGCTGCTCCACAGAAGGATGGGCAATCTCCTCTTGTGCGATTAAATGCTTCTGAAAAGCCACTGAAAAGTCAGGTATGGATCGGTTCTGACTTTACAATACACAACAACAGCATGATATTTATTGATGTTTACCCCTAGCAAATATGCTGTTCATTCCTTTTTACCCAGTCTCTAGCACAGAAGTTGGCAGATGCAAAGTTTGGTCTATGATTGCTCAATAAAAAACTATAACCAGTGATATAGAACATGTTGTATTGAAAGCAACAAAGGTTACCAACGGCCCAGTCTCTGCCATATTTAATGGCTTCTCGGTCCACATACTCCTCAGTGCATTTGTAACACTAGTTGCCCTTCACTCATTCGCCCACAGAATTTCATCATATCCCCATCGTGCCGTTCCTTAACCTCTCTGGCTGTTTATTTCTTAGAACGCCCTGGCTCTTCCTCCTTCCACATACCTCTCAATGTTGGTATTATCCTAATTTTGAAGGACTGCTCACCACTGTTGTGTCTGCCCTGGTCTTCAGTAACCTCATCATTCTTATCATTGTATTTCCCATATAAGCTGATATCCCGCAATTTCCAGCCCAAACTCAAAATCAAAAACCAAATTTCAAAAAAAAACCCAAAAAAACAAAAACCAAAAAACCAAATTTCCAGTTATCTGCTCTAGTTTTACCTCTCAGACTCACTGCTTTCAAGTCAGATGGACTCGTCATTTATCCTCCATTGGGTTCTGAAGCTGCACATCACATGGGAAGATATTGCTTGTCTTTCTCCCTCAGATCCCTTGATTAAGTCTTTCTCTGGAAAGGTAAAATGTTATTCATTTGATGAGATTTCAGTTTGTCAGATTACAGTCCCATTCTAGGCCCAAGTTCCTTGACATGACTAGTCTTGGATTTTCTCTGTTGTTATTACATTGTCTCTAAACTTCCATTTAATTTCATTTCAAATCACATTGCAGTATTGGGGGGAACTTGCCTCGATACAGTTGAATGGTGGGCCACCTTCGGGAGGGTATTTTGTTTTGTTATGTGACCTCAAGTTGCAGCTGACCTTTCATCAGATGTTCAGAGGCTGTAAATCACACAAGAGATTGTCCATCTTTCTATCTCTACTCTGGTAGAGGTGGTAGATTCGAATGTGCCTTTGGTTTGGCAATGCAACTTCTTACCACTAGTTCACCAGAGTTCCAGGAAAAAAACTCAATCCATGTCTATATATAGTTGTGTACCGTCAAGTTAGAACTGACCCATAGTTGACCCTCTGGTGTTTTCAGAGGCAGGCAATCACATGGGAGGAGTTTGCCTATCCCACGGAGCAGCTGGTGGCCTCAAACCATGTGTTTTTAAGATTGCATCGCAGCTTCTTGCCAATAGGCCACCAGAGCTCCTGCCTCTAAAAACCCACTGGAGGGTCAGCTATGGATTGGACTCAATGATACACAACATATATGTGGGGTGGGGGGGAGAGAGAAAGAGAGGTGAGGAGAGACAGAGAGAGAGATGGAGGGAGGGAAGTGGCAGTGGAGAGAAAGAGATCCAACAAGTCATTTAATCCAACTGCTATGTGCTTTGCCTAAGGGGTCACAGGGACAGTAGCATGCCTTCTGTGAAGGCCTTCAGGAGTGTCACTTCATGACTCTCAGCTTTGGAGTGAACTGGGACTCCTTTGAATCACGTCTGGGCTCCCAAGTCAAAGTGAGGTACAGTGTCATTTGGGGACTATTTTCCAAGCCAGTAGAGTCACTCATGAGTGATTTCTTACCTCATAGTGTGAGCGTTCGCCAAGCTCAGCTCCAGATATATTTTAAAGGTTACGTTTGGAGCTTTTTATCTTTGATCGTTCTTACAGGTGATGGGGGCTGGTAAGCACAGGCTGGGGTCTAGCAAGTGGCTAAATTGAATTCAGATTAGTTCATACTCAAAAATTTATCAGAAACACGTTTTTCCTGCCACCAGAAGAAAGGACAAATGGCAGGAAATGTAAAATTTGTGCCTTGCCATGCTTCAGCGCTCGGCTTGCAGAAATGAGCCCTGCCATTGTATCCCAGCCCACAGGAGTCCTTGGTTATAGGGCGGCACCCTGTGAAAACTGAAGAGAGGTGAGCAAGAGTCCATCAGTAAATGCTCTACAGGTAAACAGCTCAGTGACTTGTAAATACTTGGGTTTGGTTTTGCTTTATGTTTAGAAAAGTAGTAGCAAACTAATGACTGTAAGTAGTTCTGTTTTTTGCAGAGGCTTTTGATGCCTGAAAATAAGCAAATAGAGAAAATAAATTTTAAAAAGTGGGACATTGAGAACAGAAGTCAAAGTCATGCCTTGTCATGTCTGTGATGCACGCAGCCCACGTTGACACCCGAGACCCGCATTCTGTTTGCTCACAGTTTCATTCCTGTCTCAATGTAAACTCTTCAGTTTTTATTTTCAAACATTTATTTATATCTAGCAGCTCTCTCTGTTGTACTCTGCTAAAAACATATTATGAGTCCTTAGCATTTAAGCATTATGCTGATGACTTAGATGCATTTAACTAGAGTTTTATATATAAACTTAACAACAATAATATTAACACAGAGAGAGAGAGATCAGCTGGCCCAGTGGACAGAAAGCGATGCTACCAAGCCAAAGGTGGGTGACTTTTAATCTGCAGGCATCGGGCCTGTCTTTCATTATTTTTATTCAGACATTCCTCTAGGTCGTATAGCCCTGATGTACACATTGCTGTACCACAGTCACTTTTTGTTGCTGTGAGGCGGAACACTGTGACACTGATGTGTCAAATGTGTTAATGGTTGGTCATCCAATGTGGACAGTGTGGGGTGGAACTCCCCAATTCAAACAAGCTTGGAAGGAGGAGTGGCATCCACTTCCGTAATAGCTTGCCTCCGGAAACCCTATGAACCTGGAGAGAAGATGAGTGACACCCAAGCGTTGAGGACTCTCCTTCATAGGGTTGCTATGAGTCGCCTGCAACTCGATGGCACTTAACAACAACAACTATATATATATATATGACTAAACTTGGAGAAAAAGCAAAACTAGAAGACATGAACCTTCCTGACCCATAATGAGTTATCTTGGGGCATAATCTTTAGAACCTGAGCATTAAGCGGAACGTGTGGAATGCAATTTACAAGATGGTTTTGGTGGCTGCATTTTCAAGGCATCTCTGTGTAGGTTTGTTCCCCATCATCCATATTCAATAGAGTTTGCAGTTGTTGTGACTGGCAGTTCTATGGGTAATAACACCATACTTTGTGTGAAGAAAATAGCTTCCTTTTGTGATGCCTCAGTCTCAAAAATTACTCACATTTTTTACCCCTCCCTTTGGTAGTTTTTTTTTCTATGTAGATTTAACCAACATAAAATGACAAAATAAGAGAACCACCACAAAAATGCCAATGATAAGAAGTCATAGTTGCCCTTTTGTGATATTTGGGAAGATATCCGTCTCTGTACACATTTCAAGGGAGAGGGAGGAGAGGTACTGACAAGAGATCTCTGTGATACACGTGTGAAGCATTCCTGGCCTCTCTGGGCTGACAATACCTCCATTCATTTCTGCGGACTCTGGGGGATGTTTGCAGCCTTTCTTCCAGGAGTGCGGGTTGACCAAAGAGAAAGAGGAAGAGAGAAGGGCAGTCCTACTCTCTCTAAATCATCAAATGCCTTTTCAGCTGACAGACTGACTCATTCTTAGTGCGTCCTTTAAAAAAATAAAAGTGGAGAGGGAAGTCAATTTTTTAAAAAAATAGCACGTGTTTATTCCTCTGCTGTAAAGATCTTTTTATTTATTCTTGACACTGAAAGACAAGACAACTGAGTAATAGGTTTTTTCTTTATTTGACCTTGTGTTCTGTTGCTCCAGTGGAATATGAAATTATTTACCAAAGGCCTTTTAAAATTAACATATATCCCACAATAGGGTAAATTTCAGCATCATTTTCAATCTCAAAGTACTCGATAGCAAGCAGATTGTCTACTGAAAAAGCAATTTCTTTTACTTCTTTTATAGCATATTGTGTCTAGTATATTATCAAATAACCATAGGAGATGAAGAAAACCAGATCTGTGCTCATGTGTTTTGGTCAACATTTACCTAAGAGTGATAAATAATTTCTCTCGAGCTATTCAAAATATTCTGTAGAATGAGGTAATATGGTATGATATGATATCATACAAATAACATTTCCAGACTCTTGCTGTGTAATTATTTAAATATGCACCCTTTTTCCCCCCACCGGATATGCTGAAAACTCCTTGATAGAAATGGCTGATTCAAATTTGTATTCCTCTCAAAGCATAGAACAGCGTTAATAAACCGTTACTCAAAAAAAAAAAAAAAATAAAAAAATAAACCGTTACTCAGTAACCCTTTAACAAGGTGGCTTGGCACCGGGACTGTACCAGTGGGCTCAAGCCCATCACAGATGGTGAAGATGGTACAGGACCGGGCAGGGTTCAGGTCTAGGGGCTGTAGGATTGCTATGAGTCGTAGTCAACTAGATGACACCTAAGATCAACAAAATAAAGATAAACCAAGCGGAGAAATGGCACTGCAGGACCCTGTCATCAATTCCAGGAGATCTTCCATCTAAGCTATTTTATTGACGTGGAAACTGAGAATCCATGAAACATCAAGTAAAAATACTTGACATTTGAGTGCAACTAAAAATGACTTAAGGGAGAATAAATACATAATGACTTTCTAAAGAATGTAGAAATGTGGTCTCATTATGAATACTTTTGGCAATGGCTGTCTTTTAAGACAAAAATAATTAGAACACAATCGTCTTGGTCACTAATTGGCTTTGCAAAAGTGTCTCCTTTAATTTATAACTGACCTGTGTGAAAACGTGGTGAACCCTAAAGAGCCGTTGCCTTGGCAGAAGGCGTGGACGAGCCTCTTGCAGTTTGGCTTGGGTGCTATTCAAAGCCAAACCTACAACCTTTCCCAGGACTGGAAACAAATATAAGTGCTTCCACAGACCAAAATGGGAAAGTTGGTGAAGAGATTGCTTCCTCTCCATCCTTTCTTTCTCTCTTCCTCCTCCTCCTTCTCCTTCCTTCCTTTTCATTCTTCCATTGTAACTACTTATGTAGCTTTACCTTGAATTCTCATGAATAGAGTATTTGCACATACTGTGAAATCGCAGGGAGTCAAGCTTTGGAGCATCACTTTGAGGAAACTTGTAATCTTCTGTGAGGAGCCTTGGTGACACAATAAAGTCTTCACCTGCTAACCCAATGGTCAGCAGTTTGAGCCTACCAGTGATTCTACAGGAGAATGATGTGACAGTCTTTGCTTCTCAGCTTTGGTGCCTGGTGTGATTGCCCAAGACCCCTTCCCTATGACAGCAGATGGCTCTAATGGGACAAGTCAACTGCAATCCTGACATTCACTGAGGCAGAATTATCTTTCCCCAAAGCCATTGAGTAAACTTTGTTGAAGAGCAGAATCTCTGATAATTTTTCAAGAATGCTAATCAAATGACAGCTAAGAACTATGAGTGTTAATCTAAGAGAGAGAGAATGTATGTGTGTGTGTGTTATGTGCCGTTGAGTCGCTTGCTACTCATAGCAACCTTATGTACAACAGCCCTAAACTCTGCTCTGTCCTGTGCCATTCGCACTATCTCTGACACTCCCATCCCGATTATCCCAGTCACTGAATCAATCCACCTCATAGAGGGCCTTCCCTTCCTGTGCTGTCCCTCCATCCTCCCAAGCATGATGTCCCTCTCCAAGGACCTGTCTCTCCTTACAACATGTCCAAAGTATGTTATACAGAGCCTCAGAATCCTTGCCTCCAAAGAGCCACCTGGTTTAACCCTTTCCAGGATGAATCTGTTTGTTTTCCTAGCAGTCCATGGTATTCTCAATACTCTTCTCCAGCACCACAGCTCAAAGGCATCAATTCTCCTTCTATCCTCCTTGGCAAAACCTATGTGTGTGTCTTAGGTAGACCTTATTCCGTTTCTGTCTTAATACAGCTGATCTATTATCATCTTTGGCTGTTTCATTCCCTAAAAGTGCAAGAATATGTTAGAATTAATGACCTGTGGGAGAACTTTTTAATTTTATATCAGGAATTCAGGTTTACACTTTCCTCAAAATTTTAAGTCTTGCCCTTGTGTACATACACAGGAATCATAACTCAAAGATATATTTAGTGATTGTTGTTGTTATGTGCCATCATGTCGCCTACAACTCATATCAACCTTATATACCTTTAACTCTGAACTCTGCGCTGTCCTAACCAATCTCATCATCTCCGACAGACCTCCTCATTTCTCTAGTCACCAAGTCAATCCATCTCATCCTGGTTCTTTCTCTCCTTTGCTGTCCTTTCACCTTTCCAAGCATGATGTCCATCTCCAAGGGCTGGTCCCTCCTGGCCTCATACCCACAGTATGTGAGACGGAGCATCAGAATCCTTGCCTCCAGCGAGTAGCCTGGTTTCACCCTCTCCAGGACAGATGCATTTGTTCTCGTGGCAGTCCATGGTATGTTCAACACTCTTCTCCAGCAAACTCTTCTCTACAACTCAAAGGCATCAATACTTCTTCTATCATCCTTAGTTAATTGTCCACCTCTTAGATGCATAGCAAGTAACTGTGAAGACCATGACCTGGATCAGGTACACCTCGGTCTCCAGACTGACATTGAGGCTCTTCAGTATTCTAGAGAGGTCCCTTACGGTGGTCTTTTCTGGTGAAACTTGTCTTTTGACTTCCTAACTGCTGGTGCAAAGAGTGTTGATTGTGGAACAAGGTAACCTGAAGTTCGTAGCAATCTCAATCTCTTCTCCATCTATCGTGAAGCTGCCAATTGGCTCAGTGGTGGAAATCTTTTTTTTTTTCTTGATGTTGAACTTCAGTGCATATTGAAGACTGCAATCCTTGACCTTCTGCAGCAAATGCCTCAGGTTCTCTCCTCAGTTTCAGTGAGCAAGGTTGTGTCATCTGCATAACACACGTTGTTGCTGAGTCTTTTCTACTCCAGATGCCACGTTCCACTTCATAAAGTCAAGCCTCCCAAATTATTTGTTCTGAGTATAGATTGAAAAAGTATGGAAATAGCCTGCATCCCTGATGCACACCTTTCCTGATCCTGAACCAAGCAGTGTTTCCCAGCTCTGTCTGACTACTGTTTCCTGATCCAAGTATAGGTTTTGCATTAGCACAATTAAGTGGATCCCCATTCTTAGTGTCAGCCACAATTTGTTGTGATCCACACAGTCAAATTCCTTTGCATCGTCAGTGAAACACAGATAGACATTCTCCTGGTACTCTCTGCTTTTAGCCAACATTCACGGCTATGCTGTCCCTAGTGCCACGGCCTCTTCTAAACCCAGCCTGCACATCTAGCATTTCTCTGCTAGTAGAGATTTTGTTCAATAATTGCCACACTCTGTTGGGCTACCTTTTTTTTTGGAATGGGAATAAATACAGATCTCTTCCAGTCAGTTGGCCAGGTAGTTGTCTTCCAGTTTTCTTGGCGTAATCTAGTGAACACATTAGGATTCATTAAGAGTAAGACCAAGGGAAGCCAGTGAAGAGGACCTTCCAGTGGGAGTGTTTAGATGTTTATCATTTGGACTGAACAAAGCAACTCCTATGAGTTCTCTTCTGTGGACATGGGCTAAGGGTTTCATGTGTATTATAGGAACTGAGGTTGTATCATTACACAAATTGCTAAGCATAGTTTATTTGAAGCTCTCTTAGAAATGTCATGCAATATATTGTGCTTCTTTCTATCACACATGGAACTTCTAATTAACACGGTAGTAATTGTTGTTTTTGTTCTTATGTGCCATCGAGTCGCTTGCGACTCATAGCGACCCTATGTAGTACCTATGTAGCGAACCTATGGTAGTAATACAGTCATTTTTATTGTCCAGCTCTCAAAAAAGAAATATAAGGCACAAGCAGTCTTGTGAAAACTGAGCCATTTCTTTCCTTCAAATAACTAAGAGTTACTCCCCTCAATTTTTGTTGGTTACAAAAATCGATGGTACCGTGGAAGCAGCAAGTCACTTGAGAGGAAATCGGCGATGTCGGAGTTATTTCACCCGACAACAGAAATAGGCGAAATGAAAAATAGAAGGTTTACACTTGATACAAAATAAATTGCTCTCCCCACCCCTCAGAGTTGAGGAAAACTAGTCTGAAAAATTTCAGCACCAAGGTTAATTTTTATTATTAAGGTTCATGAAAACAGTTTAGCAAAGACATGATTTTTTAGGTACTTTTCTAGTATATTACTACAATCACAACAAACATGAAAATGAGGTGAATTGTTGCAAAGGAAGGAGACTGTCATAAAAGATAGCAAGTAGATTTACACACTGTTTATTATCTCATCCTGTTTGCAGCGCTACATTTGAGATTGTGTCAGCACTTCCATTATAAGCCTGGACTTTAAAAAAAAAATGCCTGACATAGAGGAATTTGGCATCTGGCCAATGAAATATCATTTTAAACTAAAAGTTGGCATAAAAAAATTTCCTCCCATGAGTTAAAGTTTGGTGAGTTTTTTGGGATTTTTCCCCCTTCTTCTTCAACTTTTTTTTTAAACAAAATTCCATAAAGCTTCATCTGGTTGCTTTTAAAGTTAGATCTCTGAAGTAAAAGATAACTAGTAGGAGCCAGTCTGGTGGTTTGAAGACAATACATCTTTTGTCCATCTGGGTAGCATTTGTATTTGGTGTTACATATGAAGAAACTGTTTAGTTGGGGAAATATGTGGGGGGAAAGACCAATTTCCAGTGACCTCTTATTAATTGACGCCAGTGATGAAGCTAAAATGAGAATGGAAAAGATTTACTTATTACTGTATATATTACTTTATTACTGTTCACAGAAACTTTTTCACATTATTGTTGTTAAGTGCCATCAAGTCACTTGCAACTCATAACGACCCTGTGCACAACAGCACTGAACCCTGCTATATGTGGAGCCAACCTCTATCGACTCTGACACACCCACCCCTGTTAGCCCACTCACTGAGTCATTATTCCTGCAGAAAGTCTAGCTATTTATTTTATTGTTTTATTTGTGTATGATTTACATTCAAGAAAATCAACTTATCTTTGTTCCTGACTCTCAGCGATCCTAGGTACAGTTCTGTGGGCTTTGCTATACATGTTATGGATGTTGTTGTTGTTAACGTGTTGTTGAGTTGACCGTGGATGAGCAATGACTCTGAACCCTGCCCTGTCCTGAGTTCACCTTATTATCTGACACACCTGACCCGATTGCCACAGCTGTGGCAATCTATGTCTCTCAGGGTCTTCCTCCTCTGTGCTGATTCTCCGCCTTTCCAAGGATAATATCCTCCTGCTCCGAGGTCTGGTCCCTCTTGGCAACATGCCCAAAGTATGTGATACAGAGATACAAATTCCTTGCTTCCAAGGAACAACTTACCTCACTCTTTCCATGACAGGCCTGTCTGTTTTCTTGGTGGTCCATGATATGTTCAGTACTCTTCTGCAGCACCACAGTTCAAAGGCATCGATTCTTCTTCTGCCGTCCTTAGTCATCATCCAGTTATCTAATGCATAACAGGTAACTAAAAAAAACCATGACCTGGATCAGGTGTGTCTTGGTCTCCAAACTGACACATATATAATTAATCAAATCACAGTAACACTTCAGAATATTCTAGTTACCACAGTGTGTACTTTTTGGCCTTGTTCTTCACTTCAGCCCTAAGAAATTACTAATATGCTTTTCGTCACTGGAAATTTTTCTTGGGAAAGTCTGCTGTTAGGGACCTCTCTAAAGCACTCAAGAGCAATGGTGTCTCTCTGGAGA